>NW_026889754.1:9605000-10017500 GCF_033153115.1 Saccostrea echinata
TACTTGATGTCAGTATCAATGTCGTGTCCTCCAGGGTCGGGAACAAATTTGTCAGGGTGACGGAGGACCAGGAGAAGCCACGTCTGTATTTATATCACGTGGACACGGAAACCGAAAAACATTGGCACGGGATTGCCAGCATACAAGGATTTTTTAAGGCATCGTATTTTTGCCATACTTGTTTAAAACCGTATAAAGATAAGTCCAAACACACGTGTACCACCTCCTGTGAGGTTTGCTTACATGACCACTGTCCAGAAACGGATATCCATATGGGTTGTCGAACCTGTGGACGGGTCTGTCGCTCCAGGGCGTGTTTTGAAAGGCATAGAAAACAGAGATTAGTTAATAAACAAAGTTATCCTCCTCCCTGTGAACTGTTTCATCAATGTAAAAAATGCAGGGTCGTTCTACAATGTTGCAAACACTCTCCCAACTTACACGTTTGTCAAGAGACGCAGTGCCCCAACTGTCTAGAATATCAAGTAGGAGAACATCGTTGTTATCAAAAACCGGGTGGATCCACGAAAGATAGAAACAAGAAATTTATTTTTTACGATTTTGAGACGCGTCAAGATGACATCTTTCAGTGTGAACAAGAATATCGACCGTCACGTATCAGATGTGAGCAATGTGTTAAAAAAGAACACCAATGCGTAGACTGTAGACTCTGTCAGAACTGTCGCGACCCATCCTGTGGTCTACAACAACACAAAGTTAACTTTGCCGTGCTGCAGACCACCTGTCACAAATGTGAGAAAAAGGAGCTAGTGGAGGGTGCCACCTGTAGTTGCTGCGGAACACGATGTGTCCAATGTTCCCGAACCGAAAAAGGTGAATACGTGAACCTCCTTGTCCCGATACGTGTGGAAAAAGAGAAGTTGTGTTTTCGGGTGATAACGCCGCCGAGCAGTTCTGTGCTTTTGTCACTAGTAAACACTGTAAAAATTCGATCTTGATTGCTCACAATGCGAAAAGTTTCGACCTGTATCCCGTTTTAGAAGTGCTCATCGACCGTCACTCCATTCGACCTAGCAAGATTATTTACAATGGTTCTAAAATCATGTACATGCACATTGCCCAAAAATTAAATTTGACTTTTGTGGATTCCCTCAATTTCCTGCCCATGAAGCTTGCCAAAATACCAGATGCCTTCGGTCTGCAGGAACTCTGCAAGGGATACTTTCCCCATTTGTTTAATACCAAAACCAACCAAAACTACGTGGGACCGTATCCAGAGTTAAAGTACTACGGATACGATTTTATGTCGGGCGGGGAACGAAAGAAGCTTGCCGAATGGCATGCAACGAAACGCCACGAAACCTTTAACTTTCGAGAAGAAATGTTACAGTATTGTCGCTCGGATGTTGATATATTGCGACGGGGTTGTCTGGAATTTAGAAACTTGGTGATTAAAGTGACGACTCTAACAGAGGAAACGGTCCAAGCGGATGGAATCGTCAAGAAAATAAGTTCGGGTGGAGTCGACCCCTTTGATTATATCACCATTGCAAGCGTCTGCATGGGGATATTTAAGTCTCTCTTTTTGTCCGCAGAAAGTAAAATAGAAATTACCAAAGATGGAAAATCAGATTTGTATGATATTTGTCATCAGAAGGGTTTAGAAGGGGTCCGTCTTGATGATTCTTGGACGTCTCTCGTCGATTTAAAAAAGGACGAGAATGTACAGATAGAAAAATGCCATTTCAACAGTCCCATAGCAGTAGTACCTTCTCATGGATACACCAAGCGCGACAATTACAGTAAGATTTCCATCCAGTGGCTGGAGTGGTTGATGGCAAAAAGTCGTCAGCGGGGTAATCCCATTGTCATTTCCCATGCTCTCAACGGTGGTGAATTTCAAGTTCCCGGGACTAATTATAGATGTGACGGATTTGTCAAGACTACTAACGGAAACGGAACCATTTATGAATTCTATGGTAAGAACTTGTTATCTAACCTTTGCCCCCCCTTTTCCCCCCTAAACGAGGGGGAGGGGGCGGCGGCGGCGTACCTGGACTTAATTACGAATGTATTGAGGATTAATATTGTTTATTTTGGTACAGGTTGTGTGTTCCACGGTTGTCCTACCTGTTTCCCGGACGATAGGAATACCATCAAACATCCGTCCACCAATCAGACCATGAAAGAATTGTACGACATGACGAAAAACAGAGAAAAGGAACTGAAAGAGCTGGGATACAAATTGGTGTTTGTATGGGAGCATCAATTTAAATTTCAATTGGAGAAGAATGCAGCATTACAACAATTCGTGTCGACCTTAGATGTTCAAGACAGACTCGACCCACGTGACAGTTTTTTCGGTGGTCGAACTAATGCCATCAAACTGCATTACCAAGCCGCAGAAGACGAAACGATCCAGTATTACGATTTTACCAGTCTTTATCCCTGGACCAACAAGTATTGTCGCTATCCCGTCGGCCATCCGACCATCATCACGGACGACTTTCAGGACTTGTCGCAATATTTTGGACTGGCTAAAATAAAAATTCTGCCCCCTAGAAAACTTTATCGTCCCGTGCTTCCATACAATTCGAATGGAAAATTAAAGTTTCCACTTTGTAAAACGTGCGCGGACAATGAAAATCAAAGCGAATGTACATGTTCTCTAGAAGAGAGATCCATCACGGGTACGTGGTGTACTCCCGAAATTCAAATGGCAACTTCCAAAGGATATAAAATCTTGAAAATTTATGAAGTGTATCATTTTGCCGAGTCTTCCAAATACGATGTCGAGTCGTGTGAGGGGGGATTGTTCGCTCAATATGTGAACATGTTTTTGAAAATCAAACAGGAGGCTTCGGGATTTCCGGCCGAATGCGATACGGAAGAGGCCAAAAGAAAATATATTAGGGAGTATAAAGAAAAAGAGGGCATCCAATTAGAGTATGATCAAATAAAAAAAAATCCCGGTTTACGATGTTTAGCAAAACTTTGTCTCAATAGTTTTTGGGGGAAATTTGGTCAGAGATTGGGTATGCAACAGTCGGTATTCATTCACGAATCGGAAGCCGACAAATTTTTTCAAATGCTCTCGGATCCCACAAAAGTACCCCACAATTTTCACATTGTTTCGACGAACATACTTCAATTAGAATGGAGTAACAACCCCTTATTTGCGTCATTCGATAACAAAACCAATATATTCTTGGCCTCGTTTACCACCATGTGGGCTCGACTAAAATTGTATGGGGTTCTCGACAAATTAAACGAGAACGTGTTGTATTTCGATACAGACAGTGTCATTTTCAAGACAAAGAAGTCGGACGACTTGAATTATCTCCCCATAGGTAATTACCTGGGTGAATTGACCAATGAAATCTCCCCACAAGACGGCTACATTGTCGAATTCGTTTCGGGGGGTCCTAAAAATTACGCTTACCGCACACTGTCGGGAAAAGAAGAATGCAAAGTAAGGGGATTTACCCTGAACTGGGTAAACTCGAAACTTATCAATTTCCATGCTATTAAGTCGATGATCTGTACCTCACACGACCGACAAATTGAAATTGTCAACCCTTGCAAAATATCGAGAGACAGCAGAAAGAGAAAATTGTTAAACAGGGTTGAAACTAAAAATTATAAGATGGTTTATACCAAAAGGAGAATTCTTCCTAATTTAGACACATTGCCATTTGGATTTTGAATGTAAGAAAAACCCCGAGTTTTTTTATGTCTATGTGTTTTATTGAATACACACAAATAAAATGATCAAGACACTAGTATTCGTTGTTATTACACTGTCAATATGTGAGCCAGGGAACGTGTTTCTTCTTCCGGCGAACATTGGAAATTCCAGGAGGTTTCCCAACCTTCATCTTCTTCTTAGTGACATAACCCGTTCCAGATTGTAACAAATTAGTTTTATCCATTAAGTCACTGTCCGATTGTACTTGATCTTCTGGGGTTTGCCTCAAACTTTGATCGTTTTCTCGTGATGACGTATCCACAGGTTCCAATTTTTTAAGTAAACGTTCATATTTCACTTTTGGTACAAGTATCATTTCCTTCGCCATTGCCCTTTGATACGTTGAACAATAGGTTTAAGTAAAAGCGGCACTAAAGATATGTTTTTCAATAGCATGCGACGTTTCTCCTTGTTGCTGACTTCTCTGGATCCCAAGGACCGAATGCATGATTCGTAAGGTTTCAGTTGGTTTATATACTTTTTAGTCAATGGATAAGTTCCGGTGTAAATGTTAAGTGCTATTTCACTGATCACATCGTACTGTTCACTGGTCAAGGCTTTAATGATTACTTTTTGCTGGGTACTGTCTGCACAGACAAGAAAATTTAAGAAAGCCTCGTGTTTCTTCACCGTTTGCTTCATGTTTGAATAATGAGACAAATACATCAAATCGTGCTTATTTATAGAGGTTGGTAAATAATCATCTCTTCACCCGGAAGAATGTGAGTTCTTAACTGGTACTCTCTGTTTTGTGTAGGTTCCAGGCAAACATGTAAGTAACCGAAATTAGGTCGAGTCGCGGATTCATAGGCTGCTTTGAAGAAAGGAACTTGACCTGGTAAGATCTGAGATCCAAAGGTGATGATCTGTCGAGAATCACGGTAATTCTTAAACAAAATGACATTAAGACAATTCAGGGAAATAGTCCTGGCGTATTTTCCCGGAGGATATAGGTTCTGGGACAGCATCACGGTGGTCACGTTTCTATGATGAGATGTCACCGTGAACAAATGCACACAATCTTGAGATTGCGCAACTTGTAACATGAGATCATCCAATACAACTATAGTGTGATTTACACCCTCTGTGTACTGTTCTATGTCTTCTTTCGTGGGCAACCCTTGGTGTAATGAAAGGTTTGGTATCGCCTTCTCCATTTCCTCGAACATAGGTTGATGTTCAGAATAAGCATATATTATTCTATCAACCGGCATAGAAAACATACCATTGGCGTTTTGTAAAAGTTTTTTAGTAAAATGCGTTTTACCGCTTTGTGTGCTACCACATATCAGAATGGTGGTAGGTGCCGAAAACGGAAGCAAGGAACGAGTGTTCCACCAATCATTCATGCTCTCTGTTTCCATGTTTCTCAGTAGCCAAGTTTCCTCACACTGACATTCAGCGTAGTGCTACTCGTACATATATACATGTTAAAAATCTTATTCAATGGCAGTATAAAAATAACTCCTGTATCTATGTTTCATGATTATTTTAATGATACATAGAATACTCATGCAGAAAACGTTTTACAAAATCATCATTAGATTGAATGTCTTTTGAAAATAAAGCATACACATGATTTAACGAGTTTTTGAAACACAATCTTGCAATCAAAAATACCAAGACATAAAGTCCACACAAGTCGGAATTCCGAGGTTGAAGTCGTATAGACTTGAAATTACATTGTACACTGTTTTTCTTCAAAAAGTTTTGAATATCGTGATTGTAATCAGCTGGTAATTTTCCAAGGCTGTCAAAAAATTCTGCTTGGGATGAACTGCGTATGATTATTGTTATCCAATGTTCTCCAGGCATAGGTAAAGGTTGTGTATTGACGATGAAGGCACTCGGATAGCGTGTAACGATTTGAGGCAATGTATTACTAGCAAATACACCTTTCACATAGCGTCTTAGGCAGGGGTCCATTTTCACCATATTTAACAGCTGTGTTGAATTCATGGCTGAATGTAGTTGATGTCACGTGATTTGTCGACTTCCAGTAGAGATGAAAAGGTAGCAAATACAATTACATTCGCAGCTTTAGTTGTTGCTTGTTTGAATTTCAGTTCCAATCTGGTGTTTCCCCGACGAATCAGATTTAAATACTCTTCTCCAAATCCACAAGGATCTATGGTAAAAACAAATAGCGAATATCCACTTCCAAAATTATCGCGAGTGATGATCAGTCCGGCGTCATTGTTCCATTTTCCAGAGGCTTCAAATAAACGAGCGTAAGCTGTTGAATACAGTTTCGTTGAAAAGTCTGTTTTCAGTGGTCTACCGGGTACGCTTTCGCCGTTGACGTATACCCCGATGTCAGTTAATCCCATATGCTCAAAGTTAAAGGGATTGGCCGTGTAATCCCCATTGACGGCTTTCTGGTCCACCAAAGCTACCACAATGCGATCAGGGACCGCCTGAGGAAAAATGTTGTCCCAGTAAAACTCTGTGGATCCTCTAGGGATAGTATTCATTTTCAATTCATTTCGCATAATGGTATACTTCACAGGGGTTGCTTCTATCTGTTTACTGTGGTTCAACAGAACGCCAGGATCTACTCGCACCTTGGCCACTTTGTACACGACGTCCAGTAACTCTAATTTGTAAGCCGGTGAAGATTCAGCAGACATGATGACAAACGGGGCACTGGATCTAAAAAGTTTGATGTAAATGTCTACCCCGTTTATCAGATATTTATCTATATCAAATATGTCTTCCATCAGGTTTCCTTCCAACTCAAAGACTGCACTTAGCTGTGTGTATCCATATCGCAGGACCAGTCCAGCATTCCCTCCATTGTATGCATTGGCGTCACCGAGATTTCCATCGTCTTTGAAGAACAGTTCTGATTGTTTCTGTGAATTGAGTTCATCTTTCCCACTGAACAAAATTGTCTTGAAATAAGCCTTCCACGGATAGTTGTTCGTATTGAAAGAAACTAATTTGTTGTTCAAGTAGACATCCATCTGGGAGAACATACTCTGAAGGGGTAAATTTACAATGCCTGTTTTTTCATTACTGGTCAAAGGCGTTCCATCTGCTTTCAAAATTCGGGCTTTTACGTACAATTTACTTCTCTTTAAATCAACGTATTCTGCTCCCGAACCAGATACCACGATTTCGATGGGTGTATCAGACACTCCTATGCTAGAAATCGGTCTTGCTTCTGTAAAATACACTTTTTCGACGGCTACCTGATTCGTTGGAGACGCAAAAAGAGAAAGTTCCATGGGCTGAGCTATGTCTTTATTATCACTGCTTAAAAAGGCCATTTCTACTGTTTAAAGATACTTCTGTAACTGTCAATTTTAAACTCTTTTTTTGTTCTTGATTGTGTTTTCTTGCCTGGTGCTCCTCGCTGTTTCTTAACTGACTTCTGTTTCGTTTCTCCTGACGTTTTTCGTTGTTTTGCAGGTTTAGATGAATTTTTTCGCTTCCTCGGATTTTGAGATGTTGTTGGCTTCGATTTCTTTGAATGAATGGCAGAAGATTGAGAACGCGGCCTTTTTATACTTCCTTGCACCTTGACGAATGGAGCGCCCTCTTTGACATCCTTGGCATGTTCGACTTTGGCTCTTTCCTCCACGGCAGCTACGGGGGTCATTTGAGTGCTGGTTTGTGGTACTGGTTCTAATTGTGAGTGAGGTCTCAATGGAATGACGTAAGACTTGTAACTTCTCACGCCTCTCCCAATTTGTTTAGGCTTGTATCTATAAGGGTTGAACTTTTTCTCTGCCATGTTCTTGTAAAAAGCTTCCCATATTCTGGGATCACTGATGTAAGTCTGACTATTCATGATCACAGAACGTAAGGAAACTTCTTGAAATGAAGTGTTACGGTCACCGGTCCGTCTAAGAATGACACTAAGTTCCCGTCTCTGTCTTTTATATATATACCGATCTGCTGCAATTGCCCGATTTTTACTGGAATGTAATACGGTAGTGTGTAAATGATATTACCTGGTTTCTCCCCCAGGTATATGCGTCTTAGGAGCGGTGCTTCTTTTGCACCAATAAGAGTTTCTTCACAAATATCACAACACACAAACAACTCGGATTTCTTGTTGGACGAAATCCAACTCTCTGAAGAAAATTCTGTCAGGGCAACAGTCCAATATCCGTCGAATTGAATCTGTTTATTTAATTGAACTCGATAGCTATTTGGTTTATTGTCAAAATAATCAGAGCTGTCTGTAGACCTCAACACCATCCGAACGCTCATCTTGAATGAACACATTTTGCAGAAAAAGTGGCGTTTTATTGCTTTTCCAGAGAGCTTTCTGGAATCCATGAATTGAATTTCTTCGGCCATCCTTCCCATTTTACAAACACTTCTTTGGTTTTTCCACGACGCCTCTTTTTCAGTATCTTTTCCACTCTATAGGCAACATCCTCAGACTTGACAACTTTTTGAAGCTCAGATTCGTAGAAGGTACCTTCTATAGGATCGTCTGCCAAATCTTTTACTTTGTATACGGGTATTTTACCCCTTTTGTATCTTTTACTCACTTTGAAAAATTCTTCGGTCCATTTCTGTTGGTAATCTCTTTGAAAAGGGTGTTTAAGCTGTGATATTCTGACATTATCTCCAACTTTTAACTTGAAAAATGGTTTTACTCTTTTTTTCTTTGTTTTCTTTGACTTAAGTAGGTTACCATTCTTTTTTAGTGGGTCTGATTTTGTTTTTCTTTCCGAGAGATAAGCATCGAGTCTTATTTCATCAGCATTCCCCTGATTGACAGTGGCTGGGGCATTACCACCCAAAGATCTGTGAGGTCTGTTGTTGTAGCTTTTCACCAAGTCTTGTAACACATTCACAAATCGGTAAGTTCTGTTTTTTATGAAATAACGATACATAAGGTTCTTCATGGTACGGATCACTCTCTCGGCATAGTTTGCTTTGGTCTCATTTTGCGTGTATATGACGTTAATACCTTCTTTTTTCAGATATGTCTTTACCCAACGATTTTTGAATTCGCTACCTTTATCTGTTCTAAGAGTATGTGGTTTTCTTCCAGTTTGAAAAACTGATTTTAGACCATCGATAATGTTTTGATGATGTTTATTTGTTAAGGGGACTATAAATAAATATCGACTAAATATATCAATTAAACCAATAAGAATTTGTAGCCGTCGTTGTTGGACGAAATATTACTGACGTCAGCTAAGTCACCATCCCACATAGAGTCGATTGTGTTCACTATCACTTTAGAGCGCGGAAATGTCTTACGAATTGGCTTATAAAGACTATAGGGGTCTTCGTTGTTTAAAAATTGTCTTATTCTCCGCCTGCCAATCTTGTATTTGCCTTCCTGTTTAACGGCTTGATACAATTTTTCGGGACCTGCAAATGCTCCCGGTTTACTGGGAGTGTAGTAGAGTTCCTTTAAGTAATCCGTGTAGTTTGACATTCTGTGATACACTGATAATCTAACTACGATTCTCACCTTTTATATTCAAGTAAGAAACATAAAAAACAGGCAACTTTTACAATTCATTTTTTTTTTATTTTCTGTAAGAATGAAAAAATACATAAATTGGCATATACAATAATTATTATTCTTGTCATTAATTATTTTGGATTCAGTATGCATGACCATAATGTCAATCAAGATCACTCTCAATTGATTCGACGGTCTGTAAATCACCCACGTTACATTCAATGGACATATTGTTTTGATCATCGTAACCGAACGGGGTACATTCAGGACAGTTTAACATCCCAAGCTGATTCTGATGAGACTCGCTGAACATGCAGAGTTCGGTATCTTTTAGTTCTGGAACAGATTCATGTATCTCATTGAGAGCATCTCTAAGTCTGGCTAATTTGTTTCTGTTCAAAGTGACTCCTTTCTTTGTCGGTATGGGTTCTTGGGCATCGTCGGGCTTCCAAAAGTGTCTTATATCAACTGTAGGGTAACCTGATGACAACGAAACAAACACGCCACCGCCAATATGCCACTGTACTTCTCCATCCTCTTTTCCAGCGTTGTCTATGTAGTCTTGGATATCTGGTATAAGGGATTCAAATTTTAACCAACGAGCCAAAGTAAAGGTAACTCCTTTCTTGGTGGCAATGAGACGACCGTGAGATTCTGCGAGATGACGAATGTGAACATAAAGCGTTCCTTTGAAAGGCATGACGGTGAGAAACAGGTCATTAAAGTCGTCCAGACCTATTCTATATCTTGGCTCCTGAGACTGCTGTTGTGTAGCTTTCTTTGATTCCCGTCTTTCTTTGATAGGAATGACCAACGATCTTGCCTGGGCTAATTTTTTTTCGTATTCAGACTTCGTATCATCGTCATTGTTCATTAAGAGTCTCGATAAATCAGTTTGATTGGCTTTCATTAATGCCATTCTGAGTCCCACAAAAGCCCTCGATCCTCGACGTAAAATGATACTAATCAGTTTTCTGTTTTGGTCATAACTGGTTTTCTCGGCTTCTATTTGTTGCTTCATTT
The DNA here is from genome assembly GCF_033153115.1 of Saccostrea echinata. Taxonomy (NCBI): domain Eukaryota; kingdom Metazoa; phylum Mollusca; class Bivalvia; order Ostreida; family Ostreidae; genus Saccostrea; species Saccostrea echinata. The sequence goes on from NW_026889754.1 coordinate 9,615,173, forward strand.
CGTCGGTAATTATGTTTGAGGCAAACAGATGTTCCGCAACTCGAATTGCCATCATCTTCTTCACCAATATGGAGTAGTTTGCTTTAATAAGATTTTGATGTTTATTCTCCATCTCTGTTCACAGCAAGAATCTCACAAGGAAGAAAATAAAAGTTAACCTGTATTCTCTCTAAGGCTTGCCCAGGACTGGTGAAAATCTTTCAAATCGATCAAGTTTATATATGATTTAATCACGTGGGTCTATGACTGTATACTCCCCCTTGACTGTGTACTCCCCCCTTGACTGTGTACTCCCCCTTGACTGTATACTCAACCCTTGACTGTACACTCACCCAATGACTGTATACTGCCCCTGACTATGTACTACCCTCTTGATCGTGACCTCAATTATGATCTATGTGGGTGGGGTTCTGGGTTTTATTGTTAAGTGCACATGTTTTCAATTTCTGAAGAAGCATTGGTAATAAAACATCCTCTGTTTGTTGAATTCTTCTCTTAAAATGAGCCCTATCTATGGCATACTCCATCCAGATTCCTTTCCGTTCTTCATAAGGAATTAAAATAATTTGCACATGGTCATTAAATTTAAGTTTTTTAGGCATATTTGTCCTTGTTGAATCTTTAACATTTGGAGTGTGGAAAGTATTTTCGCGGCATAACTCGGCGTTTCAACAGGTATTCTTCAGATCCCCAGCTGTCTGCAATGTCATAACCATTTTTCATTTTTTCTTTAAAATCAGCAATGCAGTCCTCTTTTTTGTCAAACCATTGACTCTCTTGTAATGTCCATTTCTTCTCATTTCTTCTTAAAGCATTCCAGGCTACAATTTTCCATTTATACTGCTTTCTCTGAGTTTCCATCGTTATCACAGATCTAGTAATTTTATGTGGTATTTATTATAACATTTTTGTGACGTCGGTGACTGTGTACTCACCCCTTGACTGTGTACTCACCCCATGACTGTGTACTGCCCCTTGACTGTGTACTACCCCCTTGACTGTGTACTACCCCCATGACTGTGTACTGCTCCCCTTGACTGTGTACTACCCCCTTGACTGTGTACTGCCCCCTTGATTGTGACCTCAATTATGACCTATGTGGGTGGGGTCTGGAAAACCCCATGACGTCATCTTGACTGTATACTGACTGCACGTTATCCCCCTTACTACTCTTACTTTTGAAAAACTTTAAACTTTTCCATATCTATTCAATAGTTGCTGCTAGAGTTTTCATATTTCAAAGGTATATTCCTCGAGACAAGACCTTACTTTGGGTACCAACATATCTGATTTGTATTTGAGAAAGTTTAGCCTTTGATATGAGTTGCTATACTAGGGTATCAGTGTTTCACAAACACATCTTGTTCAGTTTGTTATCTGACCAGCCGGAACATCTGAGAAAATATATCAACACATCGCATATTTCCAGACAAAGAAGTTCTTTAAGATCTTGCGGTCGATGTATCTGGGGCGACGATTTCTTCTCCAGCGAGACTTCGTATGGTGCACCGTTTCATTTTCATGACTTTTTAGTCGTCTTTCGCGATAATGAGTAGTAACTGTAGTTCAAGTGCAACTTCCTCCAACCTGACTAAAGAGTATTTTCTGTATTCATAACAATTGATACACCTTTCTCTAAAAATAGTACGTAATTCTGGGAGGGTTTTTTTGCACTGACATGAGGATGTTGATGATCTGCCATTTTTAATGCCTAACAAATGATCACGTAACAGCATATTTTCTACCTCCGCACAAAAGACGATAGGATCTCGGAAATCGGCTATTTAAACGCTACCCAAGTTTTACTGGTGTAACCTGGGTTGGAGCAGTTTACGCTTTTTCAGAAACCGCTTCGCGATAAAAACACTTCACACACATTTATAAATCTGAAAGATGAGAGAATACATACACATGTAGTACACGGAGCGGCAGCATTTCCGTCCCCAATACAGAATCATTAAAACTGTTCATATGATTCCAGTTCCTGTCTGATCTTCTTTGTTCAGAGGTGTTAACTTGAACCCTGAAGACTAAATCTGTTGCTTTGAGATTGATTCTATCCATGGTTATGTATTTCCACGTGTCCCTGGTATTTTTCTGTTGCATGGGGTGTAGACAGTGGTTTTCGCCCCCTTGTACAACTTAACTGTTATATTGTCGCTCGAAGTACGCACAATTTGGCAGAGCTGAGGCCACTCCCCAGCATACTTTGGAATGTCGACTAGAATAAAGTCGTCTTTTGTCACATACTTTGGTTTTGATTAGGACCCTTTCCCTAGAGCAACCTATGAAAGCAAAACATTTCATATTATTCATCAAACAATATACTAGTATATATACATGTATTAAGGTATCCATAAATGATAATCAAAATTTAAATGGGTTCTGCTTGTAAAACTTCCTGGAGGTATTGGAACGCCCTCATTTAAATCAAAAGTGAAGACATTTGATTCATCGTGATCAACTACATCAGTGTTTTCTCTGAAAAAGAAAGTGAAATCACGTAATGCAAAATTATTATGATGTATCATATGAAATGGTCTTCTGATGTTATCTTTCTTCTTTATCAATGAAATTCAAATAAAAACAAAACCTTTATCAATTAATAAAATAGTTGGCACAAATGATTAGGAAATGACGAACAATAGATTGACTTATAAATACACCAACTGCGTCATACCGTTTCGGATAATTTGCATCGTATCATAATGTACAATGCATTTCAATATGACGGTTTTTGATGGGATGGGTGACCCAAAACGGTTTGATGGGATGGGGTGACCCCAGACAGCTTGATGGGATGGGTGACCCCAGACGTATGGCCTTAAACGGACCCATATATCAGGGTGACCCGGTTATCAAGGTGCCCACAAGGTTACCTATATATTAAGGTGACCTCCAGGTGACCTCATTAGGCTCAAGTTGACCCGGTTATCAAGGTGACCCAGATTTTAAGGTGACCTCATTAGCCTCAAGGTGACCCAGATTTTCAAGGTGACCTCATTTTACTGACCCATACAGACCCCAGACTATACCCCTTACTACTACTTCGTCTTTAGCGAAAAACCTGAAGCTGGCCCTTGTATCCCCTTCCAACCTATCAATGTTGTTAGCAATCTTGGAAAAGTCCCCTTCAGCAATATCAGGTGTGTTCTTGGCCTGAGTTCTAAGAAATCATTCAAAGTCTGAAAAAAATCAGATACGCTGGATATGAGCTATATATATCCTATGTTATACTTTGAGTTTTGTTGGTGTGTTTAAAAGAGAATTGATAGAAAAACCTCAAAAGTTTTGTCAAATGCGAATATCAAAGTTATTAACAGGGAACATTTCTGAATCACAGTCAATAAATACTTTCTAAAATAAACTTCATCTGTAACTTTACGACGTGTACTTTGTCTGTAGTCCACTCTCCAATGAATGTTCGCCCTGCCATGTTCATCTTTGGTTATTTTGAAGACGTCTGGCTTGGATTGTCACCGGATACTTTAGTTGTATAACACCTATCAGAATGTCCACAATAGGCAGAAGATATTTTAAACTGACAGATCATTGTTATATACTTCATCACAAGTTTGAGCCATTTAGAGATGGTACATTTGATTTTGAAGCTTATCAAGTCCAGACTTAATGGTTAAAATAATTTATTTGGTACACATCTTACATCTCTTACTCATTGTTTTCCGACTTTTATTCTCACAATATTAATTGAGGTTTTTACCATAACTTTGGAGGTATACTATAGCAAAAAATCTTAAATAGATTGTACTAACACCTCAGCCACTGTCATGTCTTTAGATTTTTCCTGTTATTAAAACTTGGTCGAACTGTTTCCCTGGCAAAATTATTTCCAAAAGAACTGAATCTATTTTTTTTAGCGTTTTCTCTTGAACAATGATGTAACATTAAATAACGGATATGTGTGCATTTATTTAGGAATAAATTACAAAATTACGATTTGTTTCTTAAATAGTCAACAAAGATTATATTTTGCAACTCGTAAGAAGTAGCCCATGAGCCACAATGCTCTCTTCGGTTATCTTAATCCTGTCTTTGGCTTAGTATCACAAACGACCACACAAATCTACAGCTGAAGAAGTAGCCAATGAGCCACAATGCTCTCTTCGGTTATCTTAATCCTGTTTTAGCTATAACAAATGACCCCACAAATCTACAGGAGTTACTCAAGATAATAAAAACCGTTCACGGTAGCTCAGTCGGTAGAGCGCTCGCTCAGTGATCGGGAGGTCGTGAGTTCGAATCTCGGCCGCGACAGACCTAAGTCGATAAAAAATAGTTAGCAACTGTTCCTTCGCCATGCGCTCGGCACTTTGAAGTGAAAGTTGCGGGTCCTTCGGATGAGACCTTAAAAACCGAGGCCCCGTGTCGCGGCGGGCGTTGGCACGATAAAGATCCCTCACTGCTCAATGGCCCTAAGTGCCGAGTAAAGGTCAAAATTTGAAGCCCTTCACCGGTATATGGTGACGTCTCTATATGAGTGAAAAATTCTCGAATGGGACGTAAAACAATATACAATCAATCAATCAAGATAATAAAAATAAGTTAACCTTGACCTTGTTCTCTTGAACTAATTCCCAAATCTCAGAGTTATGCATGATAATGACAATGTAATTTTCCAACTTTCAACTTTATCTGATGAAGATTTTAAAGTGTAAATCATGTCCAAGAATCAAACTTTAAACCTTTCAATTATTCCGACGCACTAGCTTCGAAGCAACTTATCCAATGCATACAACTCAACCCTTAAACCTACAGGTTTCTGTAAATCAGATGATGAAATATGAAACTTAATCAAAAGTTTTTAATCCCTCTACTTCGCCTTCGCAATGCGTTTCTTCTTCTGTTTCCTTCACAAATTTAAAAAAAAGAATCAGGTTACTCTAACAAAAATCATATTTTTCAAGACAATGATAGAACACTTAATTTTTTGTCATTGGCAATCAGTTTATGTAATATTTTCGTGGCTAGGAAAGAGTTTTTAACCACCAAAATCAGGAAAATTAGGGTACTTTACTTTACATAGTAAAACATTGTGCACAGAGGTAGATTAGAAGAGAGAAATTTCTCTTGGGGACCTCAGAAATACGCGTTTATATTTAATTCTTTTGATGAATGTTTATTTAATAATACTGATACGAAGTTCATTTCTTTTGTCTGCTCCTTGATCGGAAGGCCATGAGTTCGAATCTCAGCCGCGACTGACCTAAGTCGATAAAAAATAGGTAGCAACTGTTCCTTCGCCAGGCGCTCGGCACTTTGTAGTGAAAATTGCGGGTCCTTCGGATAAGACCTTAAAAACCGAGGCCCTGTGTCACGACAGGCGTTGGCACGATAAAGATCCCTCACTGCTAAATGGACATGAGTGCCAAGTATAGGTATAAATTCGCAGCTCTCCAGCGGCATGTGGCGGCGTCTCAATATGAGTGAAAATTTCTCGAAAGGGACATTAAAAACAAATCAACAGCGATAGGTTCAATAAGCGGAATGACTATGGTGGATTTGAACTAATGAGATGTAAAAGATATTAAAAATACATTTTGCAACACGTATTTCAATCTTCTTTTTTGACGTGGGAATGAGTTAACCCAGTCATCCCTCCCTCTGTTACAAATGAATTTAGACTCCTACCAAATTAAAAAAGTTTAAGGATACATAACACAAACACAAATTTGATGCATGGATTGAGATATATATTTTGACTGATTTTGAATGGAGATGACATATTTAATCATTCCCTGAAATATAAAAAAATCCTAAGTTTTTGGTGCTTAGATATGTGACTTTGTTTCGTTTTCTATGTAATTCTATACAAAATCTTGCACATATTTTTGACATTGTGACAAAATCTTACAAAATTCTCCCACTTTACCTGGAAAATATCATTCAGGTTACCTAATTGAATATTAATCAATAAGAAAAGTTGCTGATTTTTGAAAAAAAGTTTGTGTTATTTATCCTTAAACTTCATACTTTTCATTAATGTACATTTGTATTCAGTCTACAATAAAGCAGTGATGGTTTTGTGTAGGCCTTGCACTTTGGAAAAAGATCTCGAGTATAAAAGACCAAAGATTGGATTTTTTAATGAATCTAAACTACATTCTAGTATTTGCCACTATATTATATTAATATTATAAATACAGATTCATCATAACTTTAAATTCTAAATTAGATGTATAATGAATTATTGATAATAATATTTATACGTACTATATAGCTATATGTGTGCTCTAAAAAGATGAGGTTTTTTTCAATTTCAGTAATCACAAAATTTGAATTAGGCGAAGAAATTATTCGACCTGTGTTCATAGATGGATGTATCACTGATGATGAAGAGCAATGAATTGTTTGTCTTAAAAGAGGGGGAAGTTTTAAACATCCCCCAAGCATCATCTTTCCAATTTTAGCTGTAATCGATTAAATTACGATTACAAGTAATTGAAAATCTCTTCGATTACAGATTACTGTCGATTACTTGAAAAAAAGTAATCATTACAATCGATTACGATTACTCGATTACCCCATCCCTGACTGGAACCCGCTATGTATCTTTGTTTCTAAGGATTTTTATGAAGTGTCGGAATCCAATATGAATATGGTAATTCAAATTCATTTTGGTTGTTTGGAATATTAAAAATATTCAAAACTGACATACGATTTTGAAGAATTTCTTCCTTAGAAAGGGAACTACGAGTATAAGTTGGATTACCACTTGTTGTAGAATTAAATCCAAGTTCCTCTAAAATACATTTAATATAATGAGCCTTACAAACAAAGACAATATTGTTACCTGCTTTGTCAGCAGGGACCAGTACGTACTGATCATGTAATCTATCTAATTCTTTTTCCCTTCTGGATTATTGAATACAGAAGGATAGATGGTTCTCATAATGCCCCTCAATCTTTTAATGCGTGATTTTAACGAACATCTGATACATTTAATCCATTCTGACAAAGTGTCAATGTCTTCTTTTTCATGTCTGGCCCATCGCCTGGCGTAGTCCTCTACAGAATCCATAATATTTACGAAATTCCGACGCCAGTTGAAGCATTGGGTTTCCCTAAATTTAGGACCTTTTAAAATTAGTGATCTAAGGTCCTCATTAACTACGCAGGTATGTTAAGGCAGTATCCAGGTCATATTTCGGCGAATTTAGACTTTTTTCGTAAAATGTAACATTGATAAATCGGAAAAACCATAGATAAAACATTTACTATTATTATCCATTGTATAGACGTCATTGAGTCTTCAGCTAAAAGAAGCACTTCACTACATCATCACGTGACGTCTATAAATAGAAAAATTGCCTTAATGAAAAAGTGAAAAGTTCAACACTACCCCGGAGATAATTCATTTCTTATAGTGAAAATAATTATGCAAAAACATCAATGGGCCATGAAAAGTGCTGCTAGAATCCTACTCTCCTGACACAGAAAAAAATATTCCAAAGTTTCGCATGAAACCTTACCAAAATTTTTACATTTTATGCATACGATCAAGGAATTTTTTTTAATTCATGTTAACCTCACGATTCTAGCAGTACTTTCCAAGTACTATAGAATACAAGCTTTCGATACAAACAAAAATTATATTTCAAAGTATGCGGCGTAGTGTTGAACTTGTGCATCTTTGTTGTTATAGAACGACAGAGGAACGGCTGATCGGGATTTCAAAGCACTGACTGTGTTCATTATAAGAAAACATGATAAGAATATATCAGCGTACCTGATTCTTAATCTTTAATTCCTTATGAATCACACATAACATTCACGGTATATGCCTTAAAACTCCCATTTCATATATTTGTTTACATGAATTCTCGTCACCTTCAATTTCACTCGGCAAATATTTGATCAATAGTTATGACGTCATGGGTTTGGTATTTATCCACCGTGCTAAATAATTAGCTATTTATACCACCCAAAAACGACAAGATTTAGTTTATATTATGTTTTGAATGATTCATTTCTTTTCTTGGACCTGAAATTAAACTTTAAAGATAGGGTAAGTCAGGGTAATTTCGACCACCGTTTAATTTCGACCACAGGAACACAATACCACACAAAGATCAACGGAAGTGTTGAGACAAGTTTAATTTATTCGGAATTATAGAAAACTATTCCCCAAATTGTATTTCCTAGTATAATTATTCATCGCAAATATGGCTTGATCAGTGATATAAATAATATTTTTACTATTATTTATGTCTCGAGTTTGACATTCGAAGTCCCCGTCCTCAGTGCGCTTGATTTGATCAAGGAAATGTAAGAGAGACAACTCGTACAACCTCTTTTTAAATTTAACCTTGTTCAACTGTCTACAACACGAATTAAATTAAAATTGTTTTATTTTTTCTTGGAATATCATTAAGTTGCAGAATTTTACAAATTTATCTTGGATTTCTCTCAAAATGCACAAGAAACGTCCATTTGATTTTGGTCGAAATTACCCCTACTGATTTTAAGGACGCGGGGTAAATTCGACCACTTTTTCTGAAATATGTGTAAGTTGTCTTTAACAGCTGTTTAATGCAATGCAGAGGTAAATCTTCAGAAAAAAAATGATTATACTGTATACGTACAATGTTATCAACATATAACCTTTTATTTAAAAAAAAAAAAAATATCAGATTTATTAACATATGCATGCCTAGCTATATATTTATTGTCCCGGTCGTCGTTCACGAGAGTGCATCACTAATCTACGTGCGAGAGAACACGGAGTCGGCACTGGCTATGGAATAACACATGACGAGAGCAATCCAAGTTTCCAAACCCTTCAAATGAACAAAAGAGAGGATGTGGGCAATATTAAACGTATGTAAAAAAAAAAATCAAAAATCAGGATTTTGTATTTTTTTTTCATTATTACGAATGCCTAAACTTTGATGGACAAGACTGAGGCTATCAAAAACCTACAAACCAGTCCTATTAAGATCGTATCACACAGTCCAGGTACACAAATCCAAATAGTACCCAAAATATCAGAACAACACACCAAAAGAGCCACAACAATCTTGAAACAGAAAAAAACAACACTATGATGTTACACGTTATTAATGATTTGTTTGAGTTTGGTTTTTTTTTCGAGGGGGGGGGGGGTCAGAGGACTTTGCTTCTGTAAATCTTTATTTGAGTGACTTGATCGAATTTCTCAGGATCTATCTCTTTTAAAAATTTAAAAACGTAAAATACGTAATACAACACATTCCAAATGAATGTGTAAATGGTAAAAATTAGTGAAGAAAAATATACGCATTTCTAATGCTATGCTCAAACCTTATACATATATATACAATCTGAATGATTCTGTTGTGAGAAGACGATATTAAATAAAATCCCTTTTGGGTTGAACATATTAAAAATCATATCAAGAAATTATTTGTGGAATCTGAGAAAATTTTATCTATTTGCATAACTATATATATAAAAATTTTAAAATAAAGAGTTGGCGGAATTTAGAATAAAGAATAAGAATTAAGATGTCTATAATTAAGACAGCATTGAAAAGCTTAAGTAACCCAACCCATTTCTTTACTGTATAGATACTAGTACTTATCCATTTTAATCTTCTTATTGAGAGAGATAGCGATAGATACACGTATTTTCTAAAAAGGGCAATATAGTTTCTCGGACCATAAATTTTGAATAAAATCGACATGTACAGTTTACTTGCATTGCAAGAGTTATCTTTCTTTTTGATGTTTGTTGTGGTCGAAATTACCCCGAGCCCGGTCGAATTTAACCCATGCAACATGCTTACTTATTTTTTAATCAATTCATTATTTTTTATGCATTTTTAACTCCTAAAGCAGAAAAATATGAAGAAAAAATCAATCTCAATTACTTTGAATCTTTTTTTAAACTGGTACATTTGAAAAACAGTTGTGTTTTATGGATTGAAAGCCACAAATCAACAGAAGTGGTCGAAATTACCCCAGTCTACCCTAGATATTAAGAAATCATTATTTCTAATGTTCACGTCATACAGCTTACTATGACGTCATATTTTAAAGGCAAGTAGGATATCTCTGGGTGTAGCCTTAACATACCCGCGTATATTTACGTCACCAGTAATAAGGTGTACAGCAGGACTATAGTTATAGGGCGAAGAAGAACATGATTACGATGGAGGATTATGATTCAGATATTCGATATCCAGGCCCTGTAAAGTTTTTTTCTAATTAAAAAGTTTGGAAGCAATAGTCGATGTATATTTGTAGGAAATACAAGGTGTAGTCTTTCACTTGAAATATGGTGGAATACAAGACTGGACCCTTTTGTGATTAAGAATATTACTTATATTAACCGCGTCAATCCCTTTGTTGACATCTTGAATTTTAAGGAAAAAAAAGGATTGTTTTAGCTGCATTTTCTTCAGTAAAACGCGGGGGTTTTAAAAGCCTATGATCTGCAATATCCATAATAACAGATCCGAGTCTATATTCTGGTGTCCAGGAATCAAAAAATGGACTTTCCTTGACCTTTTCAAGAAGACTCTTTAAAAGGGACAGAGTAAAGTTTGGCGCGAATATGATGTAGACCTAACTGTTGATTTACGTAAGGTAGCAATGAATCAAAAGAGACATCGTGTATTAAAGGTTTATTGTAAGACCGATGCCCATGACTACGCTTACGTCTCTGTGTATGGTTAGAAAGTCCCATCAGATTTCCAACACTATCGACATTGTCATTACATCCATAGGGAAAGGCTGTCCCTAGATTTCTAATCCAAAATTCTTCTCGTTTGTGTGTTGTCTTTACCTAAGAAAGAATTAGTAAGAGAAAGATTAGCAGTGGTACTTGTATTATATTTAGAAGTAATTTTGTTTATTATATATTAGCTCTTTTATATTTTTAGGATTATGAGGATTTCAAACAGTCTGCCACAGAATCAACAACTGCCTCACCAAAGATTGTAATGTCATGTCCATCATGTCCCACATGTCCACCATGTTCAAATTCATCTTCACCATCAACAATCATTATTAGTAAGCAATCAAATCATGTTATTGGTCTTTCAATTGCTGTTTTTATTTTATCAATTGTTTTATTTTCTATAAAACTTTTGGTCTGATTTCAATCTAATTTGGCACACTATTAGAATACACTATGATACTTAATATGTATTTCGGTTTTTGAATTCAGTGAATGGGGTTGTCATGGTTACTAAAAATAGATATTTCTGTGAAATACTTTCAAAACGCTACTCCTCCTACAGTTTTCGTTTGATTTCAATATACATGTAACTTGACACAGAAATAGACTACATTAAGATACATAATTCTATTTATTAATGCATGTTGCAATGTTTCAAATCCAAGTTATACTTTGTTATACGTACAGACCAGTAGAGCTACAGTCTCATCAGAGACTTCTGGTTTGCTATATTTAACTAAAAAATGAAACGGTAGTAAATTTTGCTTACTGACATCATTAAACAGAAAGAACATGCATGTGAATTTTCAAAACATGATTCACATTTTCTTCATCAACCAATTGCATAATTGATTCATTAATAACATATGAAATAAGATACATTTTTAAAGTAAGTGAATCTCATTGTCTTTCTTGTCAAGCTTTAAATATTTGTGCAGATTCTTATTTGGAAAGAAAACATAGGTCAAAGATGAAAAATCTGACAGGAAAAAAATTCACAATTTATGGACACAGATACATGTAATGACAAGAATCCATAATTACCACAAAATTCCTGTAACAATCACAGGTACTTATGGACAGGACCCCCCCCCTCTCCAATATGCCCCACAGGTCAAAAAATATTTTTATGTATTTTTTTCGTAAATTATTCTTCTAGTACACATTTACTATGTATTCCAAAAGAAAAATCCAAAAAAATAACGCAGAATTAATGTTTTACTAAAAAATCATACCCGCGGTATTATAAAATAGAGAAGGCAAGTCACTTCCATTTGTTTACACTGGACCCCTCTTGGATATCAGGCCCGAAATATCATATACCTAATACATGTCACCGAAATGTGTCATGATATCTTGTTTCGGTAGATATTTTTGTCTTTAATTGTGCTATTTAATTGCCCAGGCATCCCATAATAATCCGAGTATTCATCGTCAAACGTGAAAAATGCTACAAGATTTGGAAATGTCAGAGTAGAAATTACGGAAGTGATGCAAAAACGACACCTAGCGTGTAACTCTCGAGTTCCGAGTGTTATAGAACTAAGGGAAAAGTCAGAGGTCTACGAAAAAGTTCGGGAAAATTTTGATAAAGAAGTCGAAATTGATTCATTAGAATTAAATTCTGCTTAAGATTTTTCGAGATGAGCGAGGGTAGTCGTCAATATTCCCTTTAAAGGATGTTATCATTGATACCAAGTAGCGGTTTAAAAATCGCTTAAACATTTATTTACAACTTACAAGATATGTAACCCCCCTTCCCCTTCTACATGGACATGCTTACAATTAATTCCGATAATATTAAGCTTAATAATTATGTGTATTTTTTAATATTCTTATGCGATAATTATCATTTGCCAAGGAATTTAAATGTGAGTCTTTTCAAAATTAATTCTTAAGAATGAAAATCAGAACCCCATTTTTTTTAAAATAATTTTCATGCTCTTCTTTACTTTCGCGTCGCACTGCTGAGTTTATTTCTGGCCTTGATTACATATATATCAAGCTGTTATTATTTTAATTGAACAAACGGAAGCTTTACTTCTATAAAATAAAGACTTTTAAAAAAGTTCTTTAGGTACGTCTTTTCTAACAGTCATAGTTAGATAATTGCAACTTGTATTACGTAGCAATTGACGTTTAAATATTGCATGGGTTGTACAACCATTCATCAACCGGTCAATTTGTTTTTCTCCAACACTGTAACTTGTAATGACGTTTCACAGCCCCCGTCCCCAAATTAATCAATATTGATTAAATACATGTAGCGAATTCATAACAAATGGGGATAAAAAAAAAAGATTTTTTTGTACAGTTTTAAATAATCACATTTCTGTCTTTACTTATTTTCAAACTAGTTTATCATTCTAAATATCATATTTACTACCACATTCCACCTTTCCGCAGACACAATTTAATGAAAATTCCATATCCACGCAGATGGGGAAGGCGGTCGAGGTGGAGTGGGGGGGGGGGGTTACATGTCAAGTTTATAATGTTTAAGCGATTTTTAAACCGCTACTTGGTATCAATGATAACATCCTTTAAAGGGAATATTGACGACTACCCTCGCTCATCTCGAAAATCTTAAGCAGAATTTAATTCTAATGAATCAATTTCGACTTCTTTATCAAAATTTTCCCGAACTTTTTCGTAGACCTCTGACTTTTCCCTTAGTTCTATAACACTCGGAACTCGAGAGTTACACGCTAGGTGTCGTTTTTGCATCACTTCCGTAATTTCTACTCCGACATTTCCAAATCTTGTAGCATTTTTCACGTTTGACGATGAATACTCGGATTTATTATGGGATGCCTGGGCAATTAAATAGCACGATTAAAGACAAAAATATCTACCGAAACAATATATCATGACACATTTCGGTGACATGTATTAGGTAAATGATATTTCGGGCCTGATATCCAAGAAGGGTCCAATGTAAACAAATGGAAGTGACTTACCTTCTCTATTTCATAATACCGCGGGTATGATTTTTTAGTAAAACGTTAATTCTGCGTTATTTTTTGGATTTTTCTTATGGAATACATTGTAAATGTGTACTAGAAGAATAATTTATATAAAAAAAAAATACATAAAAATATTTTTTGACCTGTGGGGCATATTGGAGGGGGGGGGGGTCCTGTCCACAAGTACCTGTGGTAACAATCAATGAAGTTAAACACAAGTGGAAGAATTTGAAAAAAAAAGATCATATTAAAAAAAGTTGTTGATTAGAATAAAAACTGTGAACAGAAAGACAATATTTTAACGAGTTGTATGGTAACAGTGCCTCTACGACAGCCAAATATATATATATATATATATATATATATATATATATATATATATTATATATATATATATATATATATATATATATATATATATATATTTGACAGCTCAACAGGGACAATGTACAGTCCCCAATCCGATACAAGTCCCAATGAGGCCTGTTTGCCATCAACATCCCAAAGCGAGTTTTCTCAGATGACTTATTACTATCTGTTTTTGTCCGTCGTTGCCCGTCGGCGTCCTGCGTTAACATTTAAACATTTTCAGCCTTTTCTCTGAATCCACTAACAAATTTCAACGAATTTGGCATATAACATCGTTGGGTGAAGGGGAGTAAAAGTTGTGAAATTCATGGTACCTGCCCCCTGGGGCCTGAGGTTTGGGGCTAAAACCGTCAAAAATAAATGCAATAATTAAAAATTGGCATTAAATGTGTCTCTACTCACTCTAAATCTTTTTTGGCATTTAAAAACAGGTAATCTGGATACATTATATTTTTCTGTAGGATGTTCAAATTTTTCCTGTGAACATGTGCTTTTTTTTAGGGTGAAACTTTATAGAATGTGCAAAAAAGACCCCCACTATTTAACTCCATAATAGTTTAATTTGGCGTTCTTTTTAAAATTTACAATAAGATTTCATAGAACTTGTAGAATGAGGTAAAAATAGCAAATTTTAGGAAAAAATTTTATCACACCACACAAGTGAATTTATGTGAGAATTGGATATCAAAAGCTCATATCAAAAGATTTTTCCTCCATAACAGTCAGATTGAAAATATATGTGTTTAGAGGTTGCGCCACATGGTTATATCATTACTTACAAAACATTGACAATTCATGAAAAAATAAAGCTTATGATTTATAGTTTATTGTATGGATAGAAAAGATGATGTTAACTAAATGTGTAAAAAAAAAATCATTCATGTACCTAAAGCGGTTTTAAATTTAGATCAGGAGTTCACAAACTTTTTGATAACCCCGCGATTTTAAAGGAAAAGGAGAATATATGATTAAAAAAAAATAAATATATTTTTTAAAGCTATTTGTTAGAAATACTTTCCGTTCATAAATAGTATGGAATTCATCAAGCACAGTTACTCCCGATGATGTATTTCTGCAACTGCAGGCGAAAGTGCTGATCTCCAACTAATGCGTCCGGTGATGCAAATAAAATATCAAAATCACCATCCAGAATCTTTCATCTAGTTGTTTGCTTCTTCCTGTAATAAAGTTAATTTATTATTTTTTTTAAATAAATAATACTGTGGAATTATTAAAATTCGTGAGGGGCATTTTTGTGCGCATGTCGCAGCCGTGATATGGTATTTCGGACTCGGTCACTACAAGGTATTGTTTAAATCTGTCCAAGATTTGGGAAGGTTCGTTGACGATGCTACAGTTTACGTAGACCCAGCAGACGAGTCCGAGTCGGACGAGGATCCAGTTGAAGAGTGAATTAAATGGAAGTTGTCTAATAAACTCAGGATTAAGTATGATAGATGGAAGGTAGTTATACCCCCCGCAAACGAAGTTTGGGGGGTATATTGGAATCAGCTTGTCCGTCTGTCTGTCTGTCTGTAGACGAGATTTTGTCCGGACCATTCCTTGGAAACTGTTGCAAGGATTTGTCTGAAAATTTGTACTTATTCTTCGCCATATGAAGGTGTGCACCTGATATTTTCATCATGATTGGATAATTTTTTTGCATTTTACAGGTGTTACTTTCAATTTTATTATGTGGTTTTGTCGGGATCTGTTCCCAGAGACTATTGCATAGATTTGGATGAAAATTTGTACACTTATTATTTACCACATGAAGATGTGCACCTGGTATTTTCAACATTATTTGGTAATTTTTCTGCATTTTACAGGTGTTTTTTTTCTCATTTTTATTGACTTGGTCATTTCGGGTTCATGTCTAAGGTTTGAGACATAGAATCTAGAACATCTGTACAAAAATGTGAACTACAGCTTAAAACTGCTCATTAGAACTTAAAAAAAATCAAAGTATTAAAAACAGTTTTTACATTACACAGCAGATAGTGTTAATCCATTTGTCCCTTGGGAGTAATGAGTGGACATACATCCAGTTTAAGATTAATTAATGATTTCAGTGTGGGAAGCTGTTAGGGCAACTCTGATCAAGCAGGTCTTACCTATATATCCTGGGAATTGGGCAGAAAGAAATAAAGATCTCTGTTGTCTAAGTCTCTTAATTGTAATTTATGTCTCTCAAAATACATAGTTACTGGAACCAGCCTTTTATTTTTAAAATGAGTTTGATATAAAGGTATTAAGATCAATTTATTTTGTATAATTAATTATGATATTTTTTTTTCAACAATCAATGTGCAGAGTATCATGTCTCACAAAGATGACAGATAGTTGCAAACTATTTTTTCAATGTAATAAAAAACACTGTAATTACTAGTATTGATGTTTTATTAGGCTGCACCTTAGTTTCATTCATTAAAAAAATTTAATGAGTAATTAAATTTTCACTCTAAATGCTTAAGCAAATTGTGAACACCTCTCACAGCTAGAAAACATTAGCGATTTGTTACCTTCTCTGAAAAACCCAGCGGGGGGTATTTGTCCCTTTTGGACAGTTCTAGTTTAATTTTCATTTGTTGTTTTCTCTTATGAATTCTAAATCAGCTCTTTGAACTTGTATCTGATTTTATAGTAAATATTATAATTATTTGAATTCGGTACACATTCTTGTAAGTTTGTGAATATTTACTATCCTAATAGTCATTTGCTGTTTTCAGATGTATGAAGATACATGTATAATGTGTATAATCATTTCAATAAACCTTTTTCATTTCCCCTTTTGCAGTGTATCCATTTTGTGCAAGTTTGATAAAAGTACATATGTTAAATTAAATAGTTCTAGGTAAGTTTAAATAAAACTTTTAACTTTTAATCTAATTTAACAATATTGGAAATACATGCCGTAAAGTAAATCAATGTTAATCCTTGTTTACGGAATGAGAAATTTTGTATTATTATTTGCGACTCAACAAAATTAAACTTTTTTTTCAATGTTTACGGTAGAAAAAAAATGGTTGATTCCTTGACAAATAAAAATTCATATGAAATTAAAGAAAACAAGGGCACCACAAAACGGAGCATCCCCTCGCAAAGAGCATATCTATAAATAGAGGCAGCATTTGATCCCGATGCAAATTACTTCCGTTTCGCACAGGATTAACCCACTCACCCAAAAACAAACACACACACGATTGCGTCAATATACCCCCTCCAACTCCGTTGTGTGGGGATAATTATGTGAATAACAATCGTATTCCACACGGTCCTCGTTTAAATTATGCTTATCACGCAGTCTTATCAAAAGTCGCTTTGTTGACGACACCGAAAAAAAAAATCCTTTTTAATTTTTTTAACAGGTCAGTAGGAATTAATTTCAGTTTGGGGAAAGGGGCACAGTTATGTATTTTTCTTTTGGAGGGGTGCTTCCAAGCAAAACTTCCTTGACAGGTAAAAAAAATCAGACATTTTTATTGAGGGAGTACAAGCATAAAAAAGATTGTTTATATAGACAGTACACTCTATATTGGTAATATATTTGGGGGTGCCCCCGGTTCTTACGACCATGTTTATAGTAAAATGTTGTCAAGGGAGCCCAATACAGTAAAAAATGTAATTTTTATGTTTTTAGTATTGCGTATTTTTTAAATACTCCCAATAACATTTAATCTCCGCATCAACATACTTTGTATCGGTTTTGATCGACAGCCTCTTGGCGACCAGTATTTAATTCAAAAGCGATTGTTTAAAAGACCGTTTCTGTCAAATCAGAAAATGCGTAGCATTTGTATTGTAAGATGTGAACATCATATTTATTAAAATGAAATTTAATATAGTCAAATAAAAATAGGAATTATTTTAAAATCCGAAGTAGCCTTCTGACGTCCCATAAAGCAACGTCAAAATTGTGCAACGTTATCACGAAGCAATAAAATTCATATAAAACATAAACAGAAATTTGGACAATTATAAGTTGGTAATGTTATGAAAATATACATTCTATTATAGTATTTGGAGGAACATTATTTAATTTGGACACGGGGCCGAATATGACCCCAAACGCAATTTGTTCTTTTAAGTGCACAATAAAGCCCAGACTACCTTCTTCTTTCCAACATCAAGTTGGAGAAATTTGATGGTAAAACATCAGCAGTGCAATGGTGGATCAAATTTACGGCTTTCTTTTCAATTCAAGGCTTATCAGAACAGACAATCATCCTACATTTACCACTGAAGCCCTAAACTAAGAGTGGAGGCAGAAAAAAAAACGACAAGAAGAGGAAATGGAGCAAGAGCTGGCTTCCATGAGACATCAGTTACTGGGTGCTCCAGCAACAACAGCAAGTGTTACCACCCCTACCACCAATGACACATCCAGTCATTCCCAGCCCAGTGTCAGTTCCAACAAAAATTTTCCAGGTTGGAGAAATTTGGTGGTGAAACATCAGCAATGCAATGGTGGATGAAATTTATGGCTTTCTTTTCCATTCAAGGCTCATCAGAACAGATAGCCATCCTCCATTTACCATTTTTTCTCATCGGAGCTGCAAAGACTTGGTTCAATTCCTTAGACACGGTGAAAAGGTTAACATTTAGTTCCATTCAAAAAGCTGTCAGTAATCGATTCAAGTCAACATCAAAACCATGTCCTTGATCACCTAGACATGCATCAAGAACTGACAATGTAGAAGAATTTATACACAGGGTTACGGAAAAAGCCACAGACCTGAAAACGGACACAAATCAAACAAGATATCATTGAGATAGTGGCCATCTCAAAGGGCCCCGCTTTCAGCAACGAACATGAAAATGTAAGGTAGCCTATTTTTGACCTTCACCCTTGACCTACAAACTTCGTTCAAGGTCACTGCACATCCATTGACCAGTGGCACTCAGTGAGTGAAGTATGAGCCACATTGGACTAAGGGGATAGAAGATATGCTCTGGACAAGATTTTTCATATAATTCTGCTATGACCTTAACCTTAGACCTAGAAACATGGTTCAAGGTCACTGCACACCCTTTACTCAAAAGCACTCTATGAGTGAAGTAGGAGCCAGATTGGGCCAAGGAGAGAGAAAATGTTTTTGACCTTGACCCTTGACCTAGAATCTTCGTTCAAGATCACTGCACATCCATTGACCAGTGGCACTCTGTGAGTGAAGTATGAGCCACATTAGACCAAGGGGAGAGAAGATATGCTCCGGAAGAGGATTTTTCATATAATTCTGCTATGACCTTAACCGAAGATGAAATTTATATGAAAAATTCCTAGATTAAAACCGAGGCCAAGAACAGAAGGTTTAACCTAATCAGGAGATGAGATGTTGCCAAAGTGTTGTAAAGGTTTTGATAAAAATTTAATCAGCTTAAGAAAATTACATGGTAAGAACAATGACACTGTTACTGTAATAAGAATTGATTTCAGTTTCCGGAGAGGATACAAGTGCAGATGCACTTCCTTCTGTTAACTCAGGAGATGGAATGTTACCAAAGACTTGTACAGACATTGATTTTTAATACTCATTAAAACAATTCACCTGACAAGAAACAGTGATTAAATACTATAATGAAAATAAATTACAGTTTCAGGAGAGGGCGCATATGTGAATAATTTTCCTTCTGTTGGATCAGGAGATGGGATGTTGCCAAACACTTGTACTGGTATTGATAAATACTAAATCCACGGAAGGATGACGTTTCCTCGAGGTTTCAGTTGACAGAAATGGAATGTTATAAAGTACAATATGCTATATTAAAAACCGTTCTAAATGAACAAAATAACCATGCCGTTACTAAACATTAGTTCAAAAATGTCATATTTCATTAATTAAAGAAACTATGCTATAAAAGTAAAAATATGGTGATGCAGAGGAAATTCGGGCTTAATTAAAAAATTTCTTATTAGTATTTTTTATTAGAAAACTTTTTTCTTGCAATATCTGTCATAAAGTTAGGATTTTATGCGTTTTTAAATATCGTTCATTTTGCAAATATTACGCGTGTAAAAGAAGTTCAACAAGTTTAAGTTCAAACTCGAATTGTTTACTTATATGTAGTAAAACTATTCCATTTCTATTGTATTTGATTATCTAAAGACTTGTTCCTTGTAACATTTTATTGATAAAGAAATATTAATCATAGTGTGAAAAATTGAGGTATTTTCCAAGAAATACACAGGGGCCACTAGCATGAAAAGTAGGTAACGATACACAATTGCGATACCCGTTCTTTCACCAAGCTGCCCCCTCCGCAACATTTATTTTAAATGTAGGTACCTGTAGTCTTGTGTGATCTGTGTACCTTTAATTCTTTTGAACTCATTCATGTGTAAAGTGTATCTTTTAAAAAGTGTATATAAATTAATAATAAATATATACCTGATGATTTGGAACTTAAAACTTGAACAGTATACATGATGCCTATGTGTTGAATATGTTTTCCCCAAGATTACAAGAAAGGACGAAGACTTAGTTCTGTTCTTCAAGATAAACGAGGTGCATCGGTCTTCTAAGAATGTACCACTGTATATATACTACAGGAAAATTCATTGGAAGGCCCCAAAAAAATCTTAGAAAAAGTACAAAATTGTTTGTCCAGTAATAATAATATAATGAGGAAAATGGGGGGAATCTTAAAATATAAAAAATGTGTATGTTTACCTTATTGTCACAATTACATAAATTTTAGTCATTTTTAGTCAGATTGCCATTTTTGAACATACGTAAATTTTTTTCTTTCATAGAATGATCCTGCGTTAAGCAATAATCAATCAATCCATTGGATAAAACTTGTACATACTTACATGTACTGGTAACTGGTAGATAGCTTTATGTTCCTCAGAGGATGAATTACAGCATCACTAAACAAGTGTAACAGACTATGCTACTGATGCTGGACTTCTCTTACCAGTAACACGATTTACAGAAAAGCATGTGCCAACACTTCAAGCATGCCTTATAGAAAACCAAGGTGTCAATTGTAATTAATTCACATTAATGTGAATTAAGTATTAAGTATTCCACTCAAATGAATAATATTTTTAAAAATATGTTCTGCATGGACATGCAGTATTTATCATGTTAAATCACCATATTAATAATATGCAAGAAATCTATCTGTATTTATTTTATTGATGAAAACAAGTTGCAAGGTGACGTTCTGGTCTACAGGGACCTTGCAAAGTTAAAATTACCCAAAATTGTATTGTCAGATTTTATGTATTTAACTTGTTTTTAGGATAAGATATCCACCAGCTTGTAAGTGCTCTTCGACAAGAGGGGACACGAGAGAAATTAAGGGGACTTTTTAGTGGGAAAAAAACCTATAACAGCTGCTGCTACAAGACAGATGCTGAATTTTAAGTACACAGATGGAAAAGAAAGGCAGCAGGAGATGGTAACAGGACAATACTTCCTAACCTTTTTAAAAGCTACTAAAGGTATGCAGTTCTTCTCGTGTAATCTGAGCATTGTTTACTATCTCATCTCCCTTCAGGAAGTTACAAAGAATATTTAAATTTAGCAACTGAAACCTTATTTTTTGCCCTTGAATTCAGAGATTAGGGGGTATAGTATTTGCCCTGTCCGTTGGTCTGCTAGCTGTCTGTTTGTCCTCAAAAATTTTTACCTGCCTATAACGTTAAATTGGTTGTAGCTATGGATTCCGTATTTCACAAGTGTATTCCTCGTTTCTTTGCGTACCAATGTATTTGACCTTGGAGTTCGATCCATTTTTGAATATAAAATACTAAATTATAAGCTTGGCCATCACTACTGAACAGCTGGTGCTAGGGCTTTCATACTTGACACGTGTACTTAACGGTAACAGGCCCTTTTCTTGGGTATAATTGACCTTTCCGGACAAAATCTCGTCTACAGACAGATATACGGACATGCTGATTCCAACCCCCCTAAACTTCGTTTGCGGGGGGTATAATAAGTTTACAGTCAGTTTTAGTGAGGACGTTTACAGTCACTGTTTCACAAATAAAAGGCGATAATCTTAATGATGGAATCCCAAGGAAAGCAGTACAAATGGGAAATTTTAGCTTCGAATGCTTTAAGAAAAAAAAAAGAAAAGAAAACATGGACATTACAAGAAAGTCAATGGTTTGATAAGAAAAAGGATTGCATCGTTGATTTTGAATAAAAAAAGAAAAATTCTTATGATATTGCAGACAGCTAGGGATCTGAAGAATATCTAGTGAAACTTAGGGTTATGACTGAACAATAGGACAAACATGAATAATGAAGCAACAATCAGAGCTGTCCACAAATCTCTTTCACAGACCAAAAAAATTACTGTTTATCCAAAAATTGTGATTTTGTTGGGACATACGCTTATCAAAAGTAGGTAAATTTTGGCCAAATGTAGAGTTGGAAGTTCAGTTGCATGAACCATAATCCATTGTTTTTTTTCCTCCTAATTTCCCCAATTGGATAGGCTCGGTCACTTATTATCTAGACCTAAGAAAAGAAACGTATGCCTTGAGATGAAAGGATGAGGGAGGGGTTTGCATACTTCTTAATTATTTCATACATGCATGCACTTTTACCGTCAACATGGGAAGAGATAAGTTTAAAGGTCATGCGTTTGTTGAAGACTTGGGATGATTTAAAAGAGTGGATCTATCTGTGTCATCATGGGTAACATCTATTTAACGGGGTTGCTCCTCAGTTGGTGCATGTGAATAAAAGTAATGTACGTGTATCTGTAAAGCAAATTGATGAAGTTTTCTTTTTTCATACTGAATAATTTTTTGGAAGATGATGAAATTAAAACCTGTTTGTTAAACTGAAACAGATGAAATATATGGAGATAACGAACAGTATTCAAGCTCAAAAGTCCATTATACAATACAAAATAGGAGCATAGCAAACACGGACCTCCAAACATCAGAGGTGGGATCAGGTGCCATGGAGGAGTGAGCATCCCCTGCCGACCGGTCACACCCGCCGTGTGCTCCTTGTCATGATCGGGAAATAACGGAAAAATCCGTCGACAATTCAGTGTGTAAATAATGGCCTAACAATTAGTATGAAAAACGTCAGTCAGCATTTGACTCAATGATAAATTGTATTTGCTGACAAGGTCATTGTATCGACCAAAGAACTTACGAAATGATGACTTTAAACGAGACAGCTGATACTCTTGTTTCATCAACTTATTTGTCAATAATTTACCTCGTTTTAGAAATTTGCATACGTAGAGCATGCTCTTGCGTATCGAATCAACTGAGAGATATATACCCCGTATGCAGGTGATGAAGGTATATTGCTGCATAAGTAAGGGAAGTTGACGATTGAAAAGTTAAAGTTATCACGTTTATCATAAAGCTTGGTTGTTTGATTACCATTAACGTCTTTTTCAAGTAAAATATCCAAATATGAAACAGATGTGTCAGACTCTGTTGTATCTTTTATCTCAAGTTCACCAGGATATATCGTATCGACATAAGAATGAAAATAGCCATTGTTGATTGACAATACGTCGTCGATATATCTAAATGTCGAGTTGAACGCCACAGCAAGTGTTTTCTTCTTTTCACGTACAAGATTTTGGACAAATTCTGCTTCATATGAATACTAAAAAAGGTCTGCTAATAACGGGGCGCAATTGGTACCCATAGGATTTCCAATAGATTGTTGGAAGACCTGGTCTCCAAAAACCACATAGATATTGTCAATCAGAAACTCAAGCATCTTTTAAATGTCAACTTCAGAGTACTTGTGTGTACAATCAGAATGTTTTTTAACAAAATAATTTTGCAAATGACCAATGACAAGGTAAGTATATTTACGAGTTCCATTTTTATTGAAAAAGCAGCTGTCAATGATATCAAAAAGCCTGGACTTTAATTTATCGCGGGGAATGGTTGTGTATAAAGTTGAAAAGTCGTAAGTTTTTAAGCTGTTGATTTTGGTAAAATCTTGTGATTTCAAATTTTGCAAAAGTTCCTTGGAATTTTTAAGTATCCACATCTGATTTACACCACTTCTCGAATATATTGTTGCACAGTACTCTTGAAGTTTCTCCTTCACCACTGTTAATATCTTAGTGAGAAGTAAAGATAGAGGCTTGGTTGAACATTTACTGGAACCCACTATGTATCTTAGTTTGTTAGGATTTTTATGAAGTGTCGGAATCCAATATAAATATGGTAATTCGAATTCATTTTGGTTGTTTGGAATATTAAAAATATTCAAAACTGACATATGATTTTGAAGAATTTCTTCCTTAGAAAGGGAACTATAAGTTGGATTACCACTTGTAGAATTAAATCCAAGTTCCTCGAAAATACATTTAATATAATGAGCCTTACAAACAAAGACAATGTTGTTACCTGCTTTGTCAGAAGGGACCAGTACGTACTGATCATGTAATCTATCTAATTCTTTTTTCACTTCTGGATTATTGAATACAGAAGGATAGATGGTTTTCATATTGCCTCTCAATTTTTTAGTGCGCGATTTTAACATACATCTGATACATTTAATCCATTCTGACAAAGTGTCAAGGTCTTCTTTTTCATGTCTGGCCCATTGCCTGGCGTATAATGATTTCATTCCTTCCTCTGTTGGATCATTCTTCAATCCTTTCTAAATGAAAACTGCATATCTTTTGCAAAATTCATCATCTTTTACGATGACGAGTCAATGGTCATGTTATGTAAACTGGCATATGTCATTATTCGTAATCCTCCCAGTGTTTAAATCATGTAATTTTTTTTTAATCTTTACAAAAACGGACAAAATAAAAAGAATGAAAAGAAATGTGTATAATTCAATGTATTCTTTTGTCAACAAGCCTGCGCTGTTGAAAGTAAGTCGCCTACATTTATATGCATTTTTTGCACGCCTTGATTACTGATTAATAAAATTAAGCAAGGATATACTGTAAACGTGGTTATTATGACGAGATGAATATTTTTAAAGAAATTTCTATTTTTAGTAACGATGGCAACAACGTTCATCGAAATCGACCAACCAGATCAGAACAAAATTATAATTCTTAGCACAGTCTACCTGCTTGCCAAGTTATTTTGAAATCGGACCAAAAATGTAGGAAGAGTAGCCTTTAAGAAGGAATTTCACAAAAAAATGCTAATTTTAGTAACCATGGCAACACCATTCATGACAGTCAAAATCCGATGCATTCAATTATGTATCCAAGTGTGATCTACTTGTGTGCCATGTTATATTGAAATCAGACCAAAAATGTAAGAGGAGAAGGAATTTTGCAGAAATTTTATTTATTAGTAACCAAAGCAACACCGTTCATCAAAATCAAAAACCGATGAACAAAAAATGTGTAACTTAAGACCGCGTAACATTAACTGGCAAAATTAGAAATATGCAGCAATATACTTTGGTCTCTTTGTGTGCCAAGTAATATTGAAATCAGGCCAAAAATGTAGGATGAGTAGTAATTCTGAAAGAATTTCACTGAAATTTCTATTTTTAGTAAGTATGGCAACACCGTTCATCAAGATCAACGACCGATGCAACTTCTCTGCCAAGTTACATTAAAATCCGATCAAAATTAAAGGAGAAGTAACGTTTTAAACGTATTTCAAAGAATTTTCTTTTTTAGTAACTATGGCAACATCATTCATCGAAAACAAAAACCGATGCACTAAATTATGCTGGCTGGAAATGCTGTAGCTACTTCAATTTACGTGGCCATCCAGGACCAAGGAGATATAGTATGAGGTGGTTTATATTCCGACTGGTGAGAAACGAAATAAAGACTGGTGAAAAACGAAATAAAGACGGTGTTTCCACTGAAGAGTCGAATAGAGAGAATTTTAAACATGCAACAAAACATATGACCTTGGAATTTGATGTGGCCTTCATTTAAGGGCACTTAATTGCAATGTTGTACAAGATCTTTGACCAAAGGAAAAAAAATTAATTGTAGGTCTTATCTCTTAAAGGTGCCTAGACACAGATTTGAAGTTTATATTTTCTCAAATTTTCTGTATAATATCACAACTTATATATTACTATAGCAATTCACACGAAAATAAAATTAAGAACTTATTTAATCTGGAAATTATTTAAACTACGAATTTCGGGAGGCGTTTGATTAATACATCCTTGCACTTTCCCAATTTTTAACTCTATCCTTAATACTTAAGAAAAATTTTGTTGTGTATTAGTGAATAATATAACATCTATAATCCTGAAAATTCAGAATAAAAATGTGCGAAAGCAAAACCCTCTCACTTAAGTATTGTCAGCCCGTGCTCAGTGTTGTGTAGTAGTGTACAGAGTTTAACAAATTGAATACATCCGTGAAATGTATACTGTTTTTGTAAACAGGACACGAGCTCTGTTGTTGTTAATGTTTACGTTTCACCGGGTGTGTTCAATTGTTAAACTCTGCACACACCAATGAGCACGGACTGACAATACTGGTGAGAGGATTTTGCTTTCTACATTTCTACTCTGGAATTGCTGCATTATATTTTTAATATTTTCATTAATAAACAACAGAATTGCTACTTCTCTAAAGTACTAAGGATAAAGTTAAAATTTGTGAAAGTGCAAGGATGTGTCTATCAAACGCGTCCAGAAATTCGAAGTTTTGTAATGTAAATGATGTTACTAAGTTTGAATTTGGCGCCCTTAGTTGGCAAGTTACGTTGACTTCCGCTCTGAGGGTATATAAGCGTCGTATCGCTAGCGTCAGCACATTCAGTGTTAGTTTGGCCTCAGAAGAGGAAGGTTGTGTACAGAGCTTTATAGGTAAGCCGACAGTTTCCCATAAGAGAACGTGGATCAAGTATCCTTACTCTCGCGGGGAAAGCTCGACTAGTCCTCGGTGGACATAGTGCATCTGTTGAGAACTCATTTTAAGTCATATAATTTTGTATATAGGTTTGTAAATCTTAGTTAATATTTTTGATAGTGATTTTATTAGTGATTAGTTAGTTAAGTAATTAAGGGTAATCATTTTTATTTTTCACGAGAGGAACCCGTTTCGCCTTATTTGTATATTTTGCAGGCGATTATTTTTGTACATACGTTCGCCGTATCTGTATATTTTGGCAGGCGATCTATTTAATATTTTAAGTTTGTATTATTTTGAGTCTCGGTCTCAGTTTAGTAACTGAGGGATCCATACATCAGAAGAGAACACGTTACAGTTTCAATAACTTCCAGATAAGATAAGATTTTTATCAAATTTTCGTATGAAATGCTATGACAACATATAAGTCATGAAATTATACAGAAAATTTGAGTAAATATTAACTTCAAATCTGTGTCTAAGCACCTTTAAATACAGAAGCATAGGAATATATATTGTACAGTGCCTGCAACTTAAAAGTGCACTATTGTTTGTCTGAACACGCGAAGGTTCACCGCCACTGGAAAAGAAGTAAACTTCATCAAAGGTTGTGCATACTTTAATGATGTTTATATCACCAGTGCAAAATTTATAAACACCTAGAATAAATTTACTATCAAAATTTTCACAATCTTTTGTTTTTAATTTTAGAACCCAATGAATTACTCCCTACCTTGTTTAATGAATATAATTGTGTCATATAGTAAAAGTACTGTAAAAATATATATATATTTTTAATTTGAGATTGTAAATGAAGAAGAACCCATTGTGGGAACTGCACAAGCTGCACGTTTTGAGGAGTAAGCAAATATGCCCTTGCTAGCATCTAAACAGAAAACGACAATTAATGAAATTGATATTTTTCACGTCCAAAAAAAATTAAAGGGCTCATTAACTAACCGCTTGATTTGGCATTGGGGGTAAATCGGTTATTTCGTCTTTAATTAACATTCAGTAGAAACTTTAAGATATTTATATCTTTTATTAGAATTATTTCTTCAGCAGAGGTAAAACTTTGATTCCCTGCGCTTCTCATGTTTTATAATTTGCTAAAAAAAATTGTAAAGAATTATAAAGATGATAAAAAAAAGTAAAAAAGAAAAAATTATCATCTTATAAACTTCACAATTTCTGGCATTATCCTGTTATAAGCATCCCGAGGCTTAAAATTTTTGACGTTTTTACGTAACGTCAGAAGCGTTAGAAGTTGTTAATATAATAACGCAAGTGAGTTAAGGCTATGTATGGGCATTTCTATGCAAATAAACTAATTAAAATGCCTACGGACTATATCCATTATACAGAGAAAGTTAGAATTTATTGTTTAATACATAATTGATATAGCTAGTACGCATTATGACGTCATATTATGGCGTCATTGTTCCTTACTACACAAGTTTATAAAGGACATCAACAAAAATGCTTCGGCGCAAGGGCATGCCCTATGTTCTGGAGATTAATTAGGTCTTTCCACCTTTCTGTGGAAAGACCTATTGATTTTCTTCTGTTTATTAGGTCTTTCCACCTTTCTGTGGAAAGACCTCTTGAAATGCGTCCGTTTATTAGGTCTTTCCACCTTTCTGTGGAAAGACCTATTGATATTCTTCTGTTTCTTATTTTTATTATTATTATTATTTATTATTTTTCCGCCGTGTGATTTTGAGTTTCAAGATTTATCGAAAAGATTAATAGTCCATAAGAATGTACTCCGTAAAAGATTTTTGCAGTTGACCCTGCTAAAATGAACTTCGACCCCTCAAGGATTATTACCCCTTTTGCAAAAAAGCTTGTTATCGCTACTCCTTCGAAACCGTAAAGCGCAGAGGTACGGAACCTTCACCAATGTCTTTGACTAATTGAGAGGACTCTTCAATCTTTTCATTGCAAAAGTATTCGTCAACCCCTTTTATGAGTTATTGCCCCTGAAAGTTTTTGATCTTTACGAATAATTAAAAATTTTCAAAATGATAAGTCGTAGAGACATTGGACCAACTGCATAAGATTTGTTGACCTTTGACCTTAAAAAGTATGCAAAGGTCAAGGTCATTCCAAAAATAAGAAATTAAGCTCTTTTTACAGCTCTTTTGTCTTTCAACATATACTATCTGTCTTTGCATCATGAATATGTACTCTTAAATCTATTTCAAAGATTTCATTCTAGTCCCCTAAGCTTAACCTCTTTGAAAGTTATTGCCCCTTGTGCGAAAAACCTTGTTATCACTACTCCTCTGAAACCGTAGATGGTAGAGACATCAAACCTTCACTAATGTCTTCAGGGTCTTTAGACACAACTTCAATCTATTTAGTGCGAAAGGATGCGATGACCCCTTATATGAGTTATCGCCCTTTAACGTCTTTGCGCTTACTATTAAACCTTTTAACTTTAACACTAAAAGTCGTAGAAGCATGGGGTCAAGTGCAATGTGACCCTTGAACTTTGACCTTGAATATTTGTTCAAGGTCAAGGTCATTTCAAATTTTTTTTTTAGAATTTTCATTTTTTCTATCTTTCAAGCCATTTCTGGATTCTTTTTGTATAAAAATTAACTTTAGAGAGTTAAATATGAAAAATATATGAAATTTAAAGAAGGTGGAAAGACCTCTAATTGTTCGAGAACAATTAGAGTACTGTTATTATTATTCTTCTTCCGCTGATTTTTTGTTTCGATGTTTATCGAAAAGATTATTCGTTGACCGTAAAGGTCATAAGAAGTTATTAACAGATTTGACCTAAAACCTATGACCTCTTTCGCAGTTGTTGCCCCTTTCACTAGAAATCTTGTTATCGCTACTCCTCTGAAACCGTAGACCATAGAGGTACGTAACCTTCACCAATGTCTTCAACTAATTAAGAAGACTCTTCAATCTATTCATTACAAAGGATTCGTTGAGCCCTTTTGTGAGTTAGTTGAAGTTTTCGAATAATTAAAAATTTTCAATACGATAAGTCGTAGAGACATGAAACCAACTGCATTAGATTCTTTAACCCTAGACCTTGACGTTTATGTCAAGGTCATTCCAAATATGAAAAATAAAGCTCTTTTTATAGCTCTTTTGTCTTTCAACATATACAGTATATCTTTGCATCTTTAATATGTACTTTTAAAACTATTTCAAAGATTTCAATCTTGTCCCCTAAGCTTAACCCTTTTAAAAGTTATTGCCCCTTGTGCGAAAAACCTTGTTATCGCTACTCCTCCAAAACCGTAAACCGCAGAGACACAAAACCTTCACTAATGTATTCAAGGTCTTTAGACACAACTTCACTCTATTCAGTGCGAAAATATTCGATGACCCCTTATATGAGTTATCGCATCTTTGTGCTTACTAATAAACCTTATAACTTTAAAACTCTAAGTCATAGAAGCATGGGGTTAATTGCAATGTGACCGTTGACCCTGAATATTTGTTCAAGGTCAAAGGTCAAGGTCATTTCAAAATTTTTAAAATTTTCATTTTTTCCATCTCTTAAGCCATTCCTTGTTTCTTTTGTATAAAAATAAACAGTAGAGAGTTAAATATGAAGAATATATGAAATTTAAAGATGGTGGAAAGACCTTTCATTGTTCGACAACAATTAGTCTACCAGTTGATATTATCATTGTTTTTGGGCTCGGGTTCGGGGTGTAAAAAAAAAAGGAAAAACGTTGTGTATTCGTTATGTGCACATGTTGTTGATGTTCGGACATTAAAGTGCAAAACAGAATATTCGTTATATATCGCCAACAAATGGTAGCAGAGCGTGGTTATGGCAAACAAACAAGAAGAAGAAAACGTTTCGGAAACCTCAGGAGCACAATTCAAGGAGATTGCAATGTTATGTATGGTACGGACAGACGCACGGATAAACTGGAAGTTGACATCGGATTCGTACAAAAATGAATCCCACCATATGGCATGCCTAAACAAAGAGTGTGCTAAAACTTCAAGCATCTGCGATGAGTAGTTGCTGAGAAAACTGCGAAAATTTGTTATGTATGGTACGGAGAGACGCACGGATAAACAGGAAGTTGACATCGGATTCGTACAAAAATGAATCCCACCATATGGCATGCCTAAACAAAAAGTGTGGTAAAACTTCAAGCATCTGCGATGATTAGTTGCTGAGAAAACTGCGACCAAAATTTGTTATGTATGGTACGGACAGACGCACGGATTAACAGGAAGTTGACATCGGATTCGTACAAAAATGAATCCCAACATATGGCATAAACAAAGAGTGTGCTAAAATTTCAAGCATCTGCGATGAGTAGTTGCTGAGAAAACTGTGACCAAAATTTGTTACGGACAGACATACAGACACACAAGGGTAAAACAGTATACCCTCTTCTACTTCGGAGCGGGGGTATAATTATTTACTGTCGCTCTCTGCAGAATACAAAAAGGCAAGTGACACAAAAAACGTAATAAAAACAAATCAAGAAATTGAGTTCACAGAAGAAGCATTCGAAAATTGTCAAGAAAGAGTACAGGAGTATTTAGATGCACGGGGAAGTGAGGCATCAAGCATTAACACAGGGTCTCTACGAGGCAGCTCAAACCTCTTAAATGAAGAGGAAATCCAAGCTAGGAAAAGAGCGGACACAATTCGGGAGGAGGTGCAGAAGGTTGAAGAAGCTAAAAGAGTTTTAGAGGAAGAATTTAAAGCAAAGCGAGAACAATTAGAACAATTAAACGAAACCATTCAAGAAGGATACAAAGAACTCGAGCAAGTCGAAAATGAAGTGCAGAGGATGCAAGAGGAAGAGAGTGTTGGTTACCATGACACTGACAATCAGGAAACAGATAGTATCATCAATTGAGGTAGGGATAATGATAAAAATGTATATACGCCATTTTCAACTGGGAAACAATCTAGTAACAATTCCATAAATCAGCCTACAATTGGTACTGACATGTGGGAACAGTTGAAAAGAGTGTCAGTACCTGTATTTTCGGGTGACAAACGTACATATGAAAGTTAAAAAGCAGCCTTTGCTGCATGCATAGACAAAGCTCCAGCAACCCCAGAGTATAAATTATTACAGCTGAGACAATATCTATCTGGTGAGGCTCTGAAGGCTGTAGAAAACCTTGGACACTCTGCATTTGTTTATGAAGCAGCAAAGGATCGCCTTGACCGAAAGTTTGGATAAATATTTTAACTTGAGATTTCCTACATTTGGTAATTTTTATAAATTATGTAAAAATATTTGCTTTAAAAAAAGCGCTTTATTTTACTATGCTGGGCGAAGTATTGCGCAATGAAAACCCCAGTCGGCCCCCTTAAATAAAATTTACTTTCTTATCAAGTTAAGAAGAAGTCCAGAAGATGTATATCAATACGAGGAGGTCGATATCCATAGGAACAGAATCGAGGGGGCATGGAAACATGGTAGGGACTACTTGAAGAGAATGGCAAGAACGAAGATCACGCAATTTGAGGGACATCTGGCTGAGATTATGATGAGGTCAGCGGTGAAGTCAGATTGTACGTGAAAAGAAGAAAATACTTGCTGTGGCCTTCAACTCGACATTTAGATATATCGACGACGTATTGTCAATTAACAATAGCTATTTTCATTCTTATGTCGATACGATATATCTTTATGAGCTTGAGATAAAAGATACCACAGAGTCTGACACATCTGTTTCATATTTGGATATTTTACTTGAATAAGACGTTAATGGTAATCTAACAACCAAGCTTTATGATAAACGTGATGACTTTAACTTTTCAATCGTCAACTTCCCTTACTTATGCAGCAATATACCTTCATCTCCTGCGTACGGGGTATATATCTCTCAGTTGATTCGATACGTAAGAGCATGCTCTACGTGTGTTCAATTTCTAAAACGAGGTAAATTATTGACAAACAAGTTGATGAAACAAGAATATCAGCTGTCTCGTTTAAAGTCATCACTTCGTAAGTTCTATGGTTGATACAATGACCTTGTCAGCAAGTACAATTTATCATTGAGTCAGATGCTGACGGACGTTTTTCATACAAATTGTTAGGCAATTATTAACACACTGAATTGTCGACGGATTTTCCCGTTATTTCCCGATCATGACAAGGAGCACACGGCGGGTGTGACCGGTCGGCAGGGGATGCTTACTCCTCCATGGCACCTGATCCCACATCTGATGTTTGGAGGTCCGTGTTTGCTCTGCTCCTATTTTGTATTGTTTGATGGACTTTTGAGCCTGAATACTGTTCGTTATCTTCATATAATTCATGTGAATTCTTCAAGTCTGTCTTTCTTTAGATAAGGCTACTACATATCATTACAAGACATCATTGTTTGACAAGTGGGTATGCCTTTCAGATTTCTACTTATCAAACTTGGATATCCGGCTATGTATATTAACAGAAAGAAAGTTATTATGAGCAGTTATAATGAAAGAGCATCAATTGTCAAATATTAGTTGCTCAAAATAAAATTAGCAAGTTGTTAGCTAACCACAGATTAAATTTAAATTTAAATTCAGGGATCTAAATATTCAGGAATACTCTATGTTCCTATGTGTAACTTTGATCCCTTGTAAACTATTCCAGTTTTACTATTAGAAATCCTAATTTTGATCACCTCCATGTTTGAGAAAATGCATATCCAATACATATTAATCAGAAAAGTATTGACAGCGATATCCTTGTGGGAAAAATAACAGTGTGCTTGCCAATAAAATGTTTAAATAAGATAAAACGTTTCCCTACCAACCTAACCAAATTTTTCTCAGGTTGGAATAGGAAACACTATTAATCTTAGCCTATTAATGGAACTTTGACTTACGTTTTATATTTTGTGGCCCAATGGTTTTTGAGAAAATTTTTAAAAGATTTATAAATTACACATTTACAATGTCAGTCAGACAAAGTAATGTAGAGTACTGATTGAAGCAGGTCTTGGGGGAGAAGAAACTTGTTCTACTAAAGAACAAGGTTGCAGAATATAAGAGACACTTTGTTGGAGCATTATCCAAGATTAAAGGATGGTTGGGGTATGAGTTGATGCGTTCCTCGTCTAGAACTCTTTTGGAGACCATATCAATCCCAAACTGTAGGTAAACTACTCACTACGATGCAGAGAACTAATTTTGTTGCAGCATCAATGATGATTTGCTCCATGCTCCATACGAGGAGAATCGAGGGGGTATGGAAACAACTTTGCTTCTGCTTTACTGCTAGTTATTTGATGCTGATTCTTATCCTGATGCTACCTTTGCTGGTTCAAAACTAGGTCAATGCTAGTAATGCTACCGGAGTAAGGATTATCCTTCTAATGCTGGCGGAAGTAGATAATTTAATTTCAGCATTGCTATTTTAAGCCATAAAAATATTTTATTTGCAATTTTTATTCTTTACTCAGCTTTAAGTGACTGTCCTGTATGTAGTGAGCCCACAAAGAGCAGGAAAATCTTTACATACATGCCACTTGGACCTAGGCTAGCAATAGTATGGGACTCCTAACTTATGCAGGCTACAGTATGCAGAAAAACTTCATGTAAAAAGAAATGGCATTCTCAGTGACTTCAAACTAGTTCATAGATGGTTAACTTTTTAAAATCATAGTTTGAACCTGGAATGGCTGAGAACCCAAAATCGTTGGCTCTTTCTATTGTGGTAGACGAACGTCTCACTCTCACAGAATTTCGCGTGTCTAATTCATACATATCAGCGCTAATGACATTTTCTGGCCCGAGAAGATTACAAATGAAGACCTGCTGAACAGATGCAAACAAGAGGACATGGGTACCATCATTACCAAACGCCGATGGAGATGGATTGGACATGTTCTCCGAAAAGACCCCCACACAACAAGAACAGCACTGCATTGGACCCCGGAGGGCAAAAGAAAGAAGGGGAGGCCTAGAACATCATGGCGAAGAACAGTTGAAAGCGAGATGAAAGCAATGCACCAGACCTGGGAATCACTGATGTGGCTGGCCAAGGATAGACAAGAGTGGAGGAAGTTTGTTGCTGCCCTACACACAACAGGGTGTAAAGGACGATGATGAAGATGATAATAATTCATACATATCAGCTCTAATGACAGTTAAAGTTGAACTCCAGTATTTGTTTTGATAATAATTCTA
Organism: Saccostrea echinata; assembly: GCF_033153115.1. Classification (NCBI taxonomy): domain Eukaryota; kingdom Metazoa; phylum Mollusca; class Bivalvia; order Ostreida; family Ostreidae; genus Saccostrea; species Saccostrea echinata. The sequence goes on from NW_026889754.1 coordinate 9,650,129, forward strand.
ATGACAGTTAAAGTTGAACTCCTGTAGTTTTTAGCGATATTCCTGCCTATTGCAAAGTGACGCATTTGACCGGTCATGCTAGTTTGATATCTTGCCCGTACTGCAGAGAAAAAGGAGACTACTGTAAGAACAGGACGAACAGCAGATCCCTCAAAATAGAAAAGAGGTATTGGTGTCTTAAAATATCATACCACACTATTGCTAAAATGATAGCATTTATGTAATCATTTTGTTTTTGTACAGTAATATTTGTCTTTTAATATATTTTTTTCTCAAAGTTAGTAAATGTGTACAGTTTGTGTCTACTGATGTATTAGTCAAAACCTTTTTAATGAAACAATCAGAGGTGTGTATTTGTCACTTGACAAAGAATAACGTCACTTGACCGATTTTGTTGGTAAACAAAATCACAGAAGACTTTGTGCAAAAAGTCGGTCGTGACTCCCCTTTCATAGTAGACAAATGGTCTGATGCAGAGGTGCAGAAAAAGGTTACACTGACATGTCTGTATATTATATTGTGGTGCTTCTGGTGTAGGTCCAAAGTGCACCACGAGTTCCGAGCTGTGAAGGAATCAAACAAACGTCCGACACTTTTATTAGAACTGCCCTGTGACGTATATTTTTCATACATTCGTACACCGAACCCGACATTAATACATATTCACTACACTACACCCCTTTTTCTAAAAGGAATAAGACATGAATTGAAAATAACTTGAATGTTCATTCCCTATCTTAACATTAGTTAAAAGTCCTGATATTCAAGGTTGTCCTAGGACGTGTGTCTCGATGGAGGTTGAATCTTTCTTCCACGTCTGGTAGTGGTCCCGTTGGCCCTCCATTGGTCTTCCACATCGTTATTCTGGTTCTCTGGTGAAGCAGGCTCTGTAGAAACTGTTTTCTTTTCAGCAGCATGTAGTTTGGGTACTGTCGTGTCCTTTGATTTGTCTTCTGTCTCGACTGGGACATCAGTATCTTCTGGTGGGGTTGCTTGTGGGTCCTTTTCCTTAAAGTTGAAACAGTACTGGAGCTGTCTTCTTGCTTTCGATATCCATCTGGGTACCGTCTCTTGGTGGCAAGGCTTGAGGCGGTCATTATGCAGTACTGTGGATACCTTCTTTGTGATTACTTCATACAACACCGCACCCATCTTCCTAGCAACTATTGCAGGCCCTTTCTATAAAGGTTGTCATCCCGTATGTAAACTTATCACCAATACCGTATGACCTCTCGTACATACGCAGATCATGTAGGCGTTTTGTTTTATGGCAGCACTCTTCAAGTTTTCTCGCGCTGTTTCTCCACAATTTTTCATAGAGTACCGTAGTTTTTCTGTGTACGGGACTTCATCCTGCTCTGCTGGGTATAAGCCTAACAGTGCCTCTTGAGGAAGATGAACTTCATGACCTAACATCAGTCTATTAGATTAGAAGCCAGTACTGGTGTGAGGAGTACTTCGATATGCCCCCGCAAGCAAGGGAAGGTGTTCGCCCCAGTCATCCTGATTCTGACTGACAAAACATCGCATCATCTGAAGGAGGGTCCTATTAAACCTCTCCACTACGTTTGAAGAAGGATGGTAGGGGGTTGTTCTTGTTTTTGCCCAGCCCATCAACTCTGATAGTCTTTTCATCAGGTCACTATCGAAATTCCGCCCTTGGTCCGTTTGAAGTTCTAAGGGCACCCCGAAATGGGCAATAAAGTCCTTCACTACTACATTGTCAATAGACTCCGCTGTCTGGTCAGCAAGTGGATAACACTCCGTCCACTTCGAAAACTGGTCAACAAGAACAAGGATATATTTATTTCACTTTCTAGATAAAGGAAATGGTCCTAGTATATCCAGCTGTATTCTGTCCATGGGTGATCCAGCATGGTAGTGTTGCAATGAGGATCTATTTGTCTTGTCAGCCTTCTAACTTAATGCACATTTTTCGCACGCTCCAACAAAAGTTGTCACCCAATCCGTCATATTAAACCAGTAAAAGTCTGTCGAAGGCGCTGAAGAGTCCTTTTAATTCCAGGGTGTCCCGATAATGGTGAACAGTGGGCAATTTCTATCATTTCCTTTTTCATTGCCTCTGGCACAATGAATAATTGTCGGGTCTCTCCTGGAAATGCCCATCGGTAATAAAGGCAGTTAGTGCTTAGTGAGAGATTTTCTCTTGTAAGCCAAAAGTGTTTTAGGGCTGGTGACTCGGCAAATATTTCCTCTCGATCAGTTGGAAACTTCCTTTCCACCCATTTTAAAAAGTTTACGAAGCTCTGGATCGTCCTTTTGTTTCTGACTCAATTCTTCATTTGTGTATTTGTTTAGGGATATAGGAGGACCGACTTCTTCCTCATCATCAGTATCTGTATCATCCATCTGTGTTAAATTTTGGACTGTCGCCGCACTTTGCTTGGGGACACTGTATCCTCCAGAGCAAATATCTGACCCTCGATCAGAGTCATCACAACACTGGTCTTCATAACTTGTCTGGTGTCCAGTAACTGCCATGCCAAAATCACTCTTTACTGCAAGGGGTATGACGTCATCTACGTCCATGTGAAATCGAGACCACTCCTGATGTATTTTTGCAGTGTTTGCATCCACCACATGATAAGCTTGATCCAATACTGTAGCAGTCGCAATTCGGTCCTTCTAAAGGGTATCTGGATAAGGCATCAGCATTGCCGTGGTTAACCCCTTTCCTGTACTGAAAAACAATGTTAAACTGGCTGAGATACTCCAACCAGCACGCAAGCTGTCCCTGTGGTGTCTTAAAACAATACAACCAAGTCAGGGACCCATGGTCGGTCCGCACTATGAACTTCCTGCCCATAAGGTAGTGTCTGAACTTCTGCGTAAAGGTGACAACAGCAAGAAGTCCCTTGCGTGTAACACAGTACTTTCATTGCGTTGGGCGAAGACGCTTGCTGGCATAACTAATTACCTTTTCTGAGTCACCTTGTAGTTGTGAAAGGACTGCTCCAATGGAATGGTTAGATGCGTCTGTATCTAAAATAAAGGTATTCTGGGCTAGCGGATAAGCCAGAATAGGTGGAGACACTAGTTTTTCTTTCAAATCTTCAAATCCTTTTTGTTGTTCAGCTCCACAATAAAATCTCACTCCTTCTTTGGTTAACTGGAACAATGGTTCAGCAATTTCTGAATACTTGTCAATAAATCGACGGTAATAGTTAGTGAGACCTAGAAAGGATTGTATGTCCTTGATGTTATGAGGCTGAGGCCAGTCCTGTACAACCTTGGTAAGTTCTGGGCTGGCCTCGATTCCCTCTGCACTGATTCGGTGTCCTAAGAACAATACGCTCTTCTGGAAAATATTACATTTAGATGGCTTAGCTTCAGGTTACTTTCTCTAAACCTTTGTTGGACCTCCTTGAGGTGTTCAATATGCTCCTGCGTACTGCGACTTGCAACAATCACATCGTCTAACTAAATCAACACCATATTCCACTGGAGGCCTTTCAAAACAAACCCCATTGCCCTTTGAAATGTTCCAGGTACTCCGCATAGCCCAAAAGGCATGCGAGTATACTCGAATAAACCGTAGCGAATAATAAAGGCCGTTTTCCTTCTATCAGCTTGGTCCACTTCAATTTGATGGAATCCTTGCTGCAGGTCTATCGTTGAAAAAACCGTTGACCCTGCAAGAGTGTCCAGACATTCCTCAGTATTTGGAAGTGGGTACGAGTCTTTCCTGGTGACATCATTAAGTTTTCTATACTCAGTACACCACCTGACCCCACCATCATTTTTCCTGACCAATACCACAGGGGATGCCCAATCAGAAGTTGAAGGTACTACAACACCAGTATTGAGAGGGCTCTGCAAATAATGTTCTTCTTCACCTTGAAAACCTAAAGGTGTTCGCCGAACTGGTTAGCGTACAGGTGGAGCATCACCTGTGACAATCTTGTGAATGATCTTAGAGAAACATCCCATATCGCTGGCACATTTTGCAAAAACATCTTGATAATCCATTAACAAGGCTTTTATTTCCTTTGCTTCTCCCTCCGAACACTCCTTTAAAGCTCTCTCCATTAAGTTGTCGAAATGTGCTTGGACATCACCATCATACTCATCTTTCTGCGGGTACTCTTCATTTTTGTCCATTTCAGCCTCTACCAATTTACCTAAATGGGTGCTGTAGGCAACTTAAGTTCTTGGGGGTTGAATTTAGGATATACCAACAGGTATATGCTCATTCATATTTACTAATACGGACCCAATATGTGAACCATTTTTCAAAGATGCTGGGTCCAGTACCCCAAAGGCGTGCATCAGGTTTGTTGACATATCCATTAAGTAATGTCTCGCTCAATGGGGGGAGTGTGGTATCAGTTTCTATGCTAACTCGTGCGACATGCATATTAATTGCTGGTTCCATATTTCCAAGCACAAGCTCTCCCCCAACCAACAGATCACCCTGTCGTGCCAAAACAATAACATGAAGGGCCACTAGCAAGTCATTTCCGATTAGAACCTCATCATGTATGGGCGCAATGCAGACTTTCCAATCAACTGAAGACTTCCCCTAAATTAACTCGCACTGTAACATCAGTAACTGCTGACATCTTGTTGCCACTTTCTGCATTTAAAAGTGTTGTTGTTTTCTTACCACCGGAATACACTAAGCTTCTGCTCCTCACAAAGTCTTCTGATAGCATAGTTACTTCTGCCCCTGTATCAATTACTGCAGAAGTTTCTTCCCTATTTATTTGCACTGGTACTCTTACTGTTTTCCCACTCTCAGTTCCAATCTGGAATAGTTTTTGCTGAGTCTCGTGTTCATTCAAGTGTTCATTCTTAGGAGACTGTAATGGTGAATTCAAAATGGGGCAGTTCTTTTGCCCCACACTTAAAACAACCTCTTTTGGGGGATGGTGACCGACGAGATCTCATTTCTGTTGTTTTCCGCTCTATCAACTCCTTTTTTTCCATAATCGCTTCCTTTAATGACTTTTCTTTAGAGTCCATTGAGGAAAGCGTGATCGCAGATTTTCATAAGAATTGCCTTCTGCATTTTTCATGCTATGGGAATCCTCTTGCCAAGAGACTCTCCTTGAATGTCGCTGAAAATGGACATTTTCAGAGCCAATTGTTGCCCTGAAGTTGTGCTGTAACTGTATAACATAGTCTAATGCCTCAGAAATAGTTTTGGGCATTTTGTTTAGGGCTTCATAACCAATTTTAGGATTTTTGTACCCTTTAAGAAATGATTCTGCAGCTATCTCTTCTTGGAGCTCAATGTTCACAGAGGGAAATGCTTGCGAAACTAAGCGCCGGACATGCTCCGCGTATTCATCATCAGATTCTCCCTTCTGTCTTACTTTTTTTAGTCTTTTCCTTGCTGTAGCAGGTGGATCTTTTCTATTGAAGCGGTCTGACATAAGTTTAAGAAGTTTAGGGAAGTCATTCTGCACAGAGCTGTGCAGGCTGCATAAATATTTTGAGGCCTGTCCCCTCGGACATTCGATGAATCGGTCTAGGCATTCTTCAGCTGTCCATCCGTAGCGTTGTGCAACCCTTTTAAAGGGTAGGAGAAATCCTTCCCAATCACCACTTCCATCAAATATTGGCAACTTCTGTCTTGGCATATAATCTTGTTTGAAACTTGCAGATCCCAGGCCTCGACAAGACTCAAAATTGTTAATTGTGTCTAATAATGGCCGAAATGGTACGTTGCTTGATCCTGAAACAGGAGTTGACGTAGGTTGTCTATTAATTGCACTGTTGCTACATGTACCGAGTTATGTCTGAAGGTTTCTCTGCTAAGCTTGTCCTGTGAGTGATGAACCATTTAAAATTATGTTTGCTGGTCTGTAGAGTGTTGAAAACCCAAGCCAAATGTCATCACTTTGTGGTCGCTTTTCCTCCTGACCATGCTAATATAGCTTGGGACTGTCCCCTCGACTATGCAGCATTCCTGTTTTGTGGTCCTGTTGTGCATGCACTTGCCTGGGGCTGTCCCCTCGACTGTGCAGCAATCCTGACATGTGGCTCTGTTGAGCATCAACTTGCCTGGGGCTGTCCCCTCGGCTAAGCGACTGCTCCAAGACCTTTGTGATCCCTTGCGTCATATCTAAGGAAAAATTTTTTTTTGCCTTTTCATCATTTCATTCTGACTCTCTGTTTGTCTGTCTATGCTTTTTGACAAAAGTTGCTCTTGATTCATCATCTTTTGCATTTGTGATTCAAAAATTTTATCCTCCTTTCCTAAAATCAAGGAGTTGATCCTTACGTCGCGGGTTCGAATCCCAATTGTTTCATGGATATTTAGAGAAAGGTTGCTTAAGGTCCTCTCTACTTTTTCTAAAACAATGACGGTACTATTTTCTACTGAAATTTTCACACTAGATCTAACTTAAGGTCATTGTCATCTGTTGTTAGTGTGTTATCAAGCATATTGTCATCATTAGACATAATTGTTGTTTTGGGTCAACTTCCAGTGTTAACACATCTGGTGTTGTATCAAGCCAGCACTCCTTAACTATGTTTAACTTTTCAGATAATTTATTATCAGGATGAATTCCGTCTCTCAAGAGATTAAAATTAAAAGACTGTCTTCCACGCCTTAACAATGTGAAGATGAAACTGAAGGGTGTTACGGCCGAATGATTGATTTAGATCAAAACTTTTCTGATTATGGAGTGTTATTTCTTTAATTAGAAACTTATCTGTGGCTTCAAAATATTCAGGGTGGGGATGGCCTAAGTAAGAATTGTAAATTTTTGCTTAGTATACTGGAATTGTAATGAATTTTTCTAGCTCAGGTATTGCCCTATCAATATCAGTGGCAGTAGGTGACCCTGAATATGTGAAAAAATGGAGTGGAATTCTAGATGTGTTGTGATGTGTTCGAAGGTAATGTCCCAAACTATCCGAAATCAATACAGGCAATTTGTCAATTGGGGTAGAGGGAACTTGAAGTGGATTTTTGTCTAAAAATTTTGTGATACTTGACAAACTCATAAAGAGTAAAAATACCCCTCTTGATCTATTAATAGATGTAATACAATGATGATTTTTACAATGAGTGAATTGCAAAATGTGCAAAAATGTGTGAGAAAAAAAAATAACACAAATTTTCAGAATGCGGATTCTTACAATCTGATACCAAATTTAATACGCAGCAACACTATTTGGACTTGTCCCGCCAAAATCGTGCAACAGAGGAGCGGATTCACACTTCTTTGTAAAGCATGTGGTTGGAATTAAAATCGACTGTAAAATTCAATGAAACAAGTACAATTTCAGGCAAAAACTTAGCTGCATGAATGTAAGACACTTCTGACACCAGTGTGGTGCTTCTGGTGTGGTTCCAAAGTGCACCACGAGTTCCGAGCTGCCAAGGAATCAAACAAACCTCCGACACTTAGAAACTTTTATTAGAACTGCCTTGTGACGTATATTTTTCATACATTCGTACACCGAGCCCGACATTAATACATATTCACTACAATATATATACATGTATGGAATAAAAAGTTGAATACATAAAGAATAAAGGAAGTTCTTTGTTTGTTTGTATGTTGTTTAACGTTCCTCTCGAGCATTTTTCACTCATATGGAGACGCCACTACTTTCCGGTGGAGAGCTGCAAATTTTGTCCTATACTCGGCATTTACGGCCATTGAGCAGTGAGGGATCTTTTTCGTGCCAAAACCTACTGCGACACGGGACCTCGGTTTATACGGTCTCATCCGAAGGACCGGTCTCCACGTCCCAGTGGGATTCGAACCCGCGACGTAAGGATCAACTCCTTACGCCGGGACTCTAGAGCAGACGCTCTAACCACTCCGCCACGCGGGCGACAATAAAGAAAGTAAACAGTATCATCATACCATTAGTAATTGATTGTTTCTTGGATCTACATTACCTTGACGCAGAGCATCACTGACGTCGCGCACGAAACTTTGTAAACATTTTTGTTGATCATATTCCACGGTCTGGAATATTTTGGTAACTTCTAAACTGATGTATATGTACGATCGAAGCAACGACGTTGCAATCAATAACTGACGAGCCTGCATCCCCCACCAATAAGCGACGCGGTTTATCAGACAAGATAAAACGCTTTGCATGATTTTGCATGCGATGACCTATCACGTCAAAGGGAATGTGGGTCGTACAAAACAGGGGACTCATTTCGGAAAAGTACTCATAAGGGGTCATAGTTGGGTGACTGAAATGAACAGGCCATGTATCCGGTACGCGAATGTCGCTTCTACAACATCTGCAGTTAAACATGTACTTATGTACACATTCACCATTCAGGAGTTGATGGGAGATAAAGAATGTCAAAGCTTGGGAAAAGAAAGGGCCTTGATGCTGCAAAGAGGTCAGAAATTGAAAGTAAGCTATCTGTCTTAGCACTCCATGCTTATATTTGTTATGTCACCTGAATCACTCTGGTGAAGTATTGCTTTCTATTTTGCACCCTGAGTCATTTTCGACATTTACTCCAAATCCACTAAGTCTATTTCAATGCCCCTTTAAAAAGAGAGAAAACAAAATGTCTGTGAGCCACTGCTCACTAATAATACCCCCGCCCTGATGTGAATACAGAAGTTCAGTTATGGACAGACACAGTGATGATCAGAAAATTGACATCGGATTCGTACAAAAATGAATCCCAACATATAGCATGCCTAAACAAAGAGTGTGTTAAAATTTCAAGTATCTGTGAAGAATAGTTGCTGAAAAAAACTGCCACCGAAAATTTGTTATGTATGGTACGGACAGACGCACGGATAAACAGGAAGTTGACATCAGATTCGTACAAAAATGAATCCCACCATATGGCATGCCTAAACAAAGAGTGTGGTAAAATTTCAAGCATCCGCGATGAGTAGTTGCCGAGAAAATTTATGTATGCTACGGACATAAACACGGATAAACAGGAAGTTGACATCAGATTCGTACAAAAATGAATCCCACCATATGGCATGCCTAAACAAAGGGTGTGCTGTAATTTCAAGCATTTGCGATGAGTAGTTGCTGAGAAAACTGCGACAAAAATTTGTTATGTATGCTACGGACAGACGCACAAATACGTAACAGCATATTTAAGTTTGATAAAAATATTTTGAATGTTTATTTAAAACTGAGCTAAACACTAATTTAAAATAAATGAAATAAAGGTCAAAGGAAAGTTCAAGGTCAAAAATATTGATGCAGTTGAATAGCTCACATAAGTATGTATCAGCATATGAAGTTTGATTACACTACCTTGAATGGTATCTTTAAAAGTGAGCTAAACACTAATTTAAGAAAAGTGAGGTCAAGGTCAAAGGAATAGTCAAGGTCCAAAAATGTTGATGCAGTTGAATAGCTTACATCAGTGTGTATCAACATATGAAGTTTGATTACACTACCTTGAATGGTATCTTTAAAACTGAGCTAAACACTGATTTAAGAAAAGTGAGGTCAAGGTCAAATGAAAGGTCAAGGTAAAAAAAATGTTGATGCATTTGCATAGCTCTCGTCAATATTTATCAGCATATGAAGTTTGATAAAAATATCTTGGACAGTTTCTTTGAAACTGAGCTTTGAGCAGAGCTAAACGCAAAGTGTGATGGAAGACGGACATGACAAACACTATATGCCCCGACCATATTCATGGCGGGGGATAAAAAATGAAGAGATCACAACAGAGTTTTAACTTTGTTTCAAAATGCATTATTCGCAAACGTCTTCTTTTTCAATATCGATGAAAACAGCAAAAGCATGAATATCAAAAGGAAACAATTAATTTACTTCTATGGTTACAACCATTAGTTTTCACAAGATGTCATTTTTTTAAATAAATTAAAATCTTCACTTTGATGTTGAAAATTAAATTTATTCCATGATCCGCCCCTCTTTAACATGTTCTGATTCTGCTAAGTAAGCTACTTTTCTGCATTGATATCCCGTGTTTGGCACTAGCATTCTATAGCCAAAACGTTCATGCCTAACTTGGAAGCCGAGAAGAACACTGGAGAATGGAGGACAAAGTTGAAAAAAGGTATCATTTACAATGAGAAGTAGGGGCAGCCTTATAGAAAAAATTTCAACTTACCTGAAAAACGTCACAAGCATGTTTTTCTTTTAAATTATAATACGATGAAGATATTAATTGGATTGTGAGAAAAAGGTTTTTTTTTTGTAAAAAGTTCAAGGATTAGGTGTGAAGTAAAGATGTTCCATGCTCATATTAACAGAGAATTTTCTTTTCAAATGAAATAGTAACACTGAAATACTAGAAAAAATAAGCTCTCACCAGCATACAAAAAAAAAAAACATTCAAAAATTAAACAGGTTGGGCACAGTTCCTTTTTTTTCAGTAACTGTTGCACTGAAAGGGGACTGTTCCTCTTTTCAGTACTAAAGAACATTCCTGTATACGGGAATTTTCGTCATATTTTTAAAATAATGCCCCAAATCCGTGTATTAAATAAAAAATGCAGTAAAAATACGATGTGATGTTTTTAAACGTTATAAAACCAACCTCGCTGACATAAAATTTCGGTCCTTAGAGTTGCAGGCGGGAGTAAGATGAAATTTGAACATGCATAGAAATTTAAACTCACGTGCAGCAGTAATCCACGACTTTTACTTTAATTTTCCCTTTTGATTGATTGATTGATTGATTGATTAGGGTTTAACGCCGAGTCGGCAATATTTCAGCCATATTTCGGCGGAAAATTAATTCTGTATGATCGGTTTTGAAAGATTTTTGGTTTCTCTGGCGGCCCCCAGTGAGCCTACTCTTTTCCGAAAACCCTTTTGATGAATGGAGTCTTATAAGGAAATTCATTCTAAAACCATCTTTAAATGACTATCTTCTAATATGTTATATTTCATATAATTATTTTCATCTGTAAAAGAAGCAGTGGTATTAAAAATTATTTTTACGATGTCTTTCAAAGAAATGATTATAAATTAAATTAGAACGAATAATTTCATGTACGAGTTAGCAACTGCTGAACATATTCAATTTCACCATTTTAACACAGGTGGCAGGGGATAGTTTCGTACTAAACACCCGGTCAAATGTCTTTAAAAAAACTGAGATATCCCCTGTTTGATGCGATATTTTATGTAAAAAATGATTAGAATCATGGGACACATTTGCAGTGTAGCAGAGTGCTTGCTGAAAAAGAAATAATGTGCAACATGTAGGTGTCACTATGACGCTTATCATATACAAAGTTGTAAATGCGAAACTAAGACACGTGGTCAGTTGCAGAGGAAATTCAGCTGAAAAGCAGAAGGGCTTAGAAGAAGGTGTGTATCTCAGAGGGGAGGTGAATGGCCCCATATCAATTTGTGAATTTTCACTAGGGCATGCATTGATTTACAGACTACTGGGTGTTTTTTATCCTGCTCGCTAGGCCTAATGGTGGGTTGTATGGGTGCGACTGAGGCCAAAATCTTGGAAAAACAAGCCAAAATTTGGGGAGTCCCCAGGTGCATTTTTGGTACATGTGCACTCCAATAGGCAGATTACATGTAATTTGTTGACATAATTTGTGAGCCATGGGCATATGAAGTGTAATTAATTAGCCCCTGGAAAACTGTCCCCATGTACATGTTTTTATAGATCGCAGGTATATGTGTACCCCCTCGGCACATGTTTGGAATAAAAAAAAATCTATTCTCTGCCACCACAGATAAGCTTCCGTAAGAAATCTATATTTTAGTTTTAAGCATATATACACTTAATAGACTATAAATATTTAGAGGATGTAAAAATATTCTTGCACTTACTCTTTTCTTCAAAGCAAACACGAGAAAAGAGGGTAAACGAGTGAAAATTCCAGTGTACCGTTAAGTTTTTTTTTATTACTGAAAAGAGGAACAATTCCCTTTAAGCGTAACAGTTACTGGAAAAATGGAACTGTGTCCAACCTGTTTTAAAAATAAATCATCTTTAATAAAAAGAAAATATATTACTTATTTAAAAAAAAAAATTAAAAATCAAGACATCACAAAAGAGCCAATCGAAACTCGAACACCTGATCATCAATGCACAAACTCAGCCCTTTAAACGACTGAGCCATTAACGCTGTTCAATAAAATGGCAATAAACATAAAACTAGTTTCTACTTTGCTTCAACAGGCTTCCAATTCTCCTTTAATCAAGTTAAAGAATTAATATAAATAGTTATTGTTATTAATTCACACAGCAGACCTCATCGCAAAATATTCATCAATCTGCGGCCGATGAATGAATAGCATATATTGAATGTTGCAAAGCAAAAAGGTCTACAACGTTTTTGTTTCAATAACAAGCAAGTTTTTCTTTCAAATTATAAACGATAAAGATATTAATTGGCTTGTATGAAAAATTTTTAGGGAGGGGGGTGGGGGGTCAACAAATTAACTATCAGATATAACTTAATTTTTAAGATATATCTTAATCTGTCAACTATCATTTAGAAAAAAATCATACATTTTAGTTTTAAAATTTGATCATTTTTGTAAATTTTTATATGCAGCTCTTCTTCTAATGGAGATCAAAATAGTCTGAAAATGGCCACAACCACCAAGCCCTCTTAATAAACAGTTAAAGGATTAGGGACTAAATAAAGTAGTTCCATAGTCATATAAAGAGATATTGTTCTTTCCAAATTAAGTAACCACATTGAAATACCCGTTAAAAATCTTTCAACATTAGGCCTTATTATTGAACGAAAGTTTGTTCGTTTTGTTGTTTAATGTCACTGTCAAGAATTTTTCACTCATAGGGAGACGTATTAAGTGACAGTAAAACAGTGCATCATTTATTTTCATATTTTTAAAACTTTAAATAACTAACAAGCGTGGTCACTTCAAGATTTGTTACATTAACCAGGAAATTCTCATAAATTTGTATTCAGATGTAAACAGCCCGGAAACGCGTAAAATTGTTCACAGGTCAACTTATTATAAGTGAACAAATGGAATTAAATAATTTAGAATACGTGTTTATAAAATCATATTTGTTATGTTTTAATCTATAGAGCTTTCGCCTCTTCGCTCTTCAGTGGTTTTTCGGTATTAAAAAATCTTAATTTTATGGAAAATCCACAAAAGAGCCAAGAGGCGAAAGCGCTATGCATTAAAAGTGCCGTCTTCTACGGAATGTTTTAATTGTATTTATTTCTGAACTACTGTATTGTATATATATATATATATATATATATATATATATATATATATATATATATATATGACTGCCGTCATGAGAAAAGGGCCTTTAAGGTCAAAATTTCACAAATTGAGTTTTTGGTAAATTTTGATAGTCTGACTCTTACTGAGTTCAAATATACATAACTTTTAAAAATATCTCATTTTTTCACTATTTTATGATCATTTTAGTAAGGCGCTTCAAATCAACATTGACATTATTCATTGAGGACGTAATGACGTTACGAGCGTTATTCAAATAACCTTAAAACACATATAAACTTTAGACAGTATATGATTTCTTCTTCCAAGCAACTACATGTTGATTGTCAATATTTAACCTGAAGTTGTTTTAAGTTTGTTATTACATGTGTAGAATTCTAGAATCAGATTCAGTAATTTCGAAAAAAAAAAAGGGGGGTTGGGTTGCATGTCTAGACAGGATCTTGAAATGGATATATTCATTCGAAAATATAATACATGTACTGTACTGTACTGTGCAATTATTTCATTTTATGCCCGTTTTTTTATATTTGATATTCTAGCTCAATTATAAGAATGTATTAAGCACTTGTACATAAAAAAAATAATAAAAACTACATAGATATCGCGGAGAAATGGGATATCCAACCCAAATAAAACCTCATGTATTCTCTGTATCATCGACGAATTTTAATTTGAACAAATATTCACACACACTTCATGTGTAAAATTGTTACAAATAAGTTTAATCCGTACATGTAGTACGTAGAAAATCATATATTGAAAAAAAAAAAGTTTTCTATATATCAAAGATCATTTTCTTTTGTATATGCTGAAAAAAAAAATAAGCATGTTAACAATGCTTAATAACATACAATTTCATTTCTGTGCCTGTCTTAGTTATGGAGTAGAAAAAGGTAAAACAGCCACATAATCAAGTCTTAGGATTAGCATTGCCTTATAAAAGTTTATCCCGTATATGAAAATTGATACTTTTTGTCAACTTATTTCTTTTTATGAGTAAATCACAATTTATTAAAAGCAATTATAAATGATTCTGTCCTTTAATTATTTTCTTAAATCTTTATTCACCCCTCCTTTACTATCTATAATTGTTAAAATATAATTAGCTCACCTGAGCCGAAGGCTCAAGTGAGCTTTTCTGATCAAAATTTGTCCGTTGTCTGTCGTTGTCGTCGGCGTCGTTGTAAACTTTTCACAATTTCATCTTCTTCTCAAGAACTACTGGGCCAATTTCAACCAAACTTGTCACAAAGTATCCTTGGGTGAAGGGGATTCAAGTTTGTTAAAATGAAGGGCCACACCCTCTTTCAAGGGGAGATAATAAAGAATTAGTGAAAAATTAATACCATCTTTTAAAAATCTTCTTCTCAAGAACCACAGGGCCAGGAAAGATGAAACTCATGTGGAAGCATCCTCAGGTAATGTAGATTCAAGTTTGTTCAAATTATGACCCCCAGGGGTAGGGCGGGGCCACAATGGAGGATCAAAGTTTTACATAGAAGTACATAGGAAAAAACTTTAAAAATCTTCTTCTCAAAAACAACAAAGCCATTATGAGTCATATTTATATGGAAGCATCTTCAGATAGTGTAAATTCAAGTTTGTTCAAATCATGACCCCTGGGGGTAGGGCTGGGCCATAATGGGGGATCAAAGTTTTACATAGAAAATATATAGGAAAAATCTTTAAAAATCTTCTTCTCAAGAACAGCAAAGCCATGATGAGTCATATTTATATGGAAGCATCCTCAGGTAGTGTAGATTCAAATTTGTTCAAATCATGGCCCCCAGGGGTAGGGCGGGCCACAATGGAGGATCAAAGTTTTACATAGAAATATATAGGAAAAATCTTTAAAAATATTCTTCTCAAAAACAGCAAAGCCCTGATTGGTCATATTTATATGGAAGCATCCTCAGGTAGTGTAGATTTAAGTTTATTCAAATCATGACCCCCGGGGGTAGGGTGCGGCCACAATGGAGGATCAAAGTTTTACATTGAAATATATAGGAAAAATTCTAAAAATCTTCTTCTCAGGAACAGCAAAGCCCTGATTTATCATATTTATGTGGAAGCATCCTCGGGTAGTGTAGATTCTATTTTGTTCAAATCATGACTCCCGGGGGTAGGGTGGGGCCACAATGGAGGATCAAAGTCTTAAATAGAAATATATAGGAAAATTTCTTCTGAAGAACTGCAAAACCATGATTAGTCATTTTGATATGGAAGCATCCTCAGGTAGTGTAGATTCAAGTTTGTTAAAATGATGACCCCCGGGGATAGGGTCGGGCCACAATGTGGGATCAAAAATTTTACATGAGAACATATAGAAAAAATATTTCTTCTCAAGAACAGAAAAGCTATGTTTAGTCATATTGATATGGAAGCATCCTCAGGTAGTGTAGATTCAAGTTTGTTCAAATGATGACCGCTGGGATAGGGAGGAGCCACAATGGGGGATCAAATTTTTACAATTTTTTGTACAATGCCCCCCCACCCCCCGGTTATCTTTTCAATACTGAACCGATTTGTGCTTTTGCCAAGCCAATGTGCTCGGGTGAGCGATGTGGCCCATGGGCCTCTTGTTTCAAACGTTTCCCCCTTCTCAACGCTACTAACACTCGCACACTCTAAATGGTACCTCGTTTCTTAAGAGTCTCTGATGTAATTTTAAAGAGAAAACTAAGGAGATTGGTGTCTGTAATAAATGGTTCATAATGTCGGAATGATTTCGCAATGTGCGATCATATTGCCAAATATTAATTCTCACTTGCCGGACATAGAACATCAAACCATGTTTGATCTAACAAAAGCCGAAAGGTTCGTGTTTGTTTTTTTATCATATTTTCTTCATTTATTAACAAAAAATCTACCTTACATATTCCACGGCCATCATAGTTGAAGAAGTAGTAAAAGAATTTACTATATCACATTACACCTGTTCTATACCACCCTTTTCTGATTGGTTCCGGACAGTTACGTGACAGGGTCTCATAATTCCCTTTCGTCGTTATGCTGTTCGTCATACATGTATTCAACCACTTCGAAAACCTCATGCATTTTTTTCCGCAATGCATTTCAACGGTTGTCAAACGAAAAGTTCCAAGAGCAGCAAAAGTGACAATAAAACAATGGGTACATCTACCAAAGATTTAAGTTTCAAAACGCATTAATTACTGATCATGTTTTGATTCAAGAATAGTTTCATCGGAAATTGTCCGTTGCTTTTGACTGAAAGTATCTGTTTCAACGAAAAGGGTCCGTTAGGCCTATATACCGAGTCTACCAAACAGTGACGAAAATTGCGATCTTCTTTCCAGTGAGGATGCTTAGAAAAAAAGAAAAAAGATATGGAAGACAATCGACTTTTTAAAAATAAATGTTAATTTGAAAGTTGTGCCATATTTTAAAGCTTTTATTTATTTTTAAAACCTTGTTTTTTTTTTTTTTTTTTTGGTATAACAATTCATTGCATGATTATGAGCGAAATAAGAACATTAATTCGACATTAATGCAATAAAATTCACATCCCCCTCGGACGAAGACCTCTGTGAATAAGATTTTTTTAACTGAATAAATCCTCATATTTGCCAAAAGATCATGCAATTATAATGCATGTAAGGGAATTATGATATGTTATATTTTAAGCTGGCTCTTTAAAAAGACCGAGACATAAACCAAGAAACTGTGCATAATTAATATACTCTTTATTTCATCGGGGGACTCTGTAACTCTCCGGTTGTCCATTCGAATTTCCTCATGCAGAACAACGACCTACAGATCTGCAGCTACAAAGACGTATATGAATACCCTTCTCTCTCTCTCCTCTTTTTTTTTTTTTTTTTTTCTAAAGGCATCACCGATGCTCCTTTTTTTTTTTATCTTTCCCTTAATGCAGATTTCTTGATTGTCTTTTTTGAGCTTGCGATTGATATTAATTTGGTTGATCATTTTGAAAAATAAAAATATTTCATATCATTTTGAATGTCACCCATGACGACATGTTACTAGTACTTTTTTGTCATATTGTCATTTATCGGAAGTAAATAATTTCTTGACAGCCTAATCAAATGTTTCTTCTGTTTCATACATATTTTCAAAATAAATATCACTATCGATGTACTTGTTATTTTCTTCAACATTGAATTATTGAATTCCTAAGCAAAATGCAAGTTTATTTCGAACTGACTTTCATCGGAACATATTAAACAAAATAGAGACAAAAGAAAATGTTATCGAAAAATTATGTTTTTATGCATCTTCATTATTATTTCAATAATTATTTTTTCAAGCAAAAAAAACAAAAAAAAAGTATTTTAAAATTCAATAGCACTTTTGTGCAGTTGGTTTAATGCTTTCCGGGATCATGAATTTTCACCGTTCACTATTTTTTGATTTGAGCTTTTTTACAAGTGCCACAATGAATACAATACTGTGGAAAAAGAAAATACAAAAGAGCTTTTAAAATATTTTAGTTTTAGTTTTTATACTATGTAAAAGTTATATGTGCGATTTCGAAACCTACATTATTACCAGAGACATACGCACAACCTTTCTTTAACCATTAAGCAATAGAATCAAAGCAGAGATGGACCCCCTTAATTTTTTTCCATGAGAATATTCTCTTCCTGTTAATTTCAAGTACGAAATTATTTATTCAAAGCCCCCCCCCCCCCCCCAACAATACACACCTTAATTGTTGTAGTAGGTTCAAATCTTTCATATTTCAGTATCTTTATCTTCACACAAAACGGGGTTCTCATTTTATTTTTTGATTCGAACTTTGAACAAATGGTCTTTTAATTTGGAGAGTTTTTTGCTTGTCATTTATGACCCCCCCCCCCTCCCCCACTTTTTTTTTTTTTTTTGAAAACGACGGCACACTAAATGGTTTTACCATGCTTGTCGATATGATCAACTATGATAAACTATGGAATGAAATCAAAATATGTCACTACAGTTTTACAACTTTTTTTTCTGAAATAAGAAAGCGCTTTTAAGCAACGCGTATATATGTACTTTGAATGCTTTCTCTCTCTGAAAAAAAATATACAAACTACCTTTTAGTATTAAGAATAATAAATACATTAATGTATCAGTGAAATATAAGCATTTGCAAATTGCTCAGAAAACAAATATATCTGTAGCTTTGCAACCTATACAGATATCGCTATTAATTGCTCTACCAAACAATGTGTTCAATGTAGCATTGGGATTATGTAATATAAAATATTTACACAGAAACATGATGATAAATTAAAAAAAAAATGTTCTAAATAGTAAAAAAATGTTATTTAATAAAATTATCTTCTTCAAAATTCTTTTAATTTTATATTTTGTTACACCTGAAAATCCAATTTTATTTCTTTCTCTCTACACGTGTACACAAAACGCAGTTGACAAAAAAGTCACTTCCGTGTTAACAACTTAACAATATCGCGACTTTAACGTCGTTTTCTGAGCATTGTGACGTCAAAAGATAAGGGCCCTTTTCTCATGACGGCAGTCATATATATATATATATATATATATATATATATATATATATATATATATATATATAAAAGACGTTTATTTAAAATTGTGCGGGTATTCATCTTAGAAAACCCAGGATCAAGAAGTATCGCATCAAAGTTTTCCTCTACTGGAAAAACCCTTAAATACTTTGCGCCAGTGCTGTTGGATGGTGTAACAAACACCTACAGCACCTTGAAGACCGAGTATAGCTTTAAACTGCAAAGAGGAAAGTTCCTGAAGGTTTCAAAAGCGCAGATGTCTTCCCGCTACGGGATTGAAGTCAAGAATGACTCTAAGTAAGAAGTCTTTTTTTCACATTTATTACATAACAAGAGGCCCAAGGGCCTTCACGGTCATCTGAGTATAATACAACAGTTTAGAGGACCCATAGAGTATAAAATAAACAGATAGATGAAGCTTTGTTGCCCAAAAGCAAGAGAAATAGGATGAACAGAATCAATAAAGTGATTAGTCTAGTATTCAGTAACAACTCAGACATTAAATTCTAATTTATCCCCCCATTTACCACTATCACCATGCAGACTATTAACAAACTATTACTACCTCTGTACTACTTTTAACTCCACATTGTGACCTCTCACATTGGCCTCTCTAGGTCTTTGAAAAACATTAAATAAGTTATTTTTGTTTCATTTTTATTTATTTATTATTTACAAGTCTACCTGATCATTAAAACTATGAAAGTACTTTCTGAATTATTAAATTAATTTTTTTTGCATAATTCTCTTCTTCTATTAACTTTCACATACATTATTTACAGTGATTAATTATCAAAAGTAGATGGCAAAGGGGAATAACTTCTGTCAGTTGAATACACATTAATAGAGCCCTGACTAGGACCAGAACACTTGACCAAATGGTCCTGATGTTCAAAAATCTGTTAAAAATATCCTTGCTTATTAAAACTTAAATTCTGTTTGCCTTCGATATGCCAAGAAGCAGAGAAGATTTTTAAAGAAATAATGCATTTTCACTACAGATTCAACACACCCCTACCTTAACACTAAAACCTATGTCCAAAGGGTCATGAAATTCATAAATTTGGTAGAGGTACCCTCATCATCATAACTAAGCACTTAGTTCAAGATTTTCAAAGAATTAACATTTTCAAAGAATTAACACATTTTGACTCTATCAATAAATATAGCCCCCCCCCCCCCCCCGAGAAACACCAAAACCTGAAGACAGCAAGTTTTAAAATTTTGTAAGAAGCACAATCATAACTATGCACTTTATCAATACTAAGGAGCAGACAGGATTATTTAACAGAATTGATGCATTCTCATCAATAGAGTCCCACCCTTACACAAGAACATCTGACTTAGAGGCCATGATTCATGAAGAATCACTCTTGTTCATCATAACTACATATTTAGTTTACTCTATAACCAGGAGCAGAAAGAAGATTCTCAAAGAATTAATGCTTTTTCACTATATAATCAATAGAGCCCCCCCTTTCCAACCCCGGGGCCATGAATTTCATAGAGCGCTCGCTCCGTGATCGGGAGGTCGTGAGTTCGAATCTCGGCCGCGACAGACCTAAGTCGATAAAAAATAGGTAGCAACTGTTCCTTCGCCATGCGCTCGGCACTTTGAAGTGAAAGTTGCGGGTCCTTCGGATGAGACCTTAAAAACCGAGGCCCCGTGTCACGGCAGGCGTTGGCACGATAAAGATCCCTCACTGCTCAATGGCCCTGAGTGCCGAGTAAAGGTCAAAATTTGAAGCCCTTCACCGGTATATGGTGACGTCTCTATATGAGTGAAAAATTCTCGAATGGGACGTAAAACAATATACAATCAATCAATCATAGAGCTCCGCCCTAATACCAGAACCCTGACCCTGGGGCCATGAATTTCACAATTTTGGAAAAGGCATCATTGCTTGTCATAACCATGCACTTAGTTTGTTTAAATAATACCCAGGAGAAGAGAATATTTTCAAAGAAATAATGCACTTTCACTATTTGATCTATATAGCTCCGCCCTAGCACCAGAACCCCTGACCTTGGGGCCATGAATTTCACAATTTAGGTAGAGGGCCCAATGCTTATTACAATCACGCCAACAGTTTTACAGCTTGATGTCCAGGAGTAAAGAAGATTTTTAAACACTGCATCAATTTTGGTGGTTTTAGCCCCACCCCTGGGGGGCAGGGACCATGAAATTTATAATTTTTGTTCCCCTTCACCCAAAGATGCTATATGCCAAAATTGGTTGAGCGGTTCTAGAGAAGAAGTTGAAAATGTTCAAAAGTTAACGCACGACGGACGACGACAGACAAAAACGGAGAGCAATAGGTCACCTGAGTGACTCAAGTGACCTAAAAATGCTTACCATTGTTTTTATTAGCGAAATTACTTAAAATGTCATTCTGTTAAGAACGAATTTTCTTATTGTTGCGGCATTAATGGAAGCCCGTTTATTTGTTAAAAGAAGTTTTTTTTTTAAATAAAAACAAAAAAAAAAAATCATTTGTCACCGTCTTCTATTTTTTATTTATTCATTACCATTTTAATTCTTCAAGTTTAAGAAATTACAATTAGAAATCATATTCATTAGTAACAATGAGATTTATATCTCCTATCAAAGTTAACGATTAAATTACAATTACATAGAAATCATATTCATTAGTAGCAATGAGATGTATATCTCCTATCAAAGTTAACAAACCTTAACAAATATTATGATTATTTTATTTATGGAAACCTAAAAGTTATATTTAATAAAAATAAAGGAATTTCAATGAATTAATGTACACACCTATAAATTATTTGTAGAAGGTGGATTAATGTACAACCATATAAATTATTTGTAGATGGTGGATTAATGTACACCCTTATAATTTATTTGTAGATGGTGGATTAATGTACACACATAAAAATTATGTGTAGATGGAGAATTAATGTACACCCATATAAATTATTTGAAGATGGTGAATTTATATTATTTATAGGTGGTGGAAGAAGAGGAGATCAAGGAAGAGAGAAGGACTCATTGAGTCTCAATTGGCAGGTATACATTTATTCTGGATTCATTGGTCCATTTCATTTGGCAGGTATACATTTAGTCTGGACTCATTGGTCTATCTCATTTGACAGGTATACATTTAGTCTTACACGGTAGAGGAGGACATTGTCAATTATTTTATATTGACAATCTCAACAGAAATATATAAATCCTATATTGGAATTGAAAATGCGTATTTTTGTTTTAAACCTAGTTTTTTATTGAAAAAAATCTTGTAAAATAAATTGCGCAGGAAAAAATGTACAGAGAGGTATGTTCTATACTTTTGCTGTTTTCAATGGCGATACGGCTTTGAAGGTGCACGTGGTAGACAATTTGAAATTTTATTTATGATTAAAATCCTACATTAGTTCTATGGCAACAAAATTCATTCTCATTAAAAAATATACCTTCCTTGGGTTCGAATCCACTGCTGGACGTGGAGACCAGTCCTTCGGATGAGACTGTATAAACTAAGGTCCCATGTCGCAGAAGGCGTTGCCACGAAAACAATCCCTCACTGCTCAATGGCCCCGAGTGTCGAGCATAGGTTAAAATTTGCAGCCCTCCACCGGCAAGTGGTGGTGTCTCCATATGAGTGAAATATTTTCGTGAGGAACGTTCAACAACATACAAACAAAAAACCCTTCCTTCTGTTTTCATATTCTTTGTGGAATCTGGCGTACCCGAAGAATTACAAGATAATTGGGTTTTTACACGTTTACATCCTTGAAGACAGAGAAAAAAAGTTTGCAATGAGTCAGAATTACCTTAAGTTCACAAAAAAGTCTAATGATCTGAAGAAATATTTTTTTATTTGTGTTTTTAAATATTTGATGTTTACAATTCATATATATCTAAGTATAAAACATATGTTTTTAGAACTATATTTTTTGTTTTAGAATATAATCAAAATCAATATCTTTGACAAGTTTTATATACACAGCCTAGCAATCTTAATTAGTGAGGATGAGGCTAAGTTATCAAACATTACAAATACATTATTCATTTGAAAATCTTTTTCTCTATTCCTAGGGATCAAGCTAAAAAAATGGTTTAAACTTAGTGCTCTACCTGGACTAGCCTTCAGACTTGAGGCTGGGGTTAATTTAATGTCATATATTGAAAGTACATTTACATATTGAAATCTTTATTTACTCATGACAATGACTCAAACATCTATCATTTAGATGGACCTCCATTATGAAGAGCAGCTATCTACGTATGAAAGCCATTAAATTTATGTATGTCCTATCCAAAGTCTGGGCCTATATTGTCATATAGCCTACGCAATCTTCATCACTCCTTTATCTCAACAAGACAAGCTGCTTAAATATAACAATTACAGAATCCTCACCAAACAGGGACATTTTTGTAACACAAACCTAGACTTCTGGTCTTGGTGTGTTCTAAATGACAAGAGATTAATAATAGTTATGATAAACTGCTGACCACCAATGCCTCCTGTCTTTATTTCCTCCCAAATATGTGTACCATTTGCTAATTTTACTTTTTGAAATACTAGTTTGAAAATACAAGGTAAGTTCAGAATTCAGTGGTTACACAAGGTAAGTTCAGAATTCAGTGGTTATCCTCATGTTTGTATTTTTTCCTAGTTTATTTATCTTTTGTAATACATTGGAAATATATGTTCCATATGTCATTTAAATATTGAAACAATTCCAAAGACCTTTTCGGCATTAGAATAAGAATATGCATCTTTGTTTTGTATTCCGACAGGGTAAATTCTCCGGGGTTGAAACTTTTGAGGCTTAGTCCAGCATCTGATGTTGTAGCATCCATTGTGGCCACACATTCTTCCTAAAAAATGTGGAATCATGGCAAAAGCCTTTCCACTGGCACTACTTCAGTCCGGGTTTGTGTTTAGCCTTGTCATTTTTTCTTTCATTCTGCTCATACATGTATATCAAATGTACAATTACTATGTGTTTAAACTTAGCTCTGTGAAAAGAGATGGCCAAGCAAGGTTAATTCCATGCAAAACCTTAGAAGAATGTCAATATGTATTCCCCCTGTGGCCCAGCACAGTTAAACCTTTTGTGTCAAGTTCATGGACTGCTTCATATTGGGCATTATGTTCAGCATGGTTTTATGATGCACAATTTAATGTCTCCATTATACTTGTTTAACTTAAAAATGGATTTCTCTCAATAAAAATTTGAAATCCATTGTTGTCATTATCTTCTACTCTACCTCAGTATGAGCGTTTGTTGTCTTCCGAAACATCCAGCCAGTTGGAGGAAATTTATGGCATCCTTCAAATTGAAGGCAGGGGAGATCTAAACCAAAATTTTACGGCTACCTGCAGCAACCTAGTGGTATACCATTTATCAAGACTTTTTTATATGAACTTAGGTCTAATTATTCTGTGTACTAGTGTTTGTATTTGGATCTCGGATGTTTTTCCTAAAATACTTGACCTATGTTTTTATCACTGATAATGATTTTTTTTTCAAAACTTCTAACTTTATTAAGATGGTACATCCTATTCTACCACCACACAAACAGTCCATCACTGCAGCTAAAACAATCCGTTTTTTCCTTAAACTTCAATATGCCAACAAAGGAATTGACGCGGTTAATATAAGTAATATTCTTAATCACAAAAGGGTCCAGTCTTGTATTCCACCATATTTCAAGTTAAAGACTACACCTTGTATTTCCTACAAATATACATCGACTATTGCTTCCAAACTTTTAATTACAAGAAAACTTTACAGGGCCTGGATATCGAATATCTGAAACATAATCCTCCATCGTGTTCATGTTCTTCATCGCCCTATAACTATAGTCCTGCTGGACACGTTATTACTGGTGACGTAAATATAGTTAATAATGAGGACCTTAGATCATTAATTTTAAAGGGTCCTAAATTTAGGGAACCGAGATCCTTCAGTTGGCGTCGGAATTTCATAAATATTATGGATTCTGTAGAGGACTACGCCAGGCGATGGGCCAGACACGAAAAAGAAGACCATGACACTTTGTCAGAATGGATTAAATGTATCAGATGTATGTTAAAATCGCGCATTAAAAGATTGAGAGGCAATATGAAAACCATCTATCCTTCTGTATTCAATAATCCAGAAGTGAAAAAAGAATTAGATTAAATGATCAGTACGTACTAGTCCCTGCTGACAAAGCAGGTAACAACATTGTCTTTGTCTGTAAGGCTCATTATATTAAATGTATTTTAGAGGAACTTGGATTTAATTCTACAAGTGGTAATCCAACTTATACTCATAGTTCCCTTTCTAAGGAAGAAATTCTTCAAAATCATATGTCAGTTTTGAATATTTTTAATATTCCAAACAACCAAAATGAATTTGAATTACCATATTTATATTGGATTCCGAAACTTCATAAAAATCCTTACAAACAAAGATACATAGCGGGTTCCAGTAAATGTTCAACAAAGCCTCTATCTTTACTCCTCACTAAGATATTAACAGTGGTGAAGGAGAAATTTCAAGAGTATTGTGCAACAATATATTCGAGAAGTGGTGTAAATCAGATGTGGATACTTGAAAATTCCAAGGAACTTTTGGAAAATTTGAAATCACAAGATTTTACCAAAATCAACAGCTTAAAAACTTACGACTTTTCAACTTTATACACAACCATTCCCCACGATAAATTAAAGTCCAGCCTTTTTGAGATCATTGACAGCTGCTTTTTCAATAAAAATGGAACTCGTAAATATACTTACCTTGTCATTGGTCATTTGCAAAATTATTTTGTTAAAAACCATTCTGATTGTACACACAAGTACTCTGAAGTTGACATTAAAAAGATGCTTGAGTTTCTGATTGACAATATCTATGTGGTTTTTGGAGACCAGGTCTTCCAACAATCTATTGGAATTCCCATGGGTACCAATTGCGCCTCGTTATTAGCAGACCTTTTTTAGTATTCATATGAAGCAGAATTTGTCCAAAATCTTGTACGTGAAAAGAAGAAAACACTTGCTGTGGCCTTCAACTCGACATTAAGATATATCGACGACGTATTGTCAATAAACAATGGCTATTTCCATTCTTTTGTCGATACGATATATCCTGGTGAACTTGAGATAAAAGATACCACAGAGTCTGACACATCTGTTTCATATTTGGATATTTTACTTGAAAAAGACGTTAATGGTAATCTAACAACCAAGCTTTATGATAAACGTGATGACTTTAACTTTTCAATCGTCAACTTCCCTTACTTATGCAGCAATATACCTTCATCACCTGCATACGGGGTATATATCTCTCAGCTGATTCGATACGCAAGAGCATGCTCTACGTATGTACAATTTCTAAAACGAGGTAAATTATTGACAAATAAGTTGATGAGACAAGAATATCAGCTGTTTTGTTTAAAGTCATCATTTCGTAAGTTCTATGGTCGATACAATGACCTTGTCAGCAAATACAATTTATCATTGAGTCAAATGCTGACTGACGTTTTTCATACTAATGGATAAGCCATTATTTACACACTGAATTGTCGACGGATTTTTCCGTTATTTCCCGATCATGACAAGGAGCACACGGCGGGTGTGACCGGTCGGCAGGGGATGCTCACTCCTCCATGGCACCTGATCCCACCTCTGATGTTTGGAGGTCCGTGTTTGCTCTGCTCCTATTTTGTATTGTTTTATGGACTTCTGAGCTTGAATACTGTTCGTTATCACCATATATTTCATTCTACCCTTTAAATTGTTCAATGCATAGCTTTGCTTTTCTGCTCTGTGATTTTGTTGTGTGTGGAATAGGAATATTTGGAGCTAAAAAGGGAAATGGAATAACAACTCAACAATTCGCCACAAGTAATAAATAATTTTTTTTCCTGAAAGCCTGAATGATTGAGACTCAATGTGAATCTGTTCTTTATTCAGGAAATGACGCTGCACAGAGGGGAGGAGAAGCTGAGGCAAATGGATAGTTTCAAGATGTTTTAAACTCAACTGTCCAGATACAAAGAACTATGCATGTTACAGACGGCAAACCAACAACGCCATTGATTGCAGCCAGCGTTTATAACGAGACGTCAACACCAACACCAAAACATGACATCAACTCCATTTACCACACACACCACCTACAACCAAACATTGACCACACAGACCACAGCCAGCACAAATAACCGTGCATTACCATCAACAACCAAAGACAACCCAAACATCCCTTTTAATTCTTCTAAGAATGCCATCTTTTATACCAGAAGAACAAGTGATTCAATAGACATGGAATGTGAGGCAGGAACAAAGATGATGGAAATTGATAGGCCAGAAAAGAGTTTGATTTTTTTTGTGAAAACAAGTAAAAATGGGGTTCTTGACAAAGAACCTCAATACCTTTCCTGTATACCCCTTTAAATCTGCTTTTTAACGTAAACATGAATGATTCATGAAAGCTCAGTTAATTTTCAAATCAATATTTATTTATTATTTAAGAAATACTCTTTCTCATATATGTAAATAAAAATATCTGTACAATTTATACATAATTTTAGGTACGCTTGAAATCATATCAGAAATACTTTCTGTCTCGTTTTTCGAGAATGTTATAAGATAAAGCAATCTGTGCATTATTGGTGTTGCAAAAAAGACCTGCACAAGTAATGGCACGTGATACCTGAATCCAGATACGAACACTACCTGAACAGACTTCAGTAATTGTGTGGAAAGTAAAAGCAGTCAAAACTGATTAAAAGTAAAACATTTTTGCCTTTTTAGAAGCAAGTATAATGTTCCCTAGTTTAATGCAGTGTTCTTGTTACTTTTTTAAGCCACCCCTGCACTGTTACTTAGTATATACGTCCTTAGTAATATGCACATTTGTTGGTAAGTCAAACACATTTCTATGCGGTTTTAGAAAATTTGTTTACATTCTAAAATTTGTTTACATTTGACACCTTAATGATAAAATTTAAGTCTGTTAACCTTTGTTTGCCGCTGCCCCATCCCTCCTCGATCCGATTTTTTAGGACTATAGAGGAGCCTGACTGCAATGGATTTCATGAGTTAACTGAATTTTTAATTGTATATATATTGACCAAATTATTTTGGAGGAGGGGTGGGAGTGGGCATTTCAGTCCATCTTTGCAATTTTTATAAAGAAAATGACAGCATGACCTCATGTAGAAATTTTGATTAACAAGAATCTTAATTTTGTAAATTCATAAATCTTAGGGCCCGGATGCCCTCTTATCATATATAGTTTTTTGCTTAAAGGATGAACCTCGGAAGTAGGTAGGATGGGGCCATAATGCACCATCAGAGTTTAACATGTGGATGTATAGGGAAACTTCTAAAAAAAAAAATTCAACCGCATCAAAGCCAGTTTAGATACAATTGATATGGAAGTATCTTAAGGGGTTTTTTTTGTTTGTTTGTAGGTTGTTTAACGTCCCTCTCGAGAATTTTGCACTCATATGGAGACTCTTGAGGTAGTGTAGATTCAGGTTTGTTCAAATCATGACTGTGAGGGGTAGGATGGGGTTACATCAATAAAAAAATCATGACACCT
Source organism: Saccostrea echinata (assembly GCF_033153115.1). Taxonomy (NCBI): domain Eukaryota; kingdom Metazoa; phylum Mollusca; class Bivalvia; order Ostreida; family Ostreidae; genus Saccostrea; species Saccostrea echinata. Next base: position 9,678,379 of record NW_026889754.1, read on the forward strand.
TCGTGTATGGTGTGGTCACAATAGGGATTAATGATTTAAAAGGAGCATATAGTGGACAGAAAAAAACAGCAGGGCCATAGTGACTAAGGCGAGGGTTGTGGCCCATGGGCCTCTTGTTGAAAACTTCCTTCCATATCCATTAAAGCTTCGTTTGGACACAAAACGCAGACCTCTGTGTTGAAATGATATTCCTCATAAGCAATTGTCTTGTTTGGAGAAACATGGAAAATGAACATCTCGACTACTTAAACAAAAATTATTTTGCATGAACCTAAGTCTAATCATCTAAAAATGTTAATACAATAGTAACAATTGCTAACTAAAAATCGCTGCATAATATCAGTTACCAACAGGTCATATTTCATCTCTACGTGTACTAGTTGCTTCAGTAAAGAAAGAGGGCGATCCCCCGCTATGAGAATATTTTTTCTCAATTTTCAAAGTTCACGGAAATGTTATATTTTTCATCTTCACACTTTTTGATTAATTTATTTTACTGAACGGCTTATTAATTGATAATCTTTTTTTTTCCAAAGATGACAGTTATACATATTAAATGGAAAATGGCTCTATTAGGGCCAAACAAAAGGAATATTGAACATGAATGGGTCAAATTTCCATTCTTTGTTTACGTTGAAATGATGGGAAAGTAAATAAAAAATCTGTTTCATGTTTCAAAAAAATGGTATTTGAAACCAATTCTCTGAAAAATCATACAACAAACAAATTAGTTTATTTAAATCACACTGACAAAAATCAGTGACACACAGACTTCGTGTCGCAGTGGTTGGAGCGTTTAGTCTTGTCCCAAACCGTAAGCTTGGAAGCGAGTTCAATCATGCGTGAAGTTTTTTTTTCACATATCTGAAATTTTGTTTGAAAAAAATCGGTCACTGTATCATCTCCCTTTCTCATACCTTGCTACGGCACTGACTACAAGCATTTTTCATCATCACCGTAGTTGTATATAATTTATTCTCTAACCATAATATCTCTTGAGGCAAACAAACATAAATACTCCATTTTATTGAACACTTTGAGTTCCGAGTTTACAATACCATTTACAAACTGACTTCTTAAAAGAAAATTATAAAAGTCTGTAAGTTCCGGTATTACAGTGTGCATCTTCAGATAGTGTAAATTCAAGATTGTTCAAATCATGACCCCAAGGGCTAGGGTGGAGCCATAATAGAAGATGAAACCTACTGGAAACAATCCTACAAGGGGGAGTTTTTTAGAGCCAATAGTGAAATGCTACTGGGCCTCTAGTTAAGAATTAAGTAAGTTAAATTGAAAATTTTCAGGAGAGGAGATGCATACCAAAAAATGCAGATGTCACTTAATGGTATTACCACAACAAGTGAACCTGATCTAAGGTATTTAAAAAGTGGGAATATTCATCTGAGAAAGGAATCAAGGGAACCCAAAATCAGTGAAAATGTGCTCTGTACGTAAAGGATTTTTCAAAGCTTTCCTTATAAATAAACACAAGAATGCTTGTTTGGCTGCTGAAGGCTCCCCAAATGCAAGAAACTTGGTTGATGATGATACATATTCAGTTGAATATCGACAAGTTTAGAGATTCTGCGTATGGGAACATGATTCGAAGTGATGGTTGGATTAAAAGATGTGGTTTTCGTCTATACCAAAATATACAAGGGAGTTAAAGTGAAAAAAAACGACTACCTTTGAATTCGAAGTTGAGAAGGCTTGCTCATCTGTTTCTCGAGTTTCAGAAATTTTTGCCTAGAGAAATAGAAGAGCAGTTGCAAGTTGCAGTGCAGTGTTCAAAAGAGAGAATATTCTTGAGCTGCAGGAAGCTGTTATCAGGTTGACCATCTATGAAGACACTATAACTTTCAAAAATGGATGTAAATGAGGTTATGCAAGCAAGCTATCTTATCTTTTCATTCTTAACCATTTCATGATAATAAATTGTAGAATATAAAATTGTGGGGGGGGGGGGGGGCATTTTGGACTATTTTGACCCATATAGAGAGGCAGTTTTATACTACAAAAGGCACTAATAAATGCATTTACGATGAGACAACTGTGTTCAATTTTCTCAACCTGAACCTTTGGGAATATGCATTTCCTCTAGTATTCAATGATGAATATTCCTTACAGGTCAGCAGTGAAACTCGGTACCAAATCTCATCAGTAAACAATGTATTTTATTGATAAATATTCCCTACAAATCAGTCATTAAACATAGTTTAAACAGTGTTCACACTTTGGCGTTTTCGATGAACATTGGTTTTGTGTCTGCCATCAAATTTTTTGTATTATCCCTTAACTAAAAATGTATTACATTTAATTTTTCAAATTTCAAAATAAATTAATTCCTGGGTTATGCTTTAATGTAATCTAAGTACTTATAACAGTTTAGTTGAGGGTGCTTTGGGTAACGTGACAGAGACACGAAAATTGTGATGATTTCACAGGTATGGTTAAAGCTGATCAATGGCAAGAAGCAATCAATCTTATTTTAAACAAAATAGGAAAGTTAAGGACATCCTGGAAAAGCATAAGTAATTTTTCATTGAAGGCGATGGAGTTCCAGACAATAGATAAACGTATTTAAAACCAAAGGTTTGAATCCTTTGGATCGCTTAAATCCGACATAAAGAATGTGGACTGTATAAAAACACCTTAATTTTTTTAAGCGATCTAAGGGCCTGTAGTTTGAATTTACGCTTGCATCCCTTCTTGAAACAAATACCCATGAACACAAGGATATGAATCAAAGTAAAATGCAGCAGATTCTATTCACGAAACGTATTTAACGTACAAATTCAATACGTGTATATATCTCCTAAATGTCTTGGTGGGCAGAACAAAGAAATTTTGTATGTATATACCCATGATTTGAGACTGAGTCGTATTTTTATTCAGTTCTTATGTTTTCAACATTATTCAACTATGTTTTCGTGGCCGAGGAAGAAATCCTCTAAACGATCTGGATCATCTTTTAGGTGTTCTCTGTCATTCATGACAAGCAAGTTGACAATTTGTGGATGAAATATTCTGAACTTGTTATTTTGAATATTAATGTTGCACAGAAATTTGGAGACTGTGTCGTCAATCTTTTGCTTCATGTTGTTCGACGTGCATCCTATGACTGAATCCTATACATTTACAGTGATCTTTTTGCAACTACCACATATAATATATCTGGTTATTGAATCTGAAGCTATACCAAATCTGAAGTTAAAAATTCCTCAAAATGTGTGGTCCCCTTGAAAAAGATGTATTTTTTTTTAGATTAATTATGAGCAGATTTGTTTTTTGAACACTGATATTTCATGAATGATACTCTAAATAACCTAAAATTGATTTAATTGGAAAAGCTTATCGTAAAGCTGGGTACTTTCACTAAAAGATGTTGCTAAAAAGGAATGTAGTGGTGGTGGGACTTTCTCAACCTGTTTTGCCATTGCAGCTGTTATAGTCTTGTGCCTGCATTTCAATAAAAACTTGTGCAGTAATCGTATTTGATCAATTGCATTTAACAATCAAAAAGCATTTGAAACCTCTAAGAGCAGCCAAGGTTAAAGCTGAACACGACTCGTAAATAGGCATACGCCATTTTTATATTTTTATCTACGATATCAGCACCTGGGTATACTCCTCGCATTCGTTACACCTGACTGCTTTATTGTCACGGGTATCGGCGTGGCATGGCGACCCGCGTGTTCGTGCTGGTTATCTTGCATTACCTTTGTTTACATTTTATTGCAGTTACGTGTATTTGTGTTTGATTGTATACTGCACTGACCTGTGCAACTATTGTAAGTTTCTTTGATATCTTACTTTCCTGCATAAGAAGAAGTATACAGTTATATTTTCGTCGCTACCGAGAGCTGTATAGTATACGTCCGTCTACACAGGTGACGACTGATTACACTGAACAGTGACTAACTCGGCCGCTTTATATAGGAGTCCTCAGATATAGCGAGAATCCGATCAAAAATGGCGGACACATTCCTTTTACGAATCGTGTTCAGCTTTAAACAGTAGTCTAGAACACTCAGTAGAAGATACGTTTTCTGCAATACCTACATACCACCCTTCCGATGGCTACAATATCACGTGGTCGCCATCATAATTGTTTATTTGTCCAAACAGAAAAAAGTCTCCGGTATTCTTTGTATGTATTCATACGAATAGTTTATACTGAATTTGATTACGTAATGTTCCGTCTTCCTGATCTATACATATAGCTTCTGGAAAAAGAATGGACACAAACCCGTGGCTTGCATGTAGCTCCAATAATGTAGCCCTCTTTGATTTATTTTAATCTGATATTTTCTGGAGAGGGCTACAATTCCACAGCATCTCCGTAATGGTGCAAATATTTTTTTTAAATACAGGCAACTGAAGGCATACTAAACTGTTTTTACGTTCAACTTACTTCTAATAAGACAAAATTTTTATTCACTTTAAACAACATAGACCTTTAGAAGTGAAAACCAGGTTAAATAAATCTGCGTGTATACCAGTCGTTCTCCTCAGCAGTCTTGACAGTTCTCGCGTGATGTACTGAGACTTGCGTTTGAAATTTAGAATAACTTGATAAAGCAAATATCGGTGGTTGTAAATGATTGTGTTGTATGGCATCACTAAACATCAAAATGAAACCATTCAATGTGAAGATGTTTTCGTAAACATCGATATTTATGCTTAAAACAAGGGAATTCCTAAATAGATCCGTTCCCTAGATCCCGAATTCTCCTTGGCTGTCCCAAAATAAAACCGAAGTCGATAAAAAATGGGTAGCAACTGTTCCTTCGCAATGCGCTCGGTGCTTTGAAGTGAAAGGTGCGGGTCCTTCGGATGACACCTTAAAAACCGAGCCCCCGTGTCACGGCAGGCGTTGGCACGATAAAGATCCCTCACTGCTCAATGGCCCTGAATGCGGTATATGGTGGCGTCTCTATATGAGTGAAAAATTCTCGAATGGGACCTAAAACAACATACAATCAATCAATCAATCTTGCATACAAAATATAACTACATTTTTCAGTTCGGGTAAGAAATAATAATAAAATACCTAAAACAACATACAATCAATCAATCTTGCATACAAAATATAACTACATTTTTCAGTTCGGGTAAGAAATAATAATAAAATAAACATTTACTGATAGTTTGAGCTGAAATCTGTGCGGGAGTGAATCACTCCCGCACTTGCACCATTACGGAGATCCCCTCTCCGAAAAGGGGGAGAGAGGGCTACATCATTGCAGCTACTATACAAAGGGCTCACGGCGGGTGTGACTGGTAGACAGCGGATGCTTACGCCTCCTAGACACCTGATTTCAACTCTGGAATATCCAGGGGTCCAGTTTTATGCCCTGTTCATAAATTTTTATTGCTTATAGATTTATGAGATCGATCATTGTCGTTATCTTTACCTTTTTCATGTACTTGTGTAAGATAGTTCTTCGATTAAACCTAGAGAAATAATCCAAGTATGCTCATTCAAATTGTGGTGATGGTAGTTAATAAACATACGTCCCAAAATCATGAAATTTGCTCGAGATTAGATTGGATGGGAAATCCCCTGTTCGGAACCTCCTTGAAGGGATAAAATTAAGTAAAAACGCTTTGAATGTCTTGGGCAGTACTTAGCTCGATAGCAGTTTCTTGCAACTGCTAGCATAAAAGAACTGCCTATTGGACGATGCCATATCTTGGTCTCGCAAGAAATGAGAAAACACAAATACAATTCGCGGAATTAAAAATTATGAGGAATCTTTTTCCAAAATGATATACATCAGATTTTTCAATGTCGTTGGAATGTAAGACACGTTTGCTTTGCTTACGGGTGTCTTTTTTTTTTTAAAGAAGCAATATATAAAAGAATGGAGTAAATGGAACGTTTACAACACACGTCTTCTCATCATGGTACACGTCTTACGACTGTGTTATCCTTCCCTGAATACATGTATACAACTCTGGTTTTCTGGTTTCACATTTAATAAACAAGCACATCCAAACCTCCATCTTAAACTAGACAGAAGATAAACAAACGGATAACAAGAGGCCCATGGGCCACAGCGCTCACCTGAGTAACTTTGGCCTTGCTGTTTTTCACCTGATTTTTCTCACCCCCCCCCCCCGTAGTACTTATTGTGGCCCCGCCCTACCCCCAGGAGCCATGATTTGAACAATTAGAATCTACACTACCCCAGGATGCTTCCACATAAGTTTCAACCTTTCTGGCCCAGTGGTTCTTGAGAAGAAGATTTTAAAGATTTTTTTCTGCATATTTAAATGTAAAACTTGGATTCCCTATTGTGGCCCCGCCCTAACCCCAGGGGTCATAATTTGAACAATTTAGAATCTACACTACCCCAGGATGCTTCCACATTAGTTTCAGCCTTTTAGGCCAAGTCCAACGAGTGCCTTACGCGCGAATTTGAGCCAGTGACGCTCCCCCATAACCGCAATAGAAAATCTGTAGCTCCTCTGAATTAAGGTTTAAATTCGCCGTCACCCGATGGTCAGAACTAATTGATACAAAGTTCTCATATCTGAGTATAAAGGAATGCCCCAGAATAAGAACTTTTAATGCCCTTCTATCCTCAGCATCACCGCATGATGTTCAGTCACAGATACCACAAAGTGCGACGAGTAAATTCAAGCCTTTATAACTAGGAGCATCATGTTATTGTTCGCATAAATTACTTACAGTGTCTATAAACCGTATCCTTGAAACAGAATAATGCACAAAAGTCGAAATAATTTTGCTGAACGGTGGGTCAAAACATTTTCCAGAAAGTGTGCAGACTAGAGATAAACAATGTAAGTTACCGATATAAACCCAGGTTGTGTGTGGCATTAAAATATCCGGAAAAAATACATAACAAGACAATGAATCGATAGATGGTATAAATTACTTTTATGCATTAAAAAAATAATTGATTATTATCATTTCTACTAACTATATAATATACATATTTTCATTATTTTTGGTAATATGACTTGTTTTCATCATATTTCCATTCCAAAGTTATTTCTTCCATCTATTTACTACAATAACATGATTTAGTACATTATCCTGCCATGGACCCATGTGTAGAGAAAAATCTTGACAGTGAAACATGCACCCCCTGTAAAACAAATTAGATAATGCAATACACCCAGACCTACTAATTTGATAGAAAATGATGAAATATGGTCGTATTTTTTTTTCAGTCAGAACTCTAAACTCCAAATATTTATGACTGTTTTTCATCATTATTCTAGAAAATGATGAATTTTAGTCATTACTAAAAAAATCAATTATTTTTAAAAATGATGAATTTCAGTCTCACCCAGACATTTGTTATGAACATTCAAACTAAAAGAAAGAAGTTCTGTGTTAATTATTATGCATGGAACATATTCATGATAATGGTATCCCTCTATTTTTCTCATGTTATTGTTACAGTTAAAACAAGTGAAAATGGACATGATGGATGCACAGAAGTATAGATCTACATCTGTAAAAATATTTACCAGAATTCTCTGAAGAGACTGTAGCTCTATTGGTTTGTACTTTTAACAAAAGGATGAGAAAAGTATCACTTGTGTGACAAGTTATATTGAAATCAGACCAAAACTGCTCATGGAATTAAAAACAGATATATAGAATTATGTACACTGTAAAAATTGTGTTTAGGAAATAAACACTTCTATTACATGTTTAGATCTAAACGTGTATAGTATTGTGTTTAACAACTAAACACTTATGTCTTAACATGTTTTATATCTAAACGCGTTTAGAAATAAAACACGTTTCACTGTAAAGTGCAGAGTTATCTTCCCGGAAATGACACACATATATTTGAACGTTAATTTGAGCGGCTATGTAAACAAAGAAAACGCAACAAGCTAAGGTGATGTATCAATGAGAGTTATGACAACCCAATTCAAGGGATAACCATGACGAAATAGTGAAATACGTGAAAGGGCATCTTGTTGCTGCAATACATTATAAAGGTTTGTTTTCTTCTTCTTTGCATTAATTAACCACGATGAGCAACGTAAATAAAGTTGACTTGGGATATCTTGAATTTAAAAACATCTATATTTATATCTGTGTAGTTTCACTAAAATTTAAACAATTTTGTTTTTCTAAGTAATGTAAAATATCAGTGATAGTGTACTTTTTTCTAAAATCTGGCTTTCTTTCCTACAGGCACCGTACGTAGTCCAGATCGAACTCAAAATACACGTATCAGAGTACCTGGTGTCATCTTCAAGTGCAATGTTGTTGTTCCATAATCAACACTTTGAAACTTCATTTGTTGAAGACTACTGTGTTAATTCGACAGTGTTTACAATTATCCTCGTACATTCGAAATGGGTTACTTTCTGGCAGTTATTCATGGGATATAGATTATAATATGTGGTGCTTTGGGACTTGCTGAAAGTTCATAAAATTTGATATTTTGTGATTGACATGAGGAAAACTCTGCAGCCGATTCAAAATATAATGATTATAATAAATATATATATGAATATACATTTTGTATTTTTAGTTTAACAATTCTTTAATAAAGCCTTCTAGAAAATATTCAATAAAGTTTTGATATTAAATTGTCAGCTTAATATTATTTTCTTAATAATTTTGAAGATTAAAAGTTTGTTGTCTATGTGTACGTTATAAATTATGTGTCATTCTGATTGAATTGTTGAGACTAATCAAATCTATTCAGTTCTATCTCCTACATTATTTGTGTAAATTAAGTACATGTACATCGCACAGTGACCATTGCATTGTATAATTAAATACACATCCCAACGTTCAGTAGCTTTATGGAAAATAATTAATATTGGTTACATATTTTGAAAATTTTGACAATTATGCGCATTTAAAAAACATATACTTTTTGTGCCTAAATTTACGAGAGTGACTTGTTTTTCTGCAGGTACAAATTAAACTTATGATGTGTTTAGATTTTAAACACATCCGCTGTTATGTGTTTAGAATTTAAACACTCGTGTTTATGTGTTTAGATATGTTTAATTTCTAAGCACACAAGTGTTTAAATTCTAAACACTTTCTAAGACATGTTTAGGAATTTTACATGTTTAGAAATTAAACATATAAAAAAGGAGGTGACAAGAAAGTGTTTAGAAAAGTGTTTGAATTGTAAACACATTTTTTACAGTGTATTTTAGTGTAGTCTACTTGTGTGTCAAAATATAACGAAACCAGTGCAAAACTGTAGGAAGAGTAGTATTTTGAGAAGTTGTTTACAGGCAAATATACAGCTAGACATACGGACATACGGACGACTGAATCTTACTTTTGCATAAGCTCTTCTGGTCTCTGACCAGTAGAGCTAAAAATCAATGAAAATATTTTGTTTACCACAAGAAAAGCTATTATGATGTTTATGAACATGCATACAGATGAAAAATAAAAAAAATAACTATGATAATTTTAACTCTATTAAAACATAAAACAGTCGTGACCCTAAGGCCTCTAGTGTAGGGTCATGAATGCTGTTAGAAATGTCTTCTTGCACAATGAAGAATTCTTTCTCCTCAAGTCCATAAACCCCCTTTGAAGCCTTACGAAAAAAACGAACCCAATAACCCATTGGGTTTGTAGACAGACGAACAATCTGAAAGAAAAAAAATTATCCTTAGCATGGTAAAAACCAAAACTAATTGTTAAATGTATTTCCTCTTCAGCATGTTGAGACCTGTATTAAATAAATACATTAGAACAAATAATTATCATGATTAATAAAAAAAGAAACTAAGTACATTTATGTGAAAAACTTCAAAAATTTTTGTGTTTAAATGTACTTACAACAGCTTTCAAAATTTCTTTCCCATGTGTCACCTCTATGTGTGATCCAACTTGCCAAGCCTCTTTGGCGTGTGTTCCTTTTGCTGCAGTACGCAGCACAGTTAAGGCTGAAAAGGAAAGGCGGGGCATAATACCACGTGATATTTTTGACATTAACTCCGCCCATTATTCATGAGAATTTTGAAAGTCAATTTTATATAGAAAAGAAACAAGTTCACATCGATTAAACTTCATTAATTTTATCTCCAGTATTACTCTTATCAATATACCACGGAATTTTCAAAATGTCCCTTAGTTTTTCGAAAAATATGTCGTATGCAAATCACTCACTATCACTTTGACGCTTGAACGGCCATACCGAGGAAAGAGGTAAACAGGTGCGACACGGAGATGCATATCTTTCAAATATAACTGAGGATGTGAAGTCAGGGAAAGAATGAACAAAGAGGGTAAGTAAACATGTTCATATATAAGAGGAATATATTAAAGTAAATTGATATTTTCACAATACTAATGTGTGGAAAATGTTGACAGCAGAAACTCCGTCAACGCACGTGGCTCTGACTTAGCTGTCGTGGGAAAAAATTGTGCTTGTCACGAAACAAGAGATATTCGTTGCCAATAAAATTATCTTTCTGTGCTAAAATCCAGGGTTTTAAGGTTAGTAGTTTGTTTTAAACTATATTATTTTGTGATGTTCCCTTCATGAAACAGCACTGGTAATTAATGAGGCACAAGGTCTTGAGACGCGAGACAATCTGAGTAGAAACAAGCTGTTTGCGGTAATGGCGCTGTTTCTTTTTGTCATTTGATCTTTTATTAAAACAAATTCAATATAAAAGTAAATAATCAAATAATGAAGACTTTAGAACATCTCTGTCGAGGGATTAAAGTTATGATCTGGCATAACTTTTCCGAGATGGGTAAATTTGTTGTCTGCATACATGTACATAAATTTACATTTTATACATATAGCATTAAGGGAAAAAAATAGCATTGCCAAACAGTCCCACCCACACGTGGGACAACCTTTTTTTTCTGGTTTAACATGTTTTTGGTTTTAATTGAAAGTTTCTAATGCTTTTACGATTAGGCCATTCGCTATGAACTGTACTTTGTAGGCACCTAAATCATGATGAGCTAAGGCAAGGCGTTCAGCTCGTTCCAGGTATTTTTCGAACGTTTCCCCCGACTCCTGTTCAATGCCTGGCATGGCCATCTTATATGATGCTTTCTTATATCCTTCACTTAGAAGGTCTTTAAATGCTTGTAGAGTCTCATATTGTGTGTGGGGTTTGGAGTCTGGAACCAGGTTCCTGCACTCCCCTCTAGCTAGCAGGGAATGTAGTCAAGCACCGCATTGTCTGTTAGTTTGTTGAATTTCTGCCATGCAGTTAATTTGGAAAGCCAGATGCACGGCGACTCACTACCGTTGAATTTGTTAGGCTGGACTGTTGTCATAATGGTTGGTTGAATAAGAGTTAAATTTTCTTCAGTTATGCCATCTTATATGCTGTTACAAGATTGTTCGACACTTTTTGGAAGATTCTGAGATTCCTTGGAAGGTTCCGTTATGATATTTTGATGATGATCCAGCGATTCCTCAGAAGTTGATGATGTTGTTACATGTGGTTGTTCATCACTCAATTGCTGATCATCTGCTTCATCTGTCAATTGATAAGCTCCTGTTTTTTGAAGAATACCAGCAGTGTTTTCGACGAAGTTGTCTGTTGATGCTGGGACTCGGCGACAGTAGACTCTGTGTTTGTTGATTCTTGTCCTGTCTCTGATGACTTGTTAACGAAGCTTGGGCTCCGCTGCCTCAGATTGTAGTTCTTTCGTCCGGGACTACTCGGATTCTCCACCAACTTATCACCGTGTGATTGGGGTTATGGTGATAACTAAATTCTCTAAACCGGAAACAGTCTTAAAATTAAGCTGTTTATTATTTATTGTCCGTCGCAAAAGTACAATCATAATAAAAGATACGAAAACAATGATAATGTGTATAATTAAAATGAAAGTGTAAGGTAATTAAACCTCATCTCATAAACACAATTCATTACAGGTATTTTAACATGTCTACTGAATATCTTCATTATAAAAATAAATGAGACAAAATCAAAAGACATAAATAATTTCAAATGGGAGAATTAGCTTATAAAATATTCACTTTGGAGTGAGAGTGGTAGGAAAGAAACAGGAACCAAAAATAGCAAATTCACCTCTTATTGTTTACAATGAATCAACTTCCTGTATAGAGAATCTGACTTCCGGTCACACGGCGGGGTGGGTCTTAATGGACAAAAATACAAAGAAACTATGATTTCCAGTTGAGACGGAATGATGACATCCATGGCGGCCCTCCAGAAAAGGTTTTTGTTTTTGCTTTGTTGTTTGTTATTAAATATCTGTATTAAGATTTAAAAATGCATTTATTTTTCTTTACGGCGACTGTTTCATAAATTTAGCTCTTGTGTAAAATATTTCAGAATATACGGTGCTCATTATCTTACAGGCCCGTAGGAAACAATTTCAGTAGAGGGGGGAGACCCCTGTATATTTTCAGTTGGGGGCATTCTCAACTACCAGAAATTCTTGACAAGCAAAAAAAAAAAAAAAAAAAAAAAAAAAGGTCATTAGACGTGCTCTCCCCATGCCCCCCGGTTCCTACGGCCATGTCTTAACTAACTTTTTAAAACAAAGAAAAAATTCAGAATGATAGATCTATATCATTCTGCTCAGCTACGATACATTGCCTATCCAGCTGATTTTTTTATTCATTTCGGCCGAGATCGAGGCAAGCACGCAATTTATAGAAGGGATTGATTGTATGTTTAACGTCCCATTCGAGGATTTTTCACTCATATAGAGACGTCACCATATACCGTTGAAGGGCTTCAAATTTTGACCTTTACTCGGCACTTAAGGCCTTGAGCAGTGAGGGATCTTTATCGTGCCAACGCCTGCCGTGACACGGGGCCTCGCTTTTTAAGGTCTCATCCGAAGGACCCGCAACTTTCACTTAAAAGTGCCGAACGCATGACGAAGGAACAGTTGCTACCCATTTTTTATCGACTTAGGTCAGTCGCGGTAGAGATTCAAACTCACGACCTTCCGATCACTCTCAAACAAAGAATCTTTGTAATACCGTATAACGGGTATTTTCTGCAGTTGTCCAATTTTTGCGGATATTACAAATCCGGAAAAATTACAATCGCAAAATATTTTTCAATATTTCTTCAGATATATATTTTACATGCAAGTGTGATAAGTTGTGCGTATGTCACAGGATATTCTAATTAACGCAAGAACCTGCGTACTGAACGCAGTAAAATTATTTTGGACACACGGTTCTTAAAAACGATGCGTCCGCAGACTTATGAGTGGACACTTCCTCGTTAGCGAGAAAATTCGGGTTTCTTCGAAATTCGAAGAGTTTTAGACGTTAGGATTTGTCCAAAACATATTGAATCAAAACGCTCCTGTAAATAGTATCATTTTCATAAGTTTATACAAAAACATCTTTTCTTGTACCTATTTCTTTATTTTATACGGATATACATGTATGTACATGTAAATGACTGAAGAGATTTCGCAATTGTTACTCCAAACTCCGATACTGTAGCTTTTCTTTCTTTCTTTAACACTTTTTTCAATCATGTGTTTTATCTTGAGACCATAATTACTGCTTGTATATAAAATGTGGCTTGATTGCCTCGTGAATTTCACCCAATGCAGATGACTGACAGGATTAGTTACGCCTCAATGCACATGACATGTGATTGTATACGGTCAACTTTAGGTAACTTGATTATGCAACTATTTGTTTGATCTTAAAATATAAACACCGGGTTAATTTTGATGGCAATTAACTATAAGTGCATATTTAGAATATGGCTTGGATGCATTAATTAGCTACATATTTAAATATTTTAATAAATCGCATAAAACGTTTTGTCACAATGTAGAATAAAGATTTGTTATTGTTGGTTGGGTGGACTGATACTGTAATAATTCATTTCAATTGGGACTCGACATAATTTTACGAAAACTTACTAAAAGATACTAGTTTAATTAAGCTTAATACCAGGTCTAATGCATCTTTGATCAATATGTCTTACTGAATTTATAAAACGTAAACATGGCATGCAGCTATCTGATAATTCTAAGAGTTTGATGATCCTACACAGTAATTAATTTTTGCGGTATAATGCAACCGCAGAAATTGAAAATTGAAAACGCAGAAATTAATTTGCTATCTTTTAGGGGTTAAATCTCAAAAATTTCCAACCACATAAAATACCCGTTATACGGTATAACCAAAAGGATTATCGAAGATGACATTGATATCACCGTTCAACTTTACAATCCTCTTTTGGTACAAGAACTGAATAACATTTCTCTTACAAACAAGAGGCCCAAGGGCCTTGGCGGTCACCTGAGTATAATACAACAATTTAGAAGTTAAATACACTGATAGATGAAGCTTTGTTGCCCTAAAGCAAGAGAAGTAGGGAGATCAGGATCAACAAAATAATTAGTCTAGTATTCAGTATCAACTCATAAATTAAGTTCTAATCTGTCCCCCACTTAACACTATCACCATGCAGACTATTAACTAACTATTAGTGCTTCTGTACTATTTTTAAACCCATATTAAGACCTCTAGCATTGACCTCTCTTATGGTCTTTGAAGAACTTTTAATAAGATAAGTTATTTTTGTCTCATTTTTATTTATCTATTACTTACATGTCTACCTGATTATTAAAACTAAGAAAGTACTTTTTGAATTATACGATAGACATTCTTGCATAATTATTTCATTCTATTAACCTTTCAAATACATTATTTACTGTGATTAATTATCAAAGGTGGATGGAAAAGGGGAATAACTTCTTTCAGTAGAATACAAATTAATAGAGCCCTGCCCAGGACCAGAATGCTTAGACAAATGCATGGTCCAGGATCCGTTTGCACGAACGTTAGTTTAATTAACTCCCAGTTAGTGTCGTAACTAGCCGTTAAATTTTTAACAACGAGTTACGTAACTGTCAGTTAAAATTTTGTTGTTCGAAAGTCTATTAAAAATAAATTAGCTAACTCACATTTAATTGATGTCTTTTAGTTAACTCTCAGTTAAAATCGTTCTTCACGCGCGTTCCCCGTACCTACGGGCTACGGCGAAGTAAAAATGGCTGCAAGTGTAAAGCGAGAGAGAAGTACCAACTGGTCCTTGGCCGAAATAACTGTTTTAACAGATTTCGTCGAAAAGAACGAAGAAGTTCTTAAAGCCAAACAGAGCAATTTGATAACAAACGCTAAAAAGAACAGCAAATGGGCAGAAGTGACAGATCTGGTCAACGCAGTTGGGGTACAACGCAGGTCGGTAGAACAAGTGAAGTTTAAATGGGGGAATCTGCAACAGGGGGGGCTAAGAAGAAATTTACGGAAGCTCGTAAACATGCCAGGAAAACAGGCGGTGGACCTCCACCAAAACCCCCTACTGACGCCCAGGAGAAGATAATTGATTTAATGAAGGACAAGCCAAATTTCTGTGGGATTGCTGGGGGCTTCGAGTCATCAATGCCAGGCACAACAGGTATAACAACATATATAGAATGGACAGTAAACATGTAAAAAAAAGTCCATAATTAACTCGAAAGTATAACATTTTAGTTATTTAAATTAAAATACTTGTAGTGCACAGACATCAAATGTTCGTATGCTTGTTTACATTATCGGCTGACAAAATGATGACGTCATATTTCAGATAAGCCTATACATGTAGATACCTGGGTTAGAACTTACGTTAACCAGATATGAAGGCCTACATTGGTGCTTAGAACAGACTGATTTGTTCCAAAAATAATGAAGCGATTTCTTGATTCTAGTAAACCCTTTAACTGGAATATCATTAGCAAATCATAAAATTCTTACTTGCTACAGCTGCATAGATGATCACATGCTTCCACCATGCTAATCCTATCCTTTAAGTGCGCAATCATGGCACATGTATAAAATCCATGGATAAAATATATCAGTAACGTAGTTGAATCTGTAGACCGCAAAACAGTATAATCCTTTCACTCAACCTTGTTGGTACCGTGGGTTTCCTACGCGCGACGATGTGGAAACTCATTCACAATGCATTGCGTTTGAGAACATGACGACACAAGTGGGGCACTAATAGGGTGTAAGATGCGTTACTCAGAGAGAAAGAGAGTAGACTCTACTCTAAAAGATGGAAGAACATACTGCATAGTATTACACAGATCTAGCCCGGGGGAGGGGGGAGGGTGCTCTCAACTCCACCCCTTATACGACTCAGATTGAGGAACATTAATTTCAAACTATTCTGGAATTGAAATTACATCTTGATTTATTGTGCGTAATAAAATATCTTAGGTGGATTTAAAATACAATCCAATGTGATCTTGTTTATCATAAAATTCTGAGTTGGACCTTTTTTGAGTGGATGTGCACACACCCCATCCCCTTGGAAAAAAAAAATCATAGATCCACGCATATACTCGTACACATATACATGTAGTGGATATAATGTTCAAATTCTTTCCATGTACTCTCAGTATCTTTGTACACTCTATATTATGCCGTAAGATATTTATTACTTTATACAAAGATACGACTCGGATTGCAAAACAGTTTCAAACTATTCGGGAATTGAAATTAAGTCTTGATATATCAGTTACACACATGCGTATTGGAATATCTCAGGTGGATTAAAAAAAATCAACTTCGAACTGGAACTAAAATCCAATGTGTTCCCAGACTTCCGCATAGAATTGTATTGAGGGTAATCCTGTTAAAAATCTCAGACGTGTACATGTATAAATTCACGATTTGTGAGATCGAAAATTGTACATCCCGTCATTTGTTACTAAAAAAAATATGGGGTGTAATGTGAAATGTGCCTGCAATGTAGAGAGAAATCTTCGAAAATTATATCCGGACTTTCAGTATCCGACTGTGCTAAAATTTAACGCATACAAATCGTAAGTTTCCGTGACATATATAATTACGGTCATATTAAAATTCGACAGACATTTTCACATTCAGATTTGTTTATCTGTTTGTTTTGTTTATTTTAATTTTTTTTTGGGGGGTGTATTTTTCGACAAATGCCATTTTAATGGTACGGATGTAATACGTACTCACGGAACAAACTGATTGATGCGAAAATTTTCAGGCTAACTCATCAAAATATGGTAGTTCAAAGCGTTTGCCTTTATGATACGAGATGAAAAGTATACAGAATTACACGCAGAGTGTTTGCGATAAGAGATTAAGCAAGTGAGGCAAATGTCACATACAATTTATCTGCTATTTTTATATTTTAACATATTTTCATTCAGTCACATATAAAGCATTGTTTTGGAATTTAATATAAATATTTGATAAATCTAAAGTTATTTTATTTTTGAAAACTGTGTAAAACTATTAAGAACTGGTACTGTAACTTACGTTTATTTCTACATTAATTTTATTCAAATGTGTGAAATTCCTAAAGATAATTCTCATAGTCCAGATTTATGTATACCAAGCTTGTTTTTGTTTGTGACATTTGTTGTTTGTATATAATGTAAGTCATTTTGTGTCTTCTTATGCTCATTTTCCTTTGATGTTACTGATTTCTTTGTTACTTAATAGGAGTCATTCAATTAATTGTTCAAACACCAGGTGTCATATCTGAGACTCTTACTTACTCAAGTTAAGCCCCTTAGCAAAAAGTAGTTACTTACCTATGGTGAATAATTATTACGCGTTAATTGTCTTTTTACTTATATTTTTCTAGACATCCGCAATTTTAACAATTTTCATTGGTCACTTTTTCAAGACCTAATTTTTTACGACAGGCAAGAGTTGGGCAATGCGCATCGCTTTCAAGATTGCGCTCTTTCAATAAACACGTAAACTTAATTCCCACTCTTTGCCTCTTTTTCAAGGTATGTACATTGTATTTTGTTTTATTTTATAATTCGTTATAACATAAACCATCTTACTTAATTCTATTTTCAAATGTTTAAGTTTATTTGATTGTCCAAAAATTCCTAACTTATTAAAGGAATAAATTTTTAATTTAATTTTTCTTTCCACTGATGTTTCTTTTTATCTTAATTGTTTTAAGTGTGTTGTATATAATTTACTGACAATGTATTATAAGTCTTTTATGTCACATACATTTTATAATTTTTGTTTTCCTCTAAAACTGTCACTCTGTTAATGGGAAATAACTCTGTTACCTTTAGAACAATTAGAACTCTTTTGTGTAGGGAGATAGGCTTTTTGTAATTCGTTTGCAAATCGCTAAGAAGCAAAGATGACTCGCAAAAATTCCTTTCTTAAAACTGTGAAAGTGTTCAAAATTGTTAAACACGAGTTACCTTGATTTCCCATGTTTTCAGATATTTAGATCACGCAATTTAATGCAATAAGAATTGAGATGTATAGATTTATTAGATGTACGCTTAATCACTAATGTAAACATTGTACTTTCACCATAATCTTCTACGCGACTATCAGATATTTTTTAACTTTGGCCAAAGTTTTTTTTTCGTTTGGTTTACGATTCCGCCGACCCTAATTTTCACAAATCATGAAAATAAAAATAATGTCTTTTTCCGACATATATTTCCGGATTTTTCTCAGCTGAACTGGTGGGTTTTAAATTTTAGAATGCATCTTAGTCAAATAAGCGCTTATAAATATATGAGACCTTTACAAACATTTAGGTGACCGTAAATAAACATGTGCAAACCAAAAATGGCGGCTCTATCATGTAACAAGGTAATTCCTCACTGAAAGTAATGACACACACTTAGAATTTTTTCTGCATGGAAAAGTGAATAAAATCTTGGATAAATGATCCCTTTCTCCAATTGCAATGTCTCAATTGGCTAAATTCATACCGTAATATTGGAGAGTGTATGCCCAACCCTGATCGACCTAGCAGACACGAATACACCTATAGATAATAAGGATTTATCAGTGCCTTCTCAGGGGCCGAAGTTCGGCCCATTCCCAATTGAAAATGAGTTCAGTTTTTTTCCCAATTTGGCAGTATTTTTTCTCAATTGGTGAACAATGCTTTTATTTTTAATTATCTTGGAAAAACGCTAAGTAAAATTGTCAGATTGTCTGTAATTTTCATATATTTAACTCATTTAGCAAAGCTACAGTCATCACACATGTTTAAAAACACTGTAAAAACATCGCCAACTTTTAATCTGAATTTCCTCTGTTTTTCTAAAAATGATGATATTGTGTAATTATATAGATTTATTAAGTTATTTCCACCTACTCATTTGATCTGCGAGTTAATGGTAAGGACTTAAGGCATTATTTCAGATAGAAAAATATATTTTCAATGCATTAATACATATTAAAAGAGGACTTTTAGAAAATGTGTACTTAGTATAATTTTTTGCAGGAGGTTTATAATCTCCAGAAACAGATACTATAATGATCTAAATTGAAATCTCATACACACATGTACATGTACTACCCTAAGTTGTATAAATGCTTTATACTCATTGAAGTCCATTTTATTTTTATTAGTCTATTATTCAAAGTTGATTTTGTACGAATAAGATGGTCCATATTTAATTGTCATTTGGTTGCCCAAATTAGAGTTCGTGCTGAAATGTTAAATGAATTACCCCTGAGTACATGATTTAAGCAACAGTTTAAAAAAAATTTGCAATTTCATCAAATAGCCGATAATTTTTTCCCATTTCCTCAAAAATGGTGTTTCCCAAAATAGGCTGATAAATCTTAGTTGAAGTAACGTTGACTGGTATTTCAATGGATAAATTCAAATGTGTATAAAACATTTGTTAATTTATAGAAGTAAATTCAATATACAAATCTTTGCAAATTTCATACTCAATTGAGATTAAAGCCCTTTGAATTACTAATAAATAATGAGCATTGCCTACTGTGCAACTACACAACAAACATTTAAAGAAGGACTTGATTGAGAAATTATTAGGCTTTTTTGCCGCAGGTTGAACATTAAATTTGATAGCTGCATGATCAAATTATTATAACCTTTATTTCAACGTCAATTACTTTTAATATTGTTAAACACTTAAATTGTATTTTTCTTCAATCTAAATTTAACTTGAATTTGGATCCTTATTTTTAGTTTGTGGAGATACGAAGGTTTATAACACATCACATATCACTGAAGAGCACAAAATGTTGAACATCATGAACCAAGCACTGATTGACAAACAAAAATCAGAACTATATGTAAATGAAAATGACATTCAGTCTAAAGTTAGAAATGAATTAAAATTAAATAAAAAGAGTTATGTGATCTAGACAATAAAACTTAAAAGTACTATTGACGTGTATTATTTTTATTAAAATAAACATTGCCGTTATTTTAAAATGAAATTGTTGAATCCTAAATTATTTTTATTTTTCGACCACCCAATGCATTTTTTGAGACAGAAAATCGTAAACCAAAAAAAAAAAATAAAAAATAAAAACTTTGGCCTTTTTATAAATTAATTAATTGCAATATACATTTTCTATCTATAGTTTTGGTTTACTGTCTAATTGTGTACTGTGTTATTTACGCTGGTCTCATTTTATTTTATTTTTAGAAATTTACTTTGCATTGTTAAACGAGACCAGGTTGTTTATATATTATAATATGACTTTCAAGATTGCGCTCTTTCAAATAAACACGTAAATTTAATTCCCACTCTTTGCCTCTTTTTCAAGCTTCTCGTATCCAGCCTATTCAGGATTGTCTTACGAAGCAGAAATTGTCTCCAATAGGGTCGGGTACATGTTAAAGTCAAAAACATACCCAAACCGTGTGAAATACAAACGCCACACTAAGAATTTAGAGTTTTCTGAAAAGTGAAAAAGTTTTACTTTGAACTCTGATAGTGTGTGTCTTTGTATCATATAATCACATCATATAAAAGGTTTTGTTCAGAAATTTCCGAAAAACAAATGAACGAACAATCTTTACTTTGAGGGGAATATTGTACTTCCGAATGAAATCCTTACACATTTAAAGAAAACAAGTTTATTCACCCTGTAACTATTTAAATATTTGCATCTCAATGTATATATGCATCAAAAGAAGGCTCCTTATAATACTTCACATGCTATGAAAGATTTACAAAAAACATCTTAGAGTTAGAAATATTCATTCTAAAAATGTATGTGCTGTTTATTCACATACTAAGATTTAAACAAATTGAATACACCCGGTGAAAGGTAAACTGTTTTGTAAACAGGGCACGAGCTCTGTTATTGTTAAGGTTCCACCAGTTGTGTTATTTTCTTAAATAAATTTAAACCAGTATCTGACATTCAAGTTTGAATTTGAACATCTGCAGGGAATACAGGACTTAGAAGCATCTGAAGAGTTCAACGAAATGGTTGACTCCGTGTCTTTTGAAAGGTATATATTTATTAGTGATAGGGAAATAAACTATAGAAGCTATTGTTTTATTGATTAATTAATAAATAGATAAAACTAAGTATCTTTTGTTTCAATATTTAATTCGTATTTACTCAATTATCATTTTCAATTTATAAATTCTTTTATAACTTTCGTAAATATTGAGGGTATTTTTTTCTACAAATAATTTCTTATATATATATGCAAGAGGCTTTTGTTCAAATAAATTTATTTTGGATATATAGAGTCTGATTAATTTTATTACCTTTTTATTTTTTTCCCCATATATTTATTGACAAGTATTTACTCATTTTTAAGGTCTTCCGCTCCAGGCGGAAGACCTTCTACTGATTCTGATGGTTAAGATTATTAAGGTCTTCCGTTTCCAACGGAAGACCTTCTACTGATTGTGATGATTAAGATTATTCTTTTTTTTTTTTTTTCCTAGACGCCAACTTTGACGCTTCATATCTTCCTCATTTTTAAACAGATTTTGTTCAAATTTTCAGAGCTTTTAGACTTTACAAAACACTGTCAGAATACCGTAATACAATTCGGAAATTACCTTCTGTTCACGAGTTATTCCCCTTTGATTGAATTTTGCATGCCTCCGATTTCCAGACAAAGGCTCAGAAATGGTTATAATTGGAGCACAAAACCCTTTGAAATTGAAAAGAGGAAGCATTGAAGTTGTGCACATCGGTTTTTGTTTTTTGATTTTTGCATTAAAAATGGCGCTTGAGAGGGGTCAAAAGTTAGAATGTGGAAAACAGCAAAAAATTTGACATATTTTCCTTTATAGCTTGAAAACTAGAAATATTTTGTTAAGACATGTAGAACAAAAGTTGTGCATAATTGCAAGGGCTTTCATATTATACTAATTAAAAGGGGCTGGCCCCTATGATTAGGGATCTTGGGCCCTTAAAAGTTTTTGCTTTATAACTCAAAAACGGTAAATATTTCGATCTGGATCTTGGGAACAAAATTGTTCTTTTACACCTTTTTGATCTAATGAAAATGTTGTTTTGTTCGAGTATACCATGGGTATTGCGTAATACGTATTAGAAAGCTGGCCAGGTAAACAGGTAACGTTTTTCATTCGGCAAGGAAATCAGACCTCTTCGTGTGTATAACTTAAACAGACTTGCTATCAATAATATACCCTGCGGTATTTAATGTTAATTTTCTTTTTAATAAGGTTTAAAACGTGGTTTATGGTTCACTATTAAATTATTTATTACAACTAGTCTTTCTTTTCTTCTTTTTTAAATTAGATTAATAGTGTTCAAAAGCGGAGAATATTAAATCTATCTTTCTACGTTTATTATTACAACAAACTTTGTAAGTGATTTTAAACTGTATGCATTGAATAATTCACGATCATTAGCTGTATGCATATTACGGTCTCCATGTTCAGCTCGATGTTTAGTTATGTAACCCAACGCGCGAATCCCACGCCTTTGATCGAGGTCACCAGTGTACTAGCCACCTGTGGCCATAAACAAAGCTAGTATTTGTGATCGCGTATAATGTCAATTTTGTACAAAGAGCTATTAATTAATGGAAAGTTATGTTTTTAATTATATCGAATCAGTAAGATTACTTTACCGATCTTTTATAATCTTAATTCCAAACACTGGTGCATAAAAATCATTTTGAATTTTAATCGCTGTTTTTGTCTGTTCACGCAACAATACATTTACATCGAAATATTTCGAAAAAGCTGCCGTAATTAAAGTTGTTAGTTAACATCTTACTGATCTCAAGAAAACGTTATTTTGTTTGAATCTTGTGTTCTAAATGAGCTAGAAGCATAACACATATACAGGTAAGCGTTTTCATTCAGCACGTAAACAAGAGCTCTTCATGCGTGTAATTAAAATAAACTTACTATAAATAATAAACCTAGCTACATTAGATGCTAATATTCTTTAGAATCGGGTTCTTGAAGTGTTCTGAGCTTTATTTCTAAATTATTTACTGACAACTTTCCCTTTTATTTCGTTTGTTTTCAAATTTGGATAAACCAGTCTACTTAACAGGGAAAAAAGATAACCTTTTCTTCTTATCATATAAAAACAAACAATAAAGTTAGAAAATAAAACGAAACTTTAAACATAGACCATTCACAGCCATTAAGTACACGCCTTTTACATTCACCTTGTGTGTTTACAATTATGTAACCCCTCCCTCGATAGCGCGTGGCAAAGGAGGTCACCGGGGATCAATCGGCGTGTGATCCAGCGACCTAAGGTCATACACAAAACAAACCATAGAATGGCCTTTCCAAATACATTTTGTAAACTAAGTGATGAGTGGATGAATATGTCGAATCTTTCAGATTATTTTATAATATCTTTGATTAAGTCGCTAGTACATTTCAATTTATATTTTATTCGCTGAATTACAAGAAAGTTGCATATTAATTTTATTTTTATAAACATTGTATTTCTCGATATCGAGATAATTGCGCTTTGTGAAAAATTACTTTAAAATCATTCAGAATCTTTCATATTATTTCGTCTTACTGTTTATCACTCGCTCGTTTTAATCAACTAGTCTTAACTGACTTCAAATTCAATGCATTTCAAATACCGAAAAGACCACTTTGTTTGCGTATTAAAGAAACAGTTTATTTATCTCTCTAATGTTATTATTTAACGAGTTGCTATTTCTTTCATGAACATTAAACAGCATGTATATAATTATTACGATAATTGTACGTAGAGGTCACATTTTTAATTGTCAGGAAAATCGAAAATAAAATTAACTACTTTTGAGCTTGTATTATTTTCTTCCTAACTTCAATATTATTGCATACAAAATACTAGGTCGGACGCAAGTAACCTAAATATTTCACTTGTATTTTGAAAATTCTATCGAGCGTCGAATGAATTTTACCCGTTAAAAAGTGTACAAAAAAACCTTCCTATGCAGTTTTCTTTGGGAATCAATTGTCTTAGATAGTCTACTCCGACATGTGTTGACAAAACTCACGCAATGAGAAGCCATACATTTCAAACTTGTGACCTCTTGGTCAGTGCATGTGAAGATTACGCACGACAATTAGTGTCTGTAAAACGAAGTATGTTTTATAAATGATTTGACAGGTTAAGATTTGTTCTCATTCCAAATTAAATACAAGTTTACACAATCCCGTTATTTCTTTGTTATTTTATACCGTCAGTTATATTAGAGATTGTTTTAAAACTGTGTTGTTTAGGAAGATTAACCTTATGCATTTGTTTTATTTCATCTAATGAACTGAATTTTCCCATGATACGAATTACTGGTACATGCATGTAAGTACGCGTAAATGCGGTCTTATTTGTTTATGTGGAAGAGCGCCCAAAATAAATACACTTCGAACTCTGGATTTTCCCTATTTTACTGTTTTAATCATAGGTCCGCTCAGCTGACGAGTTGTTTTAATAACGGTTATAAATTATATTCAAAAAAGTCCTGGCCAGCGATCGTTACGCTTGGTTACATTGCAATTAAACAGGTATATACTAATAAGATATTAAGATACTATCGGTATATATATTTTCACCTAATATGTTTTCATTGAGTGTTTTCATAAAAATAAATTGCTGGAGAATATCATGTTCTCCCTGATCATATCGATAGCGCGTAGAAACAGCGGTATATGAACACACGCTTTTGTGTACAACGCAAACGTGTAAATCAAAAGGATGGGGAAAAACGATGAAATAAAAACATTTCTCTATCAACTGAAATTATTATCTTTAGACAGATAAAAATAAATGAATATTCGCCTGAGAACATGTGAAAATTATACCCAAATACAATGTAACGAAGGATTTTCGGTTTAATCCGAGTACACAATAACAATGTTGTGTACATGTACATGCAGAATACCTCTTTTTTATCCTTCGCCCATGTGTTCCTCCTTAACGGAAAAAATTATCAGTAAATTATATTATACCGAACGAGGTTGAAAAATGACGAACTTTATTTCTTAAAATTAACAGCAATTATCAGACTTTTCTCATATCACTGTAAAAATGCCCTAAAAACTAAAACCGTCTGGTTTGACTTTGTCAACGCGTTTTAGATCGGGTTCGAGATTTTTATTAAATATCTGGAGTATTTCGCTTATTCTGCAAGTCTTTATAAGAAGATTAGCTTTTTAAAAAAAATAGCTGAGAGTCAGCCACTGGAATACAGACAGTTTCTTTCTTGGTTTGTGATGGTATATGATTTGTTTTATCCATCATGTTGTGTTCACTAAAAGTCATTGTCGTCTAAGTTAAAATTCGCCCAGTCGTTTTCTTATCTGTAACATAATTCTGTACATAATAAATAATAAAGCATAGAATAAATTTTAGTTAAACTACATCGTGATCATTATGATAACCTCCAATTAATTTCTCGTGGGCGCGGACATCAGATAAAGTTCGTCTCAGAAATGAACAAAGCCACTATGATCCCAATCATTGAACGTGTAAGAATGTATACATTTTCATTTTTACTGTTAAATTCTATAAATAATATAGATTATGATGCTGAAAAGGAAGGTAGACCTTGGGTTAGATTGTGTTAATTATTATTAGATAAAAGTTTTTTAATCGTGCAGGTTCGAGGCAATGCATGATAGGGGAAGGGGGAGGGTGCATACTGTATGTATATTTAATTCAATTTCTAAATTTAAGCATCCATTTTAGTGTTATTAGGAAAGAAAAGAATTGCTTCCAAAATAAAGTAATAAACTGGAGATTCAAAATATTTTATACACACAGTACGTATACCCTAAAATGATACTGAATTCCATCTCGCTCACTCTCTCTAATTGGGGGGGGGGGGGGGGGCTGTCTATAAATCCGCGCAGTTTCTCTCAACTATCGCAGTTCTACTGTGGTCAGTTTCTCACCTGTGGGCGCGTTCACGTGCACAAGCGGCACTTACATGTACATGTCTATCATCGTGTAAATTATAAGAATTTACACATCTTAAGTGATATTCTGACGTTTTCATAACTTTCATCATTAAAGTAAAGAGATTCTTTTTTTTTTCACTGTCTTGGGACCTTTGTGCAAGTGGATTATTGTGTGAATTCCGACCCGTACATGTCTTATGCCAGGTATTGATCGAGGGAGTCTTGCATCAGGCATTCAGAGGAATACACACAAATCCTTGAACTTGCAACGGCGATTGAGGGTATAAATCAAGTGTTAAATCATGTGCTCTGCATATATACTTCTCATCTTCTATAAGAAGCACTGAAATATTTTCATAGTATCATATTTCCCACTTAGAACAATCTCTTCTTTAATTTTTCGTCGAGAACGACGAAGAACAATGCAGTCTATAAATAGATCGAGGTCGCGTCTTTGTTTAGAGGTGTTTGTGAAGAATCACGCCCTTTGGTCAGCTCTGTTGGTTGGAGCAAATAGCACGAGTTTCTTTAGAACAAGTCGTGTACATCTTTTTCCCAGAATTCCAAATTATGCAAGCGTACTTGCAGTTTTATCCCAACCCGCGGGCTGACTAATGAAAAAAAAAAAACACTGGCAGATTTAGAGGAGGTTCAGGGGGCCTGCAAGCCCCCTTTTTGTATCCAAAATATACACAAGATTTAATAAATCAATTTTTATGTGGCTTTGGGCCCCTACCCCGACCCAAAACTGGTCGGCCCTCTTTTCTAGATTCCTTAATCCGCCACTGAAAAAAAGAATGTGTTGTTCTCTTGGATGTCGATATCTGAATTATATTTTAAACATCCTGTCTAATATATCATGGGCGCCCATAATAGGACGATTATTTGTTTTTTAAAATAAAGTGGTTCTTATAAATGTAAAAAAAAAAACTTACAAACGGCTAAGTAATTATTTAATTCATCTAGAACAAAAGTTAGTTTAGTTATTTGCTTATATAATCTAACTTTTATAAATTAACACGAAAGTCGTGCGATCGTACACAAATACTCAGAAGCAATCTTCATATTTAATGAACGTATAGCGTATAGGTGAATAAATTGCCTCTCATCGCTATACGTATACCCCCATCCCCGAAATAAATAGAATGTTTTCCTTCGCAGCCGGTTATGTAAGTACAAGCGAGGATGGAGCTTTACAGAAGCAGGTGATGAATTCCGAGAGAAAGGCACTGCCTATTTTATATACATGTACATTCCTAGGGACCTGGTTTTCTGAACCGATGTCACTGTTATTCAAAGACCTAGCTAGAAATTCTCTCTCTCTCTTTGAAATGCAGGCCCGTCGATCGTAAAAAATGACAAAATAATTTCAATTTTTATTATTTACATTTGCAAATATTTTTCTTCGGTGAACCTATTGAAGAGAAAATATGTTCAATTCTGTACAAACTTATTAGGGGGTCAGAGGTCATGGCGTGACCGTATCACACAGCGAGATGATATCTTGTCTACATATTTCTGTCCCGGTGACACTGGTTTCGGAACTTCTAAGCCGTTAAAGCGATGAAAAAGATAAAATTATTGAAACATATATGTTTTTTTTCGTTCAACAAATGATCATTAGTTCTTTCTTCGGTGTGAAGAATGTTTTTAATTAGCCTAAAATCACGCTTACCTTTTTAACCCGAAATTCCTTTGAAGGTATGTAAACTGAAGACGATATCACCGCTTTTGACTTCATATAAAGAACTCATACAATAATAGTAAGATCATTCTCAGTAGCGATCATTGTATTTTTTTTGTTTTTTGTTTTTTTTTTTAATTATGAATAGATATTTCCTGAACTGGACTGCTGAACAGCAATATAAGTATTCAAATGTTGGAGCGAGGCGAACTCTCAAGACCAAACAGCTTCTAGGTCACTTTGCGTCACAACATAGCATGAATACGGCGGGCCGTTCGTGTAATAAATGCAGTTCTTTTCAGAAAATTCGTCTCAAATGTAAATAAAAGTAATAAACAACAATGTTAAAAAGTTCTCTGGGAAATGAACTTGGTTGGTACCTGGTCAAATCTGAGAAGCCCTGAGGGCTTCACAGGATTTGATCACGTTCAACCTAACCTTTCCCAGAGAACTTTTTAACATTGTTGTTTATTTCTTAAATAAGTATCTCATCTCCCAAGCCCAAAGGCCCAAAGTAAGCTTTTCTGTTCATAATTTTTCAGCTTTGTTTGCTTTCTTGGCGTATATAAGCGTTATCGTCGTTGTCGTTCTAAAGTTACTTGTAAAATTTTCTCATTTTTATCCTATCAAGAACCACTGGGCCATAACAACGAAAATTAACATAGAATATTTTTGGTAAAGTTTTGTTCAAATGAAGGGTCACATCCTCTTTTAACGGATACATGTAGTAAAAATTAGATGGGGTCCAGGCGCGGATCAAGGAATTTTTTTTCCACGGGGGGGGGGGGGGGGGGAGGGGATCCCAATAAAAAATATTTCAACCCAGAAATTTCTTGACGAGCCAAAAAAAAGAAATTCTTTTCACAAACGTGAAAAACCTATTTCGTGTGTGTGTTTGTGTGTGTGTGTGTGTGGGGGGGGGGGGGGTTCGTTGACTTTTAAAGCTTCATACCTAAGACTTTTCATACCATTTTAACACAGATCCGCGTTATCGAGGAAGGGTCTGCGTTTTCTAGGGGGGGGGGATGGTTACTTTTACTTGCTTTAGTATATACATTTAACTGCCCCCAACCCCCTCTAGATCCGCGCATGGGGTCATTTGAAAATAGTATTCTCAAGAACCCCTGGACTAGAATGAGAAAATTTCCAACATAGCATACATTCATTTTATTTTTCAAATCTTGATTCAAGGGAGAAGGTTTGGGCCGGAAAGAGTGTTCATAATTTAACATAGGAATTTATATATCCCCCCAAACGAAGTGTGTTGGTTTGGGGTGGGGGTGTTTTGAGTCTTGGAATCACACTGTCCGTCTGCCTAGCTGTCCGTCTGTACGTGATAGTTTGCCCAGGATATAACTTTGTTATGAAGAAACTGGAAGGTCATACTTGGTACAAAGATTACTAATGATCCGAGGGTGTGTCATGGTTTTGATCCAACATCATTCCGGCAAGTTCAAGGTCACTTAAAAAAAAATAGCAAAGTTTTGTCCGACTCATTTATCTGTAATAGAGAGTCACCGGAAGCTCACTGGATACAGGAATTGCTTATGACAAAAGGGGTTTGCCACAACCTTCATTCAAGGTCATTCCTGTAAGTTCAAGGTCACTGACAGAAAAGTGTAAGATTACTGTATGTGCTATAATTTTGGAAGCTCATACTAGGAACAAAGATTGCTTATGATTCACCGGTTTGAGATAACATAGTACTAGATTGGCAGAAGAAGTGGCAAAACTCGTGCCTGGATTATAAATTTATAAGGGGTGGGAGGAACACAGGAAACTTTTTCTCAGATTGCTTGAGATGGGTTTGTCCTGACCTTGAATAGAGGTTTTTCCCGCAAGTTCAAGGTCACTGGCAGATAAATATTAATTTTTTTTTCCATGCTATAACTTTGTAATATAAAACCACTGGAAGATATTACTTGATACAGAGATTGCTTATGATCCAAAGATGTGTTTTGACCTTGATCCAAGGTCTTTCTGGTAAGTTCAAGGTCACTGACAGAAAAGTGCAATATTCTTTTTCAGGAATATCTTGGTCATTGAGCATCACTGGAAGCTCATAATTAGTTCAAAGGTTGTTTTTGACCTTAAAATAGGTCATTTAGGCAAGTTCAAGGTCACTGATACAATAAATGCAAAATTCAAAAAGGTCTAGTCGCCCACGTGGCGCAGTGGTAAGAGTGTCTCCTCTAGAGTCGTGGATTAAGGAGTTGATCCTTATGTCGCAGGTTCGAATCCCACTATGGGACGCAGAGACCGATCCTTCAGATGAGACTGTATAAACTGAAGTCCCGTCTGGCATTTGGTGCTGGCACGAAAAAGATCCTTCACTGTTCAATGGCCATGAGTGCCGAGTATAGGTCAAAATTTGCAGATCTCCATCGGCAAATATGGTGGCGTCTCCACATGATTGAAAAATTCTCGAGAGGGACGTTAAACAACATACACACAAACAAACAAACAAAAAGGTCTTTAATTTTGTAATAGAAAAAATTGCATGCATTTGCATTTCACTGAAAAGATGATAAATATATCATCCAAAGTGTGTAATGGCCTTGACTTAAATTCGATGTCACTTAGAATATGATGTTTTGGATGAATAGTCTGAAAGAATACGTGACTGTGAATTTTTTTTTTGTCGATGACATACAGATGGTGTTTGCTCTTAACCAGCTGCAGAATGTGTCCTGGCTTGACGCACGATTATTTGGACAAGTTCAAGTTCACTGCAGGGGAATTTTACATTCTTTTACTGTCTTTCTACGGTTGAAACATTGGAAGTTGATGCCCCTTACAGGATTGTTTATAACCTTAAAATGTTGTATGACCTTGACTCAAGGTCGCTATGTTTTGTCCGGAGCTCCGACGGAAGACCTATTCGTTGCATTGCAACGAGCTCGGCTCTAGTTCTTATTATTCTTTTTTTTTTCCTAGACGCCAACTTTGAGATCTCATATCTTGCTTCTTTCTCAACGGATTTTGTTCAAATTTGCAGGGTTTAAAGACGTTACAAAATTCTATCAGAATGCTGTCAAACATTTCAAAAACCCACTTCCGCTTTTGGGTTATCTCCCTTTAACTGAAAATTTACTAGGCTTCATTTCCAGACAAAGGCTCAGAGACTACTGAAGCTGAAGTAGAAATTCTACCGAATTTAAATAATAGAAGCACTGAAGTTGTGCACATCGGTTTTTGTTTTTCAATTTCTGTATTCAAAATGGTGCTAGAGAGGGGTCAAAAATTAGAACGCCAAAAAGAGCGAAAATTTACACATATTTTCCTTTTTATCTTCCGAACTAAAAATATTTTGATTAAACATGTAGAATAAAAGTTGTGCATAATTTTAAGGCCTTTCATTTGAGACCACTAAAAAGGGTCTGGCCCCTAAAATTAGGGATCTGGGGCCCTTTAAAGTTTTTGCTTTATAACTCAAAAACGGTAAATATTTCGAAATAGCTGCCGTAATTAAAGTTGTTATTTAACATCTTATTGATCTCAAGAAAATGTTTTTTTGTTTGAGTCTTGTGTTCTAAATGAGCTAGAAACATAACACATATACAGGTAAGTGTTTTCATTCAGCAAGTAAACAAGAGCTCTTCATGCGTGTAATTAAAATAAACTTACTATAAATAATAAACCTTGCTATATTAGATGCTAATATTCTTTAGAATCAGGTTTTTGAAGTATTTTGTGCTTTATTTCCAAATTATTTACTGACAACTTTCCCTTTTATTTCGTTTGTTTTCAAATTTGGATAAACCAGTCTACTAAACAGGGAAAAAAAGATAACCTTTTCTTCTTATCATATAAAAACAAACAATAAAGTTAGAAAATAAAACAAAACTTCAAACATAGACTATTCACAGCCATTAAGTACACGCCTTTTACATTCACCTCGTGTGTTTACAATTATGTAACCCCTCCCTCGATAGCGCGTGGCAAAGGAGGTCACCGAGGATCAATCGGCATGTGAACCAGCGACCTAAGGTCATACACAAAACAAACCATAGAATGGCCATTCCAAATACATTTTAACTAAGTGATGAGTGGATAAATATGTTGAATCTTTCAGATTATTTCATATCTTTGATTAAGTCGCTAGTACATTTCGATTTATATTTTATTCGCTCAATTACAAGAAAGTTGCATATTTATTCTTATAAACATTGCATTGTTGAGATAATTGCGCTTTGTGGAAAATTACTTTAAAATCATTTCGAATCTTTCATATGATTCCGTCTTACTGTTTAATTATCACTCGCTCGTTTTAATCAGCTAGTCTTAAGTGCCTTTCACTTATTCACTTCAAATTCAATGTTTTTTGAATGCCGAAAAGACCACTTTCTTTGCGTATTAAAGAAACAGTTTATTTACCTCTCTTATGTTATTATTTAACGAGTTGCTATTACTTTCATGAACATTAAACAGGATGTATATAATTAAAAACGATAATTGTATGTAGAGGTCACATTTTTAATTGTCAGGAAAATCGAAAATAAAATTAAGTACTTTTGAGTTTGTATTATTTTCTTCCTAACTTACAATATTATTGCATACAAAATACTAGGTCGGACGCATGTAACTTAACCGCCTCAATATTTCACTTGTATTTGAGAATTCTATCGAGCGTCGAATGAATTTTACCCGTTAAAAAGTGTACCAAAAAAGAACCCTTCCTATGCAGTTTTCTTTGGGAATCAATTGGCTTAGATAGTCTACTCCGACATGTGTTGACAAAACTCACGCAATGAGAAGCCATACATTTCAAACTTGTGACCTCTTGGTCAGTGCATGTGAAGATTACGCATGGCAATTAGTGTCTGGAAAACGAAGTATGTTTTATAAGTTATTTGACAGGTTAAGATTTGTTCTCATTCCAAATTAAATACAAACACAAACCCTTTATTTTCTTTGTTATTTTATACCGTCAGTTATATCAGATAGATTGTTTTAAAAACGTGTTGTTTAGGAAGATTAATCTTATGCATTTGTTTTATTTCATCTAATAAATTGAATTTAGCCATGACACAAATTTTTGGTACATGCATGTAAGTACGCGTAAATGCGATTTAATTTGTTTATGCGGAAGAGCGCCCAAAATAAATACACTTCGAACTCTGGAATTTCCCTATTTTACTGTTTAAATCATAGGTCCACTCAGCTGACGAGTTGTTTTAATAACGGTAATAAATTATATTCAAGTCCTGGCCAGCGATCGTTACGGTTGGTGACATTGCAATTAATCAGGTCGATACTAAGGTACTAAGATACTAATGGGTGTATATATTTTCACCTAATGCGTTTTCATTGAGTGTTTTCATAAGAAGTAAATTGCTGGAGGATATCATGTACTCCCTGATCACATCGATAGCGTGTAGAAACAGCGGTATATGAACACACGCTTTTGTGTAAACCAAAAGGATGGGAAAAAACGACGAAATAAAAACATTTCTCTATTAACTGAAATTATTGTCTTTAGACAGACAAAAATAAATGATTATCCGCCTGAGAACATGTGAAAATTATACCCAAATACAATGTAACGAAGGATTTTGGGTTTAATCCCGAGTACACAATTATAGCAATGATGTGTTCATGTACATGCAGAATACATCTTTTTTTATCCTTCGTCCATGTGTTCCTCCTTAGCGGAAAAAATTATCAGTAAATTATATTATACCGAACGAGGTTGAAAAATGCCGAACTTTATTTCTTAAAATTAACAGCAATTATCCGACTTTTCTCATATCACTATAAAAATGCCGTAAAAACTAAAACCGTCTGGTTTGACTTTGTCAACGCGTTTTAGATCGGGTTTGAGATTTTTATTACATGTCTGGAGTATTTCGCTTATTCTGCAAGTCCGTATAATGAAAGAAAACACTGACAGATTTAGAGGAGGTTCAGGGGGACTGCCCCCACTGGCGGATTTAAGTGGGGCTTGGGGGCGCAGCCCCCCCCCCCCCGCCCCCTAAAATTTTCAAAATGTGACATGACTAATATTAATAATGCCATACTTTGGTTTTATAATTAATGGTCAATTAAAAAATGGTAATTTTATTTTATGACCAAGTATCAGTTTTCTTAAAAATCTGAAAACCTTGCATTCCCTAGGCTATGAATATTATCTCATAATTATTCAAAGCGGAAAACGTCTCCCGATTTCGTTTGAAGGGTAGACAGCACTTGTCAATTTCCTATGATGATGCAAAGAAAAATACTGCAATATTTAAAGGCTGGTCGAAGGTAAATAACATTCGGCAAACCTCGGCTGATTCCGTCACCTTCATCCAGATGAGGTACGAATCGGCCGAGGTGTGCCGAGTGAGGTAAATAAATGAATTTGAAATCAGAAGGTCTACGTTACAAACATATCCACTGATTGATGTATTTATTTATCCCATGTTTACCCCTTTATCCCGTGGATATGACTCATTGGATAATTTTTTCATAATCCACAGTTGTGACGTCACAATGGTTTTTGCGTTAGCGCGATGAAGTAAAATAAAGTGGAGTCCTATATAAAACAGTGTAAAACATTGGTTGTGAAGTATTAAACATGGGATAAAAAGAATCTCCCATGATTTGTAGTTGGATATGACTTTTATCCAACTCGTTGTGTGTTTTTATCCCCTCGCCAAGGCTCGGGGATAAAAAACACACAACTCGTTGGATAAAAATCATATCCAACTACAAATCATGGGAGATCCTATATTTATCAAATGGTGTAACTATGCAGTAATTTACTTACATAG
The DNA here is from genome assembly GCF_033153115.1 of Saccostrea echinata. Taxonomy (NCBI): domain Eukaryota; kingdom Metazoa; phylum Mollusca; class Bivalvia; order Ostreida; family Ostreidae; genus Saccostrea; species Saccostrea echinata. The sequence continues at coordinate 9,712,985 of NW_026889754.1, forward strand.
ATACAAGACTTTTTTTTAACGTCAGGATATAGGTTAGGATGGTCACAGACGAGTGTAACTTTGACCACCTGGTTAATTTCGACTGTTCATAAATACCTTAAAATAATTTGTTTATAACCCATTATAGTGTACACACATCTATTTTATGCAGAAAGAAAATGCATTTTTCATATACAAATCAATGTTGATAATAATAGGCGAAATTTATTTCTTTACTGGAAAATTACATCCAAGAAGAAACTTTATCGTCCGAAAAATTACGGACGAGTATTTTTAAACCATTGCGGGGAATTATCAGTTTATCACCTCTAAAAATATCTTGTATATACAGAAAGACACAGTGGATATTCCTGGCGTGAAATTTATCAACTATGTTTAAATTTGCAACTTAAATTCATACCTTTTAAATTTATAGTATTTAGTTTTTACAAATAAAATGCAAATCAGCTGAACAGAAATCGGCCGAAGTTACCCTTGGCATGAATACGGCGTCAGCAGGTAACTCAGTTCGACCAATGAAAATGACGCAATGCTATTTGTTACCAGAAAAAAATCATGACCACCATCCGTATAAAAAAAGTATTAGGATAATATTATGTACAAGAATACTCCGTAGAAACTAGTTCTATAACCGTGAAAAAAATCATCTGTTTTGTTTACATGCGGTTTAGATGCCTGCGCATATATATATTTGTAGCGTACCTTGATAAATCGATAAATTAGTCTCTAGGCACCTGGTGCACTTAATGTCTTCAAATTAGGTACATTTTGAAAATAGCTTTTTTTTTCTTTTTGTCAGCATTTTTTCACAATCTTTTATGTTTTACAACAGAATAATTTAAATTAATATATATGTATTTTTTTTTTTAAATTAGAGATGACGCGAATAATTTCATTTATATTTGCACATCGATCGAAAATACCCCGTGTGCAGTTGAAGTTACCCAACACACATATCTTGTAAATCGAACACATTTATTTTATATCATGACGAATAATACATATAACACAATGTAATCTGAACAATAAAAGGTATTCCGAAGGAAAAATAATCCAGTAAATGTTGAGCGTAATACATGTAATAGGCAGTGACATACTTGAACAAATCTAAATATAAAAAAATAATCGGTCGAAATTACACCACCCTACCCTACAGTGTATCTGTGATATATGTATAATACTTATAAAAACAAACGTTGCAATATTTAATTTTTCAATACTCAGATATTCTTTGTGTATCATTGTGCTCGTTTATTTCATACTGCTATAAAGGGAACTGCACGTTACAGCGTGTTTGTTTATATTGTTTCGTTGGCTGCGGTGGAGATACATGTGTAGGTCAGTGAATGGAATTTAAAAAAAACAACAACACTTTTTGGAATAACATTAGAGTTACATACAAATATCAGGTTGACTAGCATCCTTGCTGAAATAATAATGATTCAGAACGACTTCTAAGATACACGAAGTTCGGAGATTCACGAAGTTCGGAGATACACAAAGTTTCTGCTTTCTCAAGAGTAAATTTGAAATAAAAATTATCAAATGATTAATAAATTTGTACATTATTCTTAAGCAGACGTGAAATTCCTACAAAGACTTTAGAGTATTGTAAGTTACAAACTTAATTCATATCTTATATAGGCTTTTGTGTAAAGGAAGTAATCAATACAACTATTTTTGTGTCTGGTTTTACTGACTCTTAAAATTCAGGAAAACCCAGGAGCTTCCGGGGGCTTCGCGCCCTAGGCCACCACCAGGGCTTCGCCCTGGACCCACTGGGGGCCTTAAGGCGGCCCCCAGACCCCCTGCCTGAACGAAGTTATCCACGCCCCCCCCCCCCATCACAAATCCTATATCCGCCCATGGCCCCCTTTTGTATCCAAAATATACACAAGATTTAATAAATCAATTTACAAAAAAAAACTGGTCGGGCCCCCTTTTCAAGATTCCTGTTTCCGCCACTGAATGAATCTTGGATGTCGATATCTGAATTATGTTTTATTTAAACACATAGTCTAATACATGTATATCATGGGCGCCAATAATAGGACGATTATTTGTTTTTTAAAATAAAGTGGTTCTTACAGATGTTAAAAAAACCTTATAAACGGCTAAAGAATTATTTAATTTATCTACAACAAATGTTAGTTTAGTTCTTTGCTTTCATAATCTAACTTTTTATAAATTAACACGAAAGTCGTGCGATCGTATACAAATACTCAGAAGCAATCTTTCATATTTAATGAACGTATAGGTGAATAAATTTCCTCTCATCACTATACGTAAACCCCCATCCTCGAAATAAATAGAATGTTTTCCTTCGCAGTCGGTTGGTTTTACCAGGTACATGTCAATACAAGTGAGGATGAAGCTTTATAGAAGCAGGTGATGAATTCCGAGAGAAAGGCACTGCCTATTTTATATACATGTACATTCTTAGGGAACTGGTTTTCTGAACCGATCTCACTGTTATTCAAAGACCTAGCTAGAAATTCTCTCTCTCTCTCTGTCTCTCTCTCTCTCTCTTTGAAATGCAGGCCCGTCGATTGTAAAAAAAAATTGACAAAATAATTTCAATTTTTAATAAGTATCTCATCTCCCAAGCCAAAGACCCAAGTAAGCTTTTGCTGTTCATAATTCTTCATCTTTGTTTGCTATATTGGTGTATATAAGCATTATCGTCGTTGTTGTTCTAAAGCTACTCGTAAATTTTTCTCATTTTTATCTTATCAAGAACCACTGGACCATAACAACGAAAATTAACACAGAATATTTTTGGTAAAGTTTTGTTCAAATGAAGGGTCACATCCTCTTTTAACGGATACATGTAGAAAAAATTAGATGGGGTCCAGGCGCAGATCAAGGGATTTTTTTCCACGGAGGGGGGAGGGGGGAGGGGATCCCAATAAAAAAAAATATTTCAACCCAGAAATTTCTTGACGAGCCAAAAAAAAGAAACTCTTTTCCCAAACGTGAAAAACCTATTTCGTGTGTGTGTATGGGGGGGGGAGGGGGGTCGTTGACTTTTAAAGCTTCATACCTAAGACTTTTCATACCATTTTAACACAGATCTGCGTTTTCGAGGAAGGGTCCGTGTTTTGTAAGGGGGGGGGGATGGTCAGTTTTTCTTGTTAGCTCACCTGAGCTTTTCTGATCACCCGTTGTCCGTCGTACGTCCGTCTGTCTGTCCGTCCGTCTGTAAACTTTTCACATTTTCAACTTCTTCTCAAGAACCACTGGGCCAATTTTAACCAAACTTGGTACAAAGTATCCTTGGGGGAAGGGGAGTTTAAATTTTTAAAATAAAGGACCAAGTCCCCTTACAAGGGGAGATAATCAAGAAAAGACAAAAATAGGGTGGGGTCATTAAAAAATCTTCTTCTCAAGAACCACTGGGCCAGAAAAGCTGAAACTTACGTGGAAGCATCCTGGGATAGTGAAAATTCTAAATTGTTAAAGTCATGACCCCCGGGGGTAGGGCGGGGCCACAATAGGGAATCCAGGTTTTACATTGAAATATATAGGAAAAATCTTTAAAAATCTTCTTCTCAAGAACCACTGAGCCAGAAAAGCTGAAACTTATGTGGAAGCATCCTGGGGTAGTGTAGATTCTTAATTGTTCAAATCATGACCCCGGGGGTAGGGCGTGGCCACAATAGGGAATCCAAGTTTTACATTGAAATATATAAGAAAAATCTTTAAAATCTTCTTCTCAAGAACCACTGAGCCAGAAAAGCTGAAACTTATGTGGAAGCATCCTGGGGTAGTGTAGATTCTAAATTGTTCAAATCATGACCCCTGGGGGTAGGGCGAGGCCACAATAGGGAATACAAGTTTTACATTGAAATATATAGGAAACATCTTTAAAAATCTTCTTCTCAAGAACCACTGGGCCAGAAAAGCTGAAACTTATGTGGAAGCATCCTGGGGTAGTGTAGATTCTTAATTGTTCAAATCATGACCCCCGGGGGTAGGGCGTGGCCACAATAGGAAATACAAGTTTTACATTGAAATATATAGGAAAAATCTTTAAAAATCTTCTTCTCAAGAACCACTGAGCCAGAAAAGCTGAAACTTATGTGGAAGCATCCTGGGGTAGTGTAGATTCTTAATTGTTCAAATCATGACCCCTGGGGGCAGGTTGAGGCCACAATAGGGAATACAAGTTTTACATTGAAATATATAGGAAAAATCTTTAAAAATCTTCTTCTCAACAACCACTGAGCCAGAAAAGCTGAAACTTTTTTTGGAAGCATCCTGGGGTAGTTTAGATTCTAAATTGTTCAAATCATGACCCCCGGGGGTAGGGCGTGGCCACAATAGGAAATACAAGTTTTACATTGAAATATATAGGAAAAATCTTTATAAATCTTCTTCTCAAGAACCACTGAGCCAGAAAAGCTGAAACTTATGTGGAAGCATCCTGGGGTAGTGTAGATTCTAAATTGTTCAAATCATGACCCCCGGGGGTAGGGCGAGGCCACAATAGGGAATACAATTTTTACATTGAAATATATAGGAAAAATCTTTAAAAATCTTCTTCTCAAGAACCACTGGGCCAGAAAAGCTGAAACTTATGTGGAAGCATCCTGGGGTAGTGTAGATTCTAAATTGTTCAAATCATGGCCCCTGGGGGTAGGGTGGGGCCACAATAGGTATTACAAGGGGGGAAGTCTGGTAATGAACAGCATGGCCAAAGTTACTCAGGTGAGCGATGTGGCCCATGGGCCTCTTGTTTAGTATATACATTTAACTGCCCCCAACCCCCTCTAGATCCGCGCATGGGGTCATTTGAAAATAGTATTCTCAAGAATCCCTGGACTAGAATGAGAAAATTTCCAACATAGCATACATTCATTTTTTTTTTTTTCAAATATTGATTCCAGGGAGAAGGTTTGAGCCGGAAAGAGTTTTCATAATTTAACAAAGGAATTTATATATCTCCCCAAACGAAGTGTGTGGGTTTGGGGTGGGGGTGTTTTGAGTCTTTTGTAATCACACTGTCCGTCTGCCTAGCTGTCCGTCTGTACGTGATAGTTCGCCAAGGATATTATAACTTTGTTATGAAGAAACTGAAAGGTTATACTTGGTACAAAGATTACTAATGATCTGAAGGTGTGTCATGGTTTTGATCGAACATCATTCCAGCAAGTTCAAGGTCATTGGAAAAAATAGCAAGTATCATACTTGATACAGAAATTGCTTATGACAAAATTAAAGGGTTTGACACGACTTTCATCCAAGGTCATTCCTGTAAGTTCAAGGTCACTGACAGAAAACTGTAAGATTACTGTATGTGTTATAACTTTTGAAGCTCATACTTGGAACAAAGATTGCTTATGATCCACAGGTTTGAGATAACATAGTACTAGACTGGCAGAAGAAGTGGCGAAATTCGTGCCTGGATTATAAATTTATAAGGGGTGGGAGGAACACAGGAAACTTTTTCTCAGATTGCTTGAGATGGGTTTTCCTGACCTTGAACAAAGGTTTTTTCGGCAAGTTCAAGGTCACTGGCAGATAAATATTATTTTTTTTTCCACATGCTATAACTTTGTTATATAAAATCACTGGAAGCTTTTACATGATACAGAGATTGCTTATGATCCAAGAATGTGTTTTGACCTTGATCCAAGGTCTTTCTGGCAAGTTCATGGTCACTGACAGAAAAGTGCAATATTCTTTTTCAGGTATATCTTTGTCATTGGGTATCACTGGAAGCTCATAATTTGTTCAAAGGTTGTTGTTGACCTTAACGTAGGTCATTTGGGCAAGTTCAAGGTCACTGATGTAATAAGTGTAAAATTCAAAAAGGTCTAGTCGCCCAAGTGGCGCAGTGGTAAGAGTGTCTGCTCTAGAGTCGTGGATTATGGAGTTGATCCTTACGTCGCAGGTTCGAATCCCACTGTGGGACGCAGAGACTGATCCTTCGGATGAGACCGTACAAACTGAGGTCCCGTCTGGCAGGTGCTGACACGAAAAAGATCCCTCACTGCTAAATGGCCATGTGTGCCGAGTATAGGTCAAAATTTGCAGATCTCCATCGGCAAATGGTGGCGTCTCCATATGATTGAAAAATTCTCGAAAGGGACGTTAAACAACATACAAACAAATAAACAAAACGGTATATACTTTTGTAATAGAAAAAATTGCATGCATTTGCATTTCACTGAAAAGATGATAAATATATCATCAAGAGTGTGTAATGGCCTAGACTTAAATTCGAGGTCACTTAGAATATGATGTTTTGGATGAATAGTCTGAAAGAATACGTGACTGTGATTTTTTTTATGACGGTGACATAAAGATGGTGTTTGTTCTTAACCAGCTGCAGAATGTGTCATGGCTTGACGCAAAGTTATTTGTACAAGTTCAAGTTCACTGACAGTGGAATTTTACATTCCTTTACTGTCTTTCTACTGTTGAAACATTGAAAGTTGATGCCCCTTACAGGATTGTTTATAACCTTAAAATGTTGCATGACCTTGACTCAAGGTCGCTCTGTCCTGTCCGGAGCTCCGACGGAAGACCTATTCGTTGCATTGCAACGAGCTCGGCTCTAGTTTTTTATCTGTTCATTCATCTTTAAAAAAAATGATTAATGTTTGTTATCTCTACATTTCATTTAAATTATTTTAAATATGTTTTTATAGCAATCTTCTTGAGGTCGGCGAAGATGTGCTCTCAGTTTCAGATTCACAAATGGCATACATATTTCCAAACAAGTGTTTCGAAGAGGGGGTAAAGGTTCGAGGGCTGAAAAGAAAATCTGAAGTATAGGAAGCAATTTTGAATCAAGTTAATCAGTCAATTGATTCAGAAGTGCAATCTTTTTAAGTTATAGTTTCTTGGGTTTTTATCTAGAGTTACTTTGTATAAATAAATTGTTTTATTCTATAACTTCAATTTCTTTTCATTCAATTAAACTTTTTTTTTTCTTTTTCAGAGAAGTCGAAGACAACAAAAAATGCAAATAAAATGATTAAAAAATGTCCTCGTTGGGTTGTTCATATTTTTTGTAGTTTGGAGTAATATATAATTTTCAACAACTTAATTGATTTTTGCATGGCCTTAATAACCGGGAAAGGGAAAGGGAAAGACAATAGTTTTACTAATATATACTATAGAAAAAATGGCTACTTTATGCTTGTAACCCCCTTAATAATAACGTCTGATGACTTTTTGATTGCTTCACGCAACATTTTGCTTGCTAGTGCCATTCCCCCTTCCCTCCAAACTTCACATGGACCTGAAATCAATTGAACTAGCTTGAGAAGTCTTCATATTGACATTAAACATCAGACCTTCTTTTCACTAATACGTAAATCCGTTTCATATGGTACTTGTGAAAAGGACTTTTCTTCTAACATCTAACCCTTTTTTAAAATGAATTCTTAATTATTTTACTTTCTCCCGAATTTATACGTGTTTGTTAAAACATTATATATATTGAAAGAGAAAAGGGGGTTACGAATTTTATTAGATGGTATACACTCACCAGTAAAATATATAGGGACGGAGGAAGGATGGAAATATCATCTTCGATGTCTGCTGTCTCAACGATTAACATATTGCGCACACCGAGTCCGATCTTAAAAAATAGTACCATCTATTTTTTGTTCACATTCTCTTAATTTTAAATTAGCCATACTTTTCTTTGATATAATGAGCGACATGTCGGTAATGAGTACATGATTAATTAGTATTGTTCTCAAGTTGATGGATGCTGTAATAAACATCGTAAAACATACTTTATCTATCTCAGTATCTAATCAAGTTCAAAAGTCAAGGCCATTACATTTTAAAAAAATATATCCATCTTTCAGGCAATTTGTGAGTTCTTTTCATGGAATTTAAATGTAAAGATTAAAATGTTAAAAAAATATATATTGAAATTCAAAGAAAGAAAGACCTCTAACTGTTCTGTTAACAATTAGTCTACTAGTTTGTTTATTGATGATGTCAATTCTTGATTTCAATTGCGATGGAAACAAAATATTGTCATTTGGCTGAACATGGCGTCAAAGCATAGAGTGAAATATATGGACATAACGAACAGTATTCAAGCTCAAAAGTACATTAAATAATACAAAATTGGAGCGGAGCAAACATGGACCTCCAAAAATTCAGAGGTGGGATCAGGTGCCATGGAGGAGTGAGCATCCCCTGTCGACCGGTCACGAACGCCGTAGGCTCCTTGTCATGATCGGGAAATAACAGAAAAATCCGTCGGCAATTTAGTGTGTATATTATGGCCTAACAATTAGTATGAAAAACGTCAGTCAGCATTTGACCCAATGATAAATTGTATATGCTGACAAGGTCATTGTATCGATCATAGAACTTACGAAATGATGACTTTAAACGAGACTTGATATTCTTGTTTCAGCAACTTGTTTGTCACTAATTTACCTCGTTTAAGAAATTGTTCATACGTAATGCATGCTCTTGTGTATCGAATCAACTGAGAGATATAAACCCCGTATGCATAAACCCCGTGTGCAGGCGACGAAGGCATACATATTCAAGATTACGACAATTTATATGATCAAGCAGCCACGGGTAGGAGAGATCTATATGCGGACTCCAAACCGGTTTATCACTTTATTATTTTGACAGTTGATTTCACTCAATCATAAAAAGAAGACAATATAGTCTGCTTTTAAATGCTAAGTAATATTAAGTTCTACAACACTACCTGTTTATGATAGAGAGATTGTCATAGAAAAGATTTCCTATAACTATTTCAAAGACTTCAAAACAAAGCTGAAGGAAATACTGGAATTACAAGAGGATAAGAGGTAAATAATAAACATTGGATTAACCTATTTACTTCAAAATTGTCGATCTTCATTTAATTTATACGCAATTAAATGACGTTTCATTAATGGAAATTATATACATTTCATGGTATTGCCATGGAGGGGAGAAAAAAGAAGTTTATGTCCCTTTATCTTCCAACTCTAAAAAAAATTGCCGTGATACACTATCTTGGAGATGCGTCTTTTTCAAAACAAAACGCTCACGGAAATTACATAAAACAGACAAAAAATTCTGTGAGAATTTAAACCCTCCGTGGAAAAAAAAATCAAGAAAACGTAAAGGCCAATGATAAAAGTGAGCATAAAATTTATAAAGTATATACAAGTGTACAATTAAAAACAGATGCTGTGTAATACGTATTAATTTCATTTCCATAATTTACCCATTAATAAATTATTTCGTTTTCAAAGAAATAATGCACTTTCACTATATGAGCTATATAGTCCCGCCCTAGCACCAGAACCCCTGACCCTAGGGGCCATGAATTTCACAATTTTGGTAGAGGGCTCAATGCTTATTACAATCATGTCAACAGTTTGACTGCTTGATGTCCAGGAGTATAGGAGAAGATTTTTAAAGATTGCATTAAATTTGGTGGTTTTAGCCCCACCCCTCAGCCCCTAGGGGGGCAGGGACCATGAAATTCACAAATTTTGTCCCCTTCACACATAAATGCCATATGCTAAAACTGGCTGAAATTGGTTCAGCGGTTTCAGAGAAGAAGCTGAAAATGTGCAAATGTTAACGCACGACGACGGACGAAAACAGATAGCAATAGGTCACCTGAGTGACTCAGGTAACCTAAAAATCAGCATCATTAAAAAATTTAAATCTTCAGCTTCAAGACAGAAACAAGTAAAAACACACGGGAACACCCACGTTTAAGGAAAGTTTGTTGCTTAAAGTTATCCGAAGCTAGCTATATATATATGTGTCTGTTCAACTTCTTGGAGTGTGGGTCACCGTTAATTTATTGTTGTAACATTTCACAAGTTCTACCTGTACATGTACTTTGTTTATTATTTATGTATCTTTGAGTTAAGTCATTTGTGTCCTTATACATGTTTGCTTCGACAATTTTTCAGACGCCACCACTTGTCAATGGGGAGCTGCATATTTTGACATATGCTCGGCACCCAGGGCCATTGAGCATTGAGGAGTCTTTTTCGAGCGAACACCTCCTGCGACACGGGATCTCGATTTATACGCTCTCATCAGAAGGACCAGTCTCCACGCCCCACGGTGTTATTCGAACCCGCGACGTTAGGATCAACTCCTTACTCCCCGACTCTTAGAGTCCATAGCAGACGCTCTAACCACTGCGCCACGCAGGCGACTGAAATGTTATTTGTATTTAAAGTCAAGAGACATAAATCGTTCACCTTTGTCAATATTTATTATTTATGACCTAATTAATATATTTAGTAATCATCTGATTTTAAGATGACGATAGATTCTACTGTTACGTGTGATGTTAAATTTAGGTAATGTATTTCATAGTTTTGCATAATCTTGTACTGGTATAATCAGGGACCTATGCTAACGTTAGTATATAGGTCCCTGGTATAATCTTTGAATGTAATAAACAACATCTCACTGCAAAGAATCTTGATTTGAATTGCTGCTCTGCTACATGCACTTGCGCCGAAGTGATTTATCGATCTCCCTTGCAGAGTTGTCGTTCTTTTCTCTCTCCGAATGTATGAACCGATGGTAGAGAGTGGCGATTTATGTGCAAGTTTTGAAAAATTTGTGACAGTCACGTGGTCAACCGGTTTATGGGATATCACAGTGTGTTAATGTAGTGAAATTGCCTTAATTACACATTTCACTTTCTCCCTATTGTCTTGACCTCTGACCCTGGTCTGTCCATATACTGGGTATGTCACGTGATGCCTAGTATAATCGCCACTGAAGCTTCGCTCCCGGTCTACAAGTCTTTCCTACCTGTTGTGTATTGTTTGCCTGTTTGTTTTTTACCTGGACTCATGTTTGACTGTCGCCTTCGTCATTGAAGGTAAGGCGCCGGTTATTTACTGTATATGTACTATATCGGTTACACGACAATGTTTAGTTGAAAAATCCCTTTGAACAAATTGTCCGTATTTACATTCATAGTTTATATATTGAAATCAAAACCGAGCTTGAAATGTAAAGATGTGTATTGCTTTAGACAGCCTTAACATAGCTGCGTAACATTAAATATCCGACATTCATCGATCTCATAAAAGCTACAACCAACACAAATTGGTGAAAAAGGCATTTAGGCCTAGCATGGAACCGGGAAATTCCAGAGATGGTACCAGGTGCTACGGAAGAGTAAGCATCTACGGTGACACTGCAGTGAACTGAATGCGTCTACAATCGAATGCGTTTATGTTCTCTTTAACAATGTGTGGCTTAGAAAATTCAGTAGATCATTCCTAAAACTACTCGTATTGGCCCCATGGCATGAGAGACATATAAAGTACTTCTGATACAGCTACCCACAAGAAAACATATTGACGCAAGCGTCAAATGGGCCGCAAAAAATAATTTTTGTATGAAGCATTATTGGTTGTTTATAAAAGAAACACACCACCAGGAAAAAATGACGAGTTGTACTTATTTTTTTATGGTAAATTTTAATATAATTTCAGCAGCACATGCTTCGAAGTTAAAATTTCTATTTAAAATTCAGTTCGTTACTGTAAGCACTTCTAACGGTACTTTTATGACCATTTCCAAGATATGCAGTAGTAGAGAAAACATTGATTTGAACGTAATTCCAATACAAACTTTAACTCATAATTCATCTCTTGGAGAAGATGTATTTTAAACAATTTGTTTGTGGCATTGTCTTGAAATTAAACTTTATGCCCAGGTTTAAATGTTTTCAAAGGACCACACAATAAAATAGAAATAAATTATTTTAAAAGACTGTCAGTCAAGATCATGCTCATCCAAAAAGGGGAAGAAATTGTGCACAATGGTAAAAGTAAGCCAAAGAAATTTTCTCCTGGAATTATAAATTTTGTTTACACTTCTGCTCACATTTCTTTCTTTCTTTCTTTTTTTTTTTTTTTTTTTTTTTTTTTTTTTTTTGCATGTGGTTTGAAAAGAATGAAAAATGAACACAAACTTTCTACAACAAAATTTATTGTACATAACATGACTAGATTACATAAAAATTTCACACCTCAGTGACTAGAAAACACAAAAAGACTAAATAAAAAAATTAAAAAAGAAAACTCAACAGGTTGAAATAATGTGACCATAAAAAGGGACTGTAATACTTCAATGTACTAAATTATAAAAAAAAATCACAAAAAAAACATTAGGTTCAAATAATGAAGAAAATTATGCATACTGTGTACACCCGTACTGTTCGTAACTTATTTTGGACTAAAACAAACATGACAACCACTCTCTACTGTTTTTACTTGTCAATTGGAATTGTTTCGTAAAACCATTTCTGCATTTTGATTCTTAAACCGCACATTACTTCCACAGAAAAACTCAACACCAGCATTGGGAAAATACATAAACGTACTAAATTAAAAAAAAAAAAAACGCAAAAAAACAATAGGTTCAAATAATGAACAAAATCATGCATATTGTGTACACCCTGATGGTTTACACTTATTTTGAACTAAAAAAAATTACAACCACTCTCTAATCCAGTTCAGAAATAGTAAACTGCTCAACAGTGTTTAATTTCACTTTGTGATATTGTAAAAGGTGTTGTTTGCACTGATGCAAGATTTGAATCTGATTGGCAGCCTCGAAATCAACATATGAATGAGTTCTTCTTTGGTATCAACTTTCAGCTCCTCTTGTAAAATATTATCAAGCATGCTTTTAAAAACGGTTGTCTTCAGATCTTGTTTTTCTCCTTTTTTGAAGAGGAATGTTACTCTAAATGTTTTCTTAATACTGCTGGTCCGTTTGCATACTGGGCACTCTCTGTCTACATATTTTTTCTGTCTACAAGCTACAAATAAATAAATAAAATTATCTAACCAGAATTTATCTCATATTGCCAGGTGGTATACCTTTTACACACAGATTCATTTTATTTTGTTTCACAAGTACAAATAATATTCTACAGGAAAAAAAGAATGCTAATTTATAATTTTTATACTTCTGTAAAATTCTAATCAATTTACCTGCATTGTCACAACAGATGTAAACATCTACATCAGTGAAGTCAGTAAGAACAATTTCTTCAGGCATGGTATTTTCAAGTTCTTCTGAAAAATCTGGATCTAAGTTTGCACAATCCATATCTTCTTCACCTACTTGTACATTGTTGTCAGCAACAAACTTCAAGATAAAAACATAACTTATTAAATCTTTGTTTCAAAAAAAAAAAAAAAAAAAAAAATTACAAAAATATCTGTTTAATTTATATATTACCTCACAGGAAGATGTTGGGCAAGTGGTTAGCTGTTTTCGTGTTTGAAACACTTTGGGATAAACATTTGTGACTTTTACTGTGTCTCCAACATTAAATGGACTCAAGGCATTCTTGTTAAATAAGCAAACTTTGGCCACACTGGTGCTGTCTTTTATCATAATTGATTTCACAGCTAAACTACCTTCTTGCCGATACTTCAATGGTGAAACCTAAAACATGTACACACTGGACTCTTAAGGTATACATGCTTCATTAAAACATGGTAGAAAATTGTCTTTTATACAAATATTTTTCTTATCAAAATACACAGTTTTCAATCAAAAACAATTGTGCAATATGGTTAAATCTATCGGTAATGGCATCAATCTTTGAAGTGAATTGATCTTGTTTTAATTACCTTGAATATCTTTCCAGTAACTTGTGATTTGTCTGGTGATTGCAGTGCATCCTTAAGTGGTTTTGGCTCTCCTTGTGCTGGAGAATTTTCGGGTAGAGTTGGTATATCTACTTCTTGACTGGTTTCAACTGAAGCTGCATATGCAATAACACTTTTTGAAGTTATCCACAAATCACTGCTCGTTTTCTTCAGTGCATTTTGGAATTTAAAGGTCATCCCCTCCTTGATCATGTCAAACCTTGCTTTTTGATATATTCTGATTTTGTAAACTTCAGTGCCTTTCCCACCAATTATGTTAAAAAAATGCATGGTCTTGTTTGACGATTTGTTGAAATAGGATTGAAGTTCTTTTGATTTCTTTAAAACCTTTAAGGTTACTGTCACTGTTTCGTCTAATGATTCCTGAGACTAGAGAGAAATGATAATATTTTTACAAACATGCACAACACTTTTAGCATATATGTGTTTTAAGCTAATAAATCAGACTGGTGTCATTTACATTCTGCAGAAGTACATTATTTCACATGGGATTAATTTATAAAATGTACATGATAACAAACTTGTTAAAGCCTAGTTCGAAGTACATTAAAAACTAACAATGACAATTCAAGAAATCTTGGTTTTTCAACCCACGTACTGAATAGAAATTTTGACTGCGCAAAATTGGGACCTTATGGTAATAAGTACATATACAGTATATACAAAATTTTGCAACTAAAGAGCAAAGATTACTGTGGAATCATCATTGTTCATGAAACAAAATTTGAGGATTACGTCACCAAAATTTTTCCTCCCCCCTAAAAAGAACTTTTTAACCTAGCTGCTAACGTAATTAAATGCACTGTATACAAATTACCCACAAAATTTCATCAAATGATCTGGATAAATTTTGGTTATCCACAAATATTAAATCCAAATAATTTAAAATGATTCCATCGTAAAATTTGCAGTTTCCATGTCAATTATAAAAATTACAATACTTAAAATAACTTAAATTTTGTATAATTATGTTCCCCAAACGAAGTTGGGGAACATATTGTTTTTACTCTGTTTCTTATTATTATTATTATTTTTCTTCTTCTTCTTCTTCCTGGGTACTTTTTTGTCCGCGAGTGATCTCGTCAACTACTCATCCGATTGAAGTGAAACCTTTTTAGGGTTAATAGGAATGTTATGTAGATATGCGGAATCGAGGTCATTTTGCGCGCACGTGCATTCACGTGCGTGCGCGTGCAATGCGTAAAATGATCAATATACTTGATATAGCTATAACTTTTATATTTTTTGATGAAATGCTTTGATACTCAGAATATAAGAATATATTAAAAGTGTAAACAAGATGACATGGTCAACATGCACATGCATGCACGTGTGCGCACGCGCAAGGCGTAAAATGACAAATATACTTGATATACTCGTAACTTTTATACTTTTTGATGAAATGCTTTGATACTCAAAATATTTATATATATTAAAAGTGTAGACAAGATGACATGGTCATCATGCACATGCATTGCATGCACGTGCGCGCGCGTGCAATGTGTTAAATGACCAATATACTTAATATAGCCATAACTTTTATATTTTTTTTATGAAAAGCTTTGATACTAAGAATAAACAGACATATTATAAGTGTAGACAAAATGGCATGGTCATTATGAACATGCATGCAGGTGCGCATGCGTGCAATGCTAAGATGACCAATATACTTGATATAGCCGGAACTTATTTATTTTTTGATGAAATGTTTTGATACTGAGAATATAAAGATGCATTAATAGTATAGATGAGATGACATGGTCATCCTGCACATGCATGCACGTGCGCACGCGTGAAATGCAAAAAACGATCAATATACTTCATTGTCTTATTTAATGAAGCTTACAGGAAATAAGACACCAAAAGGGTGTTGGGGAGCGTTTGGGGAACATCTGTAACGGTCCCCGTTACAATTATAACTAGTTTTAAATGTTGTTAGCTGAGAACTTACAATAAACATTTATTTACTAATATTCTTCAGCCTTTCATATTCTATAATAACATCATCTGAAGCTCTTATTTTTGAGGGATCAAAGTTTATCAAAATCAAGCCTGTGCTAGAAGTTACCCTGCTTAGTGCAACATATGCCATACCAAATTCAAACACAGTACTACCTAGATCAATAACTGCTGAGTTTAAAGAAATTCCTTGAACTTTATGAATTGTGCATGCCCAAGATAACATTAAAGGAAACTGTGCACGTACTACATGTCTACCTCTGTAAACAAATTTATGCTCATATGGTTCTATTGCAACTGGACTATGAAGAGTGGATTCTTGTTTCATCATTACTCTTCCAATTTTAGGATCATCAAACTTCACATATATACATGATGGCTTATCTTTGTCACTTGTAAAAGTAATATTCACAACTGTTCCAATAGCTCCATTAACCAAACCATTTTCAGTTTTAATATTCCTCATAAGCATAACTCTTGCTCCAACAGACACCATCAACAAGTTTCTTAACCCTCCAGCAATACTATCATTAGAAGGAATATGATTCTCTAAGACTTGTCCCATGAAATTGTCATCTTCTGTTGAATAAAAATGATCAGCATAGATTCTGATAGTATTTCCCAATTTACTTAGTTGTTTATTATTATACATTTCTACTTGCTTTCGTGTGGGATAAATATGTAAAAAATTAGAAAACTTAATTTCATCATATTGTAATCTAGTTTTCAAAAAGGATACATCATTTTCTTGAGACATACCAATACGCACTCTATTCAAAAGCAAATAATATGATAAATCAGAACTTTGTCTGTTATTTTCCTTCAAGAACATAGGTTGAAATAAATGCCAAAGTAACTCATTCTTGAATGCAAAATTTCCTTTCACAGGTCGCAACTGAAAAAAATCTCCAACAGCAATTATATTGCATCCACCAAATGGAAGGTCACTATCTTTTATTTCTGATAAACGCCTGCTAATAAATGTTAACATGTCACTACTGACCATACTTATTTCATCAATGACAACAGTTTGAACATTTTCAAATTCTTTACGAACTTGTTTTAATGTGTAACTAGATAAACTTGCATAATTCAAATACTGTGCCACAGGAACTCTTAACAATGAATGAATTGTACGACCATTTATATTATTTGCAGCTGTTCCAGTTGGTGCACATACAACAACACAATTTGAATTTAAAACTCTTGCACAAAATAATTGTATGTATGCAATAATAACTTTTGTAGTAAAAGTTTTACCTACACCAGCTCCACCTGTTAAAAATAAATGAAACGGTAACTCATTCTTTTCAAATTTAGATTTCACAAAACAAAATGCCTCCAACTGGGATGGTGTTAATCTCTTCACACTTTCTCGAAATTCAACAATTGACATTGAGCAAGAAAAGCTGTGCATATGCAAATCATCATCAAATACTTCTGTTGCAATTTTATTTGTATTTGAAGTTCCAGATTCATTCGCATCAGCAAAGAATAAAGTTTCTAATACAAGATCATTATTCAAGGAAAATAAAGTGTCATTTTTGGCGTTTTCAGTAGATGAGTTACAAGACAATTCTGACATCAATTTCAGCTTCCGAATTGTATTTTCAATTTGTTCCGTGAATGAAAAGTTAATGAAATCAATGCTTGTATTGAATAATTGTCTCTTATTAATAAATGCTTCTTTAGTGTTGGAATAAGGATGAACAAGCTCATTTTCAGATTTGTGTGGCAATAATAAAAGTAGCATGGAATAAAAATGATCATCTGAAGATGGAGGAAAATGTGGAAAACGAACAACACTTGGTTTTTTGCATTTCTTCATAACCACATCATACTTCTCAATATAAATACGAGACAGAGAAACTCTCTTTGGCATTTCATTGCTACATTTCTTGTACCAGGAACAAAACTTGAATAAACACATATCACTTAATTCCACAGGTCGACAATGATAATAATCAATTATATTTGTCTGAAACACTTCTGTAGAATTATCATCAAGAATTTCAATTTCTTTTCTACTTTTTAAAATCCTGTATCTTTTACTTGGTTGTCTTGTATTCAGATAAACAAAACACCTGGTTACATGAATTAAATTCAAATTGCTTAATCTGTAAGCAGCTTCTTGGGAACTCAATCGCCTATGGCGCAAAACTGTTAGTCCTATTTTCAACAATCGCTCATGCCGTGGAATAGGATTTTCTTTAAAAATGTTGTGAATTAGTTGACCCAGCGCATTTTTTAACTCATCTGGCTCTGATTTGCAAATATAACTACACACGTAATATGCTGCACCCTCAGCATTACAAATCATCTGGATATCCATATTTGCTCTCCAGTGTCTTAATATATCAGGATTGTATGAATTTATCATCACATCTTTACTTGTTCTTTTTGTTGTGTAAAACTTTCCTTTATTCTTATTAGACAAATTTATATTTCCGACAACACTAGTTTTTTCACACTCTCGTTTTGGAAAACCAAATCTACAACATGACTTAAACCCTTTACTACAGTAGGAAGTATGAGAATGACTTTGTAATGTAGTCACTAACTGAAACATTTCAGCATCAAGCTCACAGTTAGGAATAACAGAACATATTGTTTTATCTATATAATGAATGAGTGTTGGAATTGTTAAATTTGAAATTTCATTGGGAACATCTTCAATCCATAAAAACATATGTATGTGTGGGCTTCCTCTATTTTGAAATTCTACCCTTGCAAAGTAATCCATAACTTTACCTAAAGGATATTTATTACTCTGAATTACATATTTCATTAAAGACTTAAATCTGCGTTCAAAGTGTATTGCAGTCATTAAAGGATCACTTCTCATACCACTTCCAAAACTTTTCCATTGTTTAGCTTCATCAAAATCAATATCATGTAACATTATTCCTAATTCTGGCCAATGCAAATCATCTGCTGACAAGGTCATGAAAAGTGTTGGTGGACCTAAACATCGAAACATTGCCAGTAAATTATACAATTGATTTCTGAAATAAGCCACAGTTCCACGAATATTTTTCATGAACATGTAAGAATTTTCTTTCAACTCGGCATTATTCTGCAAATTTTTGACATCACATGCATTAACACACTCGGCATTATTTTGACCCTTCCTTATTCGCATGTTTATATTTATCTCTGATTTCAGAGAGGCAAGATCAAATGAAACAGCAGAATGTAACAGATAAGTCAAATCTTTCCTGAAATTTCCATTTTTGTTATATAACCTGTATTTGAAATACATAGATCTTGAAATTTTCTTAGGTCTATTGTAATTTAAACCATTTTTACCATATGGGAAGAGCCAAGGAAATGCCATTTCTTCACCACTTTCCATTTCGTACACTCTTACAGGTTTTTCTAAAATATGAGGTACATTAATTATGCCCTTATTTCCAAATACAGAAATGTTGTTAGGTACTGTACTATTCATTGGTGTAAGTGTAGCACTTTCCATATCAAAATCTTGAAAATTATCCATTTCTTTGTCTGCCAATAATTTTTCATTTTCTTCAGAAATAGCAATGTGTTCATATAGTAAGTTATTTCTTTTCAACCATAAAAGTGCCTTTTTAACTTTACTGGGGGAAACAAAATATTTGAATTTTTCAGATTCCACATAACCTTTGTGTTCATAATTTACTACAAAAAAACATCCGTCATTAATACTTTCAGGTAGTTGATTTGCAATAACTTGCACATTTGTTGGCAAGTTTAGAATTAACCCTTTTTCAGCCATCTGACCCCCTGGTAAAATAATCACTGTCATAAATATTTGAATCATTGCAATTAATCTTTTTTCAATTAATGACAGATTTCGCAGTTCTGAGGGAATTTCAAATATTTTTAAGCAGTTAGCTTCAGTGGATAAATATGGAACTTCTTTTTTCTTTATTGAAGAATGACAAGTTTGACACAAAACATCACTTCCATTAGTTGTTACATGCGTCAAGTTTTTTAGCTCTGTATTTTTTAAATTGTGTGTCTGGTTTTGAAATAAAAATCTGTCACAACAAGCACATGAAAAAGTTGGACGTTCTCTTATTCTACTCTCATAAGCATGAACATGATTTTTATCATGCAAATAATTCAAATCAGGTCGTGTAGGATATGCATCTGATATTGTAGAAAAACATGACACACTATCAAAAATGTTAAAACTGCCACCACTACTCTCGTCTTTCAGTATCAGATTGTGTGCAGATCTCTCACCATCTTCAAAAGACACATTTTCATGAAAGTACTTCTGAGGAACATTAACTGCTTGTTCTACTTGCTTTCTCTTGTTTTTCTTCATTGAACAAACTTTTTTGTTTGATAATTTACAATAATTATGAAAATTATTTTTACTACTACAATCATAACTGGTAAAATCTGATATTGTTTTGTTGCACACAGATTGCCTTTCTCTTTGCTCTTCACACAAGTTATTTATTTCATCTTTATTTGAAATCATACTAGAATCAAAATTGTACCAAGGAAAGTGCAACGGAGTTATATCATATCTCATATTGCTATACAATGTTGATACATATTGGAAAAATTCTTCTACATTTTCAAACTGAAGCATGACAGCATTCCCATTTTCATTAGGAAAACCAAAAGAATCTCTTTGATGCGAGTCAAAAACATAGACAGAGTTGTCACGTACATTACTATATACTGCCACAGTATTTCCTCCAAAAGTAACTAAATGAAAACTTGAAATTCCGTTACACTCTAAGAAAGCATTTTCAAATGACATTTCACCAGCATCTACATTAACAACATCATGAACAACGCCATAATATCTGTCAAAATAATACTCAATTTCACCAGGTAACCCGTTCCACGAATATAATGTTGATGGCAAATCTCTATGAGATAAATAACCATACTCACGACCAGAGGACAAAATATGACCATAAAAATTCGTACCGTTCGCAACAGTTTGATTCAAATCACTGGGAGATAAATTTGATAAATCAGGCATATGTTTAACAAACATGAGCAGGGCAACTAAAGATATCGCAGTACATTGTACACCATTATAGGGTTGGAACTGGGCACAGCCTTGATGACAATTTGCTAACAAACTTCTTGCCATTTTCTATGTCAGCCTGAGTACCGCACTGTAACCGCAACCACGTGTGTCGAGAATGTGTGCGTTAAATACCGTAATCATCCGAATGCACAAAAGAAAGCGCGGGAAGGAAAATCCTTTGTTGGTACTAATATTGTGTATACCGATCCCGATACATTGTGTTGACAACAATGAAAAAACTCCGATATTTTCCGAATAGATTATCAATGCCATGACCTACTTCATTTGACCTACTTCATATTTACGAGCAAAACAACAAAATGTAATGTTTTTAAAAATGTTTTTGACGTATTCATAATATTATTATAAGCATGAAAATTTACTTAATATTATATACATGAAACTTTACTTTTAATACATGAAAATAAGTGTAAATAGTAATTCTGAAAAAAAAACTATCCCGCAGAAATACAGTCACAGTTTCTAAATGTATATCAAATAACGGACCGCCTCCTGGCGGCCCGTAATTAACCCTTTGGTTGATTAACGTGGAGAATTGAGGATGGAATGGACAATTTCTATTGGTATAAGTGTATCTGTAATGTATTAAATTGTTAGAAAAACAGGTTGCTAAAGGCTCCAACTTGCTAATAGAGAAAAAAAAAGGAGTCCAAAACATACTTATTAAACTATTTCAGTCTGTCTTCACCAAAGAAAAAAAAAAAGAAACAGCAGGCCCACCTCCAGAAACCAAAAACTGCGCAGTCAAATATACCACCTATCACCATACACAGAGTTGGGTTATCACAATTGTTGAGTAAAGCAAATCCATCAAAATCATCAGGACCAGACAACATGCCAAAAAGAATAATGAATCCGCCAAATACCTCGCTCCAAGTTTAACTATAATATTCCAACTCTCAATCGACTCAGGAGAGCTACCTGAGGACTGGAGAGAAGCAAATATATCAAGCATATACAAAAAAGGCGACACGCTTCTGGCTAAATACTACAGACTTGTATCACTAACATCCAATCATAAACTTAAAAAAAAAAAAAACACCCCCCCCCCAAAAAAAAAAATCTTCCTTAAAAAGAACTATAAGCAGACTGGTAAATTTGAAGAATACAGAGTACGAATACAAGAATTTCAAGCAATAGCTCTGGAAAAAAGACGCATGATAAAAACATTACTTTTAACTTAAGTGGTACAACTCTTGCCTGTGAGGAAGAAGTGAAACTGCTTGGTATTACTTTTGATTTTAACTTAAACTTCAATTCTCATATATCAAATATTTGTAAGAAAGCAGCTCGACAATTGAATGTGTTAAAATGTTTGGAAATATCTCTGTAAACTTGGTAAACTTACCATCTATCATTCCTTTATAATGTCAAACCTCAGTTATTACCCTCTGGTGTGGCATTTCAGTAGTGAACAGAATTGTAAGAAAATAGAAAAAATTCAAGAGCGAGCATTAAGATTTATTTATAATGACTACACTAGCAGTTATGACCAGCTTCTAGAAAAATCAAACCTCCCCTCACTGAAAATCAGTCGTATGAGAGCCATGGCCCTTGAAGTTTTCAAAATTTTAACTAAGCAAAGCCCATTGTTCCTGCAAGATTAAGTTCAACAGATAAATTCCACATATAATTTTAGGTACCAAAAGACTTTGGAATTACCTGGACCAAGAACCACTAGGTATGGTAAACAATCTTTCAGATATGGGCTGCTGCGTGTGGAACTCCTTACCAAACCATGCAGGGAAAGTTTCCACCCTCAATCAGTTTAGAACCCTCATTGACACATGGAAGGGGGGGGGTGCAAATGTAGTTCCTGCAGAAGCCAGAGCATAGGGGCTGCATAGCTGATGAGACATCACTTATTTTATTTATTTTTTATACTATCAGTTTTTATTTTACAGTATTTCATTTATTTTTTTGAGTCTTTCATCTGTTTTACTGATACTACCTTTTTTATTTAGTTTTCTAAGATTTTTTTTATATCTATATATTAAACTTTGTTAATTTCATAAAATTTCCAATAATAAGGATCCTGGAGACTGAAACTTCTGCAGTAACATCCTATGATGGCAGAATTGTAAGCTCTCCAGGATCTTAGTTTTTCTATATCTCACAACAATACATATCTTGCCAATGTTTGTAGGGACTGACCCAATCACTTAGCAGGATGTATGCTGATCATGTTGGTGGGGAACTTAAATTATTTTTGTTTTTAATTTTTGCTATGTGCTATATCTGCTTGAATTTTTAAGTTTCCAAGCTACCTATATTTCCTATTATTACTACAACTAGTGCTTTTTAATTTGATTTTCTGTGTTTAATGTGGTGCTTAATCTAATTTGCTTTATGAGTATTATTTATTTTATTTATTTATTTATTTTTGTTTTTCTTTTAATGCAAATATTATGCATTACAATTTCCGTTTCGTTTCTAATAATCTCGGGGCTTCTTTGTTTTATTTACCATGTGTGTGTAATATATGTACATGTGTTTTTCGCATGCTTATTTATGTTGTATATTATTATTCCTGTGATATTTTTAGCTGTGATAGTCGGTTTAAGAGCTCTACAGAGCTCATGTTAATTGTTATACTATATACAAAATGCCACTTTAAATAAAATTTACTTACTTAGTAAGAGGCCTGTTGGCGAAATGCTCACCTTGCATTTTCCCCTCAATTTTATACATGAATATACTGGGTATTTTATGTAGGTAAAAATATAGAATAACTATTGTATCTTCATTATCAAGGTAGAGGTGGGAGTTAAGAGGCGAACACTTATGTGCAAGTATTATTGTCTTAATGGGAAAGGTCAGGTAACGCATATATTAAAAAAAATAAATAGATTATAGCATGCATTAAACACCTACCAAATATCCTATCCAATACTGTTATTTAAAACCGTAAATTAAGATCATTTATCTATCCAGTGTTTACATCTCCCACAAATGCATGGAGGCTGCAATGATAACATCTCTGTGACGTCAGCAAACCGCTTTGGCAAAACTCGCTCCATTCTGACCAGCTAATAAACAACTTTACCAAATGGCACAGGAAAATAAATTTGGAATTATATGTATACGAGCCTGAGTGTACAGAAGAAGAGCTTGAAAATCTTAATGATGATAATGCAACAGATGCAGTAATTATTCCTGCTGTGGAAGAAGGGTGTTTCTGTGAAAAGTGTGAGGTAACGCTCTCTGCAGAGGAACGCATGTGTTGTAAACATTGTGATTACACATTCGCGAATATTGACAACTTGCAGTGTATTACAGAACACGAAAGGTTTGATTTATTAATTCTAAACCCAGATTTTCTTCAATAGCATTTATTCAGATAATGTTGTACAAGAGACAGCAAGGACGTACACCAGAACAAGTAAGATTAAATTATAATATATACATAGATAAATAAACAACTACCTGTACATGTATTGCAAGTAATAACATCAAATTTATAAGTTTTTATCACTAAATAGAAAACACGTGTATTGCAGAAAATTTCCATACAATACATTTTTTCAGGCAGTCCAGGTTAAAAGCTTATCGACAATTTGCTGGATATTCAGAGGGGAAAAGTTGGGAAAATGAAAGAGGGTGACAATTCCAGCATGTGTTGTTAAAAAAAATTAGAAAACATTTCCCCGAGTCAAACAGACAGCACACTGGTTTTAAAACAGGTTCTGAAAGCATACATGTACAAGATCTTTATACAGTGGTTAATTAATAAAGTAGCATTTCTTATCATTGTTAAGTAGTTTATTATATTTAAAAGTTATTAAAAGTAAGATATCTAATGATAAAAACAGATAGACATGCATTTCAATGTGATCAAATTTAATTGTTACTTTTAGAGCATATTGTCATAAACTCTTTTGAACCTTGATACAAGTTTTGATAACAAGGTCAGTCCTATTTTGAGGTTGTACCACAGGCACTTACTTGGGGTCTGGACCCCTCCCCCCCCCTTTTTTCCATTTTTTTTCTTTTTAAATATGGAGTCGATTCACCTTTTCCCCTATTTTTGTAATCTAATATGCACTATATGTTATCAATAATGTAACTCTTTTGTCTCTATATGCTGTTTTTAAATATACCGTTTTCGACTGATACATAAAAAGAGAGAAGGCTTGCAACTCTTTTCTCGTCGTCTGCCTCACCTCGCTTAAACTTCGCCTGATTATTTATCTAAAGCATAAGAATACATGGAACATGCATACATCAATAAATTTATTACACATTCTTCTTCCTTTTCATATTTCCATTTAATTTGTATGTGCCCCCGATTTGTAAATATTTCGATTAAATCAACCGCATCTAGGGTAAATTTTGTTGATGTGCACTAGCTGGGACGGAAGTGCAATAACGGTAACTCTAACTTTACAAATGTTCTGTATATAAATAAAAATTCAAAGCTTTGTAATAAAAATATTGAGAAATTTGGTTGTCTAGCTCGTATGTTAAATGTTAATCTTCATCCATTAGAATCTGCTAGTTAGAGTTATCTTGTTATACAAAGAACTTACCGTTACATGTATTATGAAGAGAAAATTCGGGATTTTTTCCCTCTTTCATTTAATGTTCCGAATGACATTACACTGAATGATGACGCCCGAAAATACCGGACACTTCCGTCCCAGCTAGTGCACATCAACAAAATTTACCCTAGATGCGGTTGATTTAATCGAAATATTTACAAAGCAAGCCTTCTCTTTTTTTATGTATCAGTCGAAAACGGTATATTTAAAAACAGCATATAGAGACAAAAGAGTTACATTATTGATAACATATAGTGCATATTAGAATACAAAAATAGGAAAAAGGTGAATCGACTCCATATTTAAAAAGAAAAAAAAAATGGGAAAAGGGGGGGGGGGGTCCAGATCCCAAGTGCCTGTGGTTGTACTGGTGCAACATTTCCCTTTGACCATGTCGAAACTTGCAAAACAGTGATTGCCATTGTTTGCTTCTGCATAGAACTTCATCAAAACGGGAACCCATTTGTACAATTTGGGATAATACACAGGTTTAGCAACCAAGTTGGACACTACTTTGGAATATGCTGTTTTGTAGACACCAATTCCATGCTCATCTACTTTGTGACCCCTGTTTTGAGACATATTACGATCAATGACTGCAATTGCTGTTCCTCAGTTCATTTTATCAAAGTCAAAATCTTGCCTTTTTGGAACATATTTTGTAAGAAGACTATAGTAGACTTCAAGATTGCCAGTGTGACAGAATTCACTAAGATGAGTAATTCCTTCAGTAATCTTTTGACCTGTACAACCTCTTTCAGGGCATTGTGTGCTTTTGAATTCTTTTTAAGCCACTTTTTTTTCCTTGCATCCTCTGGACTGATATTCTAATGAGAACATGATGTAGCTATTTCACCCTCAAATGTACGCTCATTTACAACATGATGCACAATAGATACGCAACCTTCCTGTTACAATTGTTTATCACCCCAATAATTATCTGAGTACCACAATAAATGTTACATATTGCCTTAATTCAAGCAGACAATTCTTCACATCCACTTGGTATTAGATTTTGCAGTAATTTCTTTCTTACTGATTTAGCTAGATGCCAAACATCAAATTAATGATCAATGTTTGGAAATTCCTTTGCTACAAGGCTCCTAATCTGAACATGCCTATCAGTTGCTAAAATTTCAATTCTTAAGCCCTTTTCAACCAAATACAACATGCTTCTCTTAAATCCCCCAGCCTCCATTTTACTAGAACTTCCTGTTTCTGTAACTTTAACATTAACAAGAGCCACGATTTCTTGCGTTTCCAAATCCATTAAGGATTATTTCGGATTAAATCCAGGAGAGTCGCATCTACCATCTCCAGCTAACCTTAGACAACGATTTGAATCTTTAATTTTTTTGAAAATGTCTTGCATAGCATTCTGAGAATGGTCAACTACTGGCATAACTTTTTCTCTCTGCACAGTCTGATATGTCTTTTTGCTTATAAACTGAAGGTTCATAAAATTAACAAACTGAGTAATGTGTGTATATCTTTGACCTGCAAACAGGGTAGCTGCACATACTAGCAAATTGCCTACAGGCATTTTTCCTAACAGTGGTTGAGATGACCATTTCTTAACTATATGACCACCAGTACAAAAACCTGACACCTTGACCATTGAACCAATGTACTCTTTAATGGTATCTAAAGGGTCTATTGGGCATTTACAAATATTACATGTTAAGAAGTTCAGGATATCATCTATACAATTTTCAAAGACAATAATATTTTTTGTTTGTACGAGAGATGAATACTCATCACAATTATCGTCAACATCATCTTCTTCATTGTCATCTTGTGAATCATTCATATTTTCATGTTCAATTATAAATATGCAATCTCTGCTCTCATGACTTTCATCAACGTACAATCCTGGGGCAGAGTCATCCAAAAGAAAACCTACTTTATCTTCATCATTTAGACCTGGTGAAATCTTTTTCATTGGAGTAGAAGTTAAGATGTTGCTATTGTGTAATTCTCTGTAACTTCTGTCAATGTCCCTACTTCTAGTATTTGTGCAGTAACTATGGTCAGATGAAAAATGTTAGAGCTTGAGATGCTCAGTTTGAAGACAAATGTTGCAAGGATGGCCACATAGCCATCAGTTTGAAGACATAGCCTGTAAGGAAGCATACTCTCAGATGCCACAAGCTCACTCATAGCATCAGAAGTAGATGCTGCGATATTCTGAGAGTTGATATTCTCTTCTTCCTTAAATATTAAATATGGAAATATCTAATTACTAGAATCCTACATTTATTATTCCAGATTCTGCAATACCTGAGAAAATATGAATATATGTAAACTTCAATTCTACTGACCGTTCACGGTAGCTCAGTCGGTAGAGCGCTCGCTCCGTGATCGGGAGGTCGTGAGTTCGAATCTCGGCCGCGACTGACCTAAGTCGATAAAAAATGGGTAGCAACTGTTCCTTCGCCATGCGCTCGGCACTTTGAAGTGAAAGTTGCGGGTCCTTCAAATGAGACCTTAAAAACTGAGGCCCCGTGTCACGACAGGCGTTGGCACGATAAAGATCCCTCACTGCTCAATGGCCGTAAGTGCCGGGTAAAGGTAAGAATTTGAAGCCCTTCACCGGTATATGGTGACGTCTCTATATGAGTGAAAAATTCTCGAATGGGACGTAAAACAACATACAATCAATCAATCAATTCTACTGCATATTAAGTAAAAACACAAATATCTTTACCTGGTGATCAATTTCCTGAAGGATTTGTTAGCGATTTCTCTTGATGATCATTGTTCAATAAATCAGAAGTCAATGCGTGAGGCTTGCCAATACCTCGTTTATGAGCAAGTGATCTTTAATCGAAAAAAAAAAACAAAAACAAAATGAAATAGATAAATGAAATCTATTTATTATTAATTATTGGAGTCCACAGCTTTTAATGGCATGGGCGACAAAGCCTTCTACTGTCTGTTCTTACTTGGCTCCAGTTAAAGATGCATCATATTTTTACCCATATCACACAAGGTGCTTGGGTTTTCTCTCCATGATGTCAAGTGATTTTAATTTCGTAGGAAGCTCCATTTATAAGACCATCTGTTGAATCTAAGTTTCAGTCAACTCAAAATAAATGTCCTTTGCTCCTTATAAAATATTAGGAAGTTGCGAGTTTTTTAGGTCACCTGAGTCACTCAGGTGACCTATTACTATCCGTTCTCGTCCGTCGGCGTGCGTCGTGTGTTAACATTTGAACATTTTTAGCTTCTTCTCTGCAACCGCTTAACCAATTTCAACCAAATTTGGCATATAGCATCTATGAATGAAGGGAAACAAAAATTGTGAATTTCATGGTCCCTGCCCCCATGGGGCCTGAGGGGTGGGGCTAAAACCACCAAAATTAATGCCATCTTTAAATATCTTCTTCTTTACTCCTGGACATCAAGCAGTCAAACTGTTGGCATGATTGTAATGGATTGAGCCCTCTACCAAAATTGTGAAATTCATGGCCCCAGGGTCAGGGGTTCTGGTGCTAGGGAGGGGCTATATAGATAATATAGTGAAAGTGCATTATTTCTTTGAAAATCTTCTTCTCTGCTCCTGGGTATTAAATAAACTAACCAAGTACATAGTTATGATGAGCAAGAGTGCCTCTTCCAAAATTGTGAAATTCATGGCCCCAGGGTCGGGGTTCTGGTGTTAGGGTGGGGCTCTATTGATTAAATAGTGAAAATGCATTATTTCTTTGAAAATCTTTTTCTCTTCTCCTGGGTATTAAATAAAGTAACTAAGTACATAGTTATGATGAGCCAGAGTGCCTCTTCCAAAATTGTGAATTTCATGGCCCCAGGGTCGGGGGTTCTGGTGTTTGGACTGGGCTCTATTGATTATATAGTAAAATTGCATTAATTCTTTGAAAATCTTCTTCTCTGCTCCTGGATATTAAATAAACAAAGTACATATTTATGATGAGCAAGAGTGCCTCTTCCAAAATTGTGAATTTCATGGCCCCAGGGTCATGGGTTCTGGTGTTAGGGTGGGGCTCTATTGATTATATAGTGAAAATGCATTAATTCTTTGAAAATCTTTTTCTCTGCTCCTGGGTATTAAATAAACTAAGAACATAGTTATGGTGAGCATGGCTGCCTTTTCAGAAATTGTGAATTTCACGGCCCTTGGGTCAGGGTTCCTGGTGTTAGGGCTGGGTTCTATTGATTATATAATAAAATTGCATTAATTCTGTGAAAATCTTCTTCTCTGCTCCTGGATATTAAATAAACTAAGTACATAGTTATGATGAGCATGGCTGCCTCCTCAGAAATTATGAATTTCATGGCCCCTGGTTCAGGGGTTCTGGTGTTAGGGTGGGGCTCTATTGATTATATAGGGAAAAGGCATGACTTCTTTCAAAATCGTCTTCTCTGCTCCTGGGTATTTTTCAAACAAAGGAAGTGCATGGTTATGATAAGGAAAAATGCCTCTTCCAAAATTGTGAAATTCATGGCCCCTGGGTCAGGGGCTCTGGTGAGGGGGGGAGATCTATTGATTATATAATGAAAATGCATAATTTCTTTCAAAATATTTTTTCTACTACTGGTTATAAAGTAAAGAAACAAGTGTATAGTTATGATGAGAAAGGGTGCTTCTTCCAGAATTTTGAGTTCGTGGCCAACACAGGGACTTGGAGAATCTTAGCAAAATCGGGTATATAGTATAAACCCTATTATACTATATACCCGATTTTGCTAAGATTGTCTCAAGTCCCTATGGTGGCCAATGGGTCAGATGTTCTGGTGTAAAGATGGGGCTTTATTTATTTAATAATATGGTGAAAATCCATTTCTTTGAAAATCTTCTATGCTTATGGGGATGTTCAAGGCACACAGAGTAAAAGTTTTAATATGCAAGGGTATTTTTACCAGAATTTTGAACACCTGGACCATTTAGTCAAAGTGTTCTGGTCTTGACCAGGGCTCTATTAACTTGTATATTCTGCTGAGCAAAGTTATTCCCCTTTGCCATTCACCTTTGATAATTAATCAATGTATTTGAAAGCTTAACAGAACAAGAGAATTATGTAAGAAAATATATTGTATAATAAAAAAAAGTACTTTCATAGTTTTAATGACTTTGAAATAATAGATGAATAAAAATGAGACAAAAATAACTTCTCTTTTTAAAAGTTCTTCAAAGGCCAAGAGAGGCCATTGTGAGAAGTAATAATATGGGGTTAAATAGTAGACATTTTGTTAATAGTCTGCATGGGAATAGTGATAAATGGGGGGGGGGGAGGGGGGCAGATAGACACTAGACCAATTATTTTGTTATTGCTGATGATACTATTTTTCTTGCTTTTGGGCAGCAAAGCTTCATTTATCAGTTTAAATTGTTGTATTGTACTCAGGTGACCGTTAAGGCCCTTGGGCCTCTTGTTTTTTATTTCTTTGAATTTGTGAATGAGTCAAAGAAATTTGTGAATGAGTCAAAGGACTTTCTTGTCATTTCTGATGATGTTGATCCAACCACCCTATCTTTGGCATAAATCATATACACTGGATTAGGAGAGGTACTAATAACGGAACTCTTGAACATGTTTACAACCTCGTTAGTAGCAAATACTTGTAGAGGACATGCTCTCTGATTGTATTCAGGTGATCCCCTATCTGTAGTTCGCTGCCTCAGAAGGGTGATATCTTCCTTTGTTTCCAGACCAGACATGATTCTGAAGTCAAATGAAAAAAGCGGATTTATCTGGACGACCCCAAATAGGCTGTGGGCCGCCTTAGCGCCAAGAAGCTGTGGGGTAAATGGTGTAAAATCCTGCATTCTGAGCATTTCCTGGCACATAGTTTTCACTCTAAAATTACTATTTTAAGGAGAACAAAATTACAAATGTTACTTATTACCAACGTTTTACCGTAGCCGTTGACACTTGTTTATCAATTCACATCTTTTATTCGTTTATTACAACAATCGATATTTCCAATAAATCTTCCAACAACTGGCTGAATAAATACTTGGAACGACATCTCTTAACAATTTTGATTCTCTAGACTTTATTCACATTGTACAATTTTCGCATCCATTACCGCGATCGATGCATCTAGTAAAACTTCCATCGAATGGTTGAATTCTAAAATCCAATAACCAATGAAATTGC
Organism: Saccostrea echinata; assembly: GCF_033153115.1. NCBI lineage: Eukaryota > Metazoa > Mollusca > Bivalvia > Ostreida > Ostreidae > Saccostrea > Saccostrea echinata. The sequence continues at coordinate 9,744,330 of NW_026889754.1, forward strand.
ACATTACATTTAATCAATGAAGTAGGAATAAAGTGAAGCAAAAACGGTATAATCTAAAAATATAGAGATACTTAAAAAAGCGGAATACGAATTTTAAATCGGATTGAGGAAATCTGAATAGCGGAATTACGCTTTTAAGCGAAAAGAACATGCCTGTGTTTCATTGCCTTACCTTAAGCGGTTTAGAAGTTCTGCAAAGTGTCGGCTCTCTGCCTGCCGCATGATTTTTTTTTTCAATTCAAACATTTTAAATAAATCTGTCCAATATTATATCTATCCAAATCTATCTTAATTCACATATTAATATGTTATGTCCTTATGTTACTTTTATCTGCACTGTGCAAAAGTCGAAAAATATACAGCATCTTACCTGCAGTTTCTTGTATGCAATCGCAAATGAGTGCCAAAAAAACCCCAAAAAAACCACGGCATCCTAACAACCAGACATATCTTAAACTTATTAGAACCCGACACTCTTAATGAAGCATTTGGTCAATTGCATGACAAACACATACAACAAAATCATGAAAAAGCTAACATCTAATATAATTGAAACAACCATGAAGACATAATAATTTTGGAACAAGCAATAAGAAGTCTCAAATTTTAACTAGAGAGCATTACCTTGAATATATGTGAGAGGAAACGGACATCAGTGATATAATAATATGGTATTAAAATGTCTTAATCTAGGTACTCCCACTCTGTAATTTCTTGTATGCGCTTACCTTTGTCCCATCGCCCGCGTGGCGCAGTGGTTAGAGCATTCGCTCTAGAGTCGCGGAGTAAGGAGTTGATCCTTACGTCGCGGGTTCGAATCCCACTGGGACGTGGAGACCGGTCCTTCGGATGAGACCGTATAAACCAAGGTCCCGTGTCGCAGTAGGTGCTGGCACGAAAAAGATCCCTCACTGCTCAATGGCCGTAAGTGCCGACTATAGGTCAAAAATTTGTAGCTCTGCACCGGCAAGTGGTGGCGTCTCCATATGAGTGAAAAATTCTCGAGAGGACGTTAAATAATAAACAAACAAACCATTGTCCCAATCTTGGCATTTATTGTGACTATTGCTGCTTTCCCTTCCATCATAAACCTTTTAATGGCATACGCTGGAAGCATAAATGAAAAACTTGTACATTTATAGTACTTACCAGTCACAATCAATATGAACATTGGGTCCTTGAATCATACTACTATTGGATGTATCACCTAAAGAAGCTGACGACTTAGGTCAGTCGCGGCCGTGATTCGAACACATGACCTTCCGATCACGAAGCGAGCGCTACCATGACGGTTAATACTTTTAGAAGCACTCGTATTTTTTGATTGCTTAAGAACTGGGTACGGGAAGCCCAAGAATCGGCCCTGTTAAATTGGCAAATATTAAACGCAGGTTTACATTGTATCAAGTTACTGTTGAGGTTTCCCTGTGTGTGAAATGGGTAACAAAGTCAAGCGCCCTCTCATTTATATAACGTTCAAAACCGGTCTTATATTCCGGAATTCCCTTATTTTGGACGTTTTCCTCCTCTTCCAGTCTATATTTAAATATGGCCGCATCCGAGTATGTATGCGAAACTTGACAGAAAGAACAAATATAACTCGATTTCTAATATTAAAGAGAAAAAATGACCTTACAAAAGTGCAGCCACATCCGTTTTTACAAAAAACAGAAGTTGAGAATGCTGCATTTTTGGATAGACGTCACTTTTTCTCCACAATAAATCTATACTTTTAAAGAAATTAATTATTTAATCCTATACCTGAAGGCTTTATTATCTTTTATTGTCTTCTAAATTCAAGTCTGCATTTGAAAAATAATTTGATACAATTTTTATGCAAATGAAAACCATGTACATGTAAACCTTTCTCAGTGAAATTTACATTACATGTAATTTAATGACGCAATGCATTGAAAAAAATGACGTCACAAAGTGCAATCATGTTGAAAAGATGTTCTTGAAACAAATTCTTCAGTCTTCGCAACTATGATAAATACTCAATCAAAATTTACAGCGTACAAAAGTAATAACGACATAAGTTTTGGTGGTTCAGACAATTAATTTACATATTATCATACATCATAACATGTATAACTCCAATTAAACCGCGCGTCTCCTTGATAGTGGATATTGACTTTGACTTCAAAAGAAGTTTTTTTAAAACATTTTTATTGAAAATCATCAGCTTTCTTAAGTATGTTTTATTCGTTTTCAGTTCATATATGTCTGGGATTCATGAATATCAAAAGACAATAGCTAGTGATTGGGGCGGGGAAGGGGGGGGGGGGAGATGGGAAACTTGGTGTATAGCAGTCACCATTTGAACATTTCTTTTTCTTTTCAAAACTTGTTATCCTTGTCACTGTAATGTAGCAGATTTTTATTTGACAAAATTATTATGTCACAAAGGATTCTAGTGTTTTATCGCATAATTAGGAAGTGTTTTATATATGACATTCATTGAATGAATGCTGATCGGAATATTGACATCAGTGTTTCAAGTAAAATCGGGTTTAATTTATAATTTACTTTTAGATAAGGAAAAATTAATTATGTTGACAAACCAAGTTTATAAGGCTTAAAAACGTATACAGTGGTGAACGCATTTGGCATTTTCTACGAAAATTTAAGTGAAACATGATACAATCAACCTTTTTTGTTGTCTATAAATAAAGACCATCTGTTTCCAGTTCTGTAAGAAATACAAACACGATCATGCATTATACTTGTGGACAAGACACCCCCCTTTTCCGCTCCATAATCGATGGTTTAACTCGATTTTTTTTTTCAGAAATTATTTTCCTAATACATTTTTAAGGCATTCCAAGTCCAGAAATGAAAAAAAAGATTACTCTTTAGATATTAATCTGTTTAATAAAGGAATGTACATATTAACTACATGTACACTATTGTAAATCTTTGTAAAAGGATTTTATCCAGATTATCCATGAAATAATACATTAAGTATGTCATAGGAAATATGTTCAGTATTCCAATGGATGTTCATCGGGGCTGGAGGAGGGGATGTGGGTCCTGCCCAATATCCCTCTGTGAAAACGGTGCACATTATCTCTGAATTTTAAAGATTCAACGTCCGTCTATGATGATAATCCTTTCCAGAAAAAAATATTAAAGGTATTTTTGTTACTATAAGGACAAATGTACAGAATTGCGAAGGAAATGCCTCAGAGAGTTGATGTATCCAAAGGAAGTGATAAAATCATCATTGTCACCAAAATATATCAAATATCTTACCTACGGTTGTGTAATATGTAAACATCAGGATGAGTTCTAAAGCAATTTATCATCTATTTTAATGCAGTTTTTGTCTTAGTATATGTGTCGTCACACAATACATGTCAGCAGTTTTTTAGGTATATTTTAAAAGATTTTTCTTAATCAGACACAAACATGAAAAAGAAACTTAATCAAGCTTTAATCCGGGAATGAGAAGGATAATTCTATAAAGAAGCAATGTGACGTGTTTTACATATTGTTCCCACAAGTAAAAAATAACATCAGATTTCGTATAATTTGATATCTGAACTAGAAATGAAATCTCTATGTAGCTTATGAAAAGGGACGTGAAAATGAATTTTGATTCTTCTATGTGAGTGTTCTGTTATTCTGCATTTCGATTATTTGTATTTTGTTTCCATTTAAATAGAAGGGGGGGGGGTGTAATGATAATCAAGTTATACATGTACTGAGTGACAATAAGAAAAATTCTATCAAGAATTTGATTTATAACTAAATACATCCCTTTCCAATGGCTTGCACTCGACTGTGTCGTTGATCGATCTTTTACTGATCGATTGACTGCCGCTTCATGCAGCATTGCTTTGAAGACGACACGCGCAGATTTTCATAGCTGACATGGATAAACTCTGTATGTTAATCATACACATAATATTATATCCTTAGTTTTATAACTTTAGTTTTAGAGAATTATGCCCGTTAGAATGTACTAAAGGCTTCCGAATCCCTTCCCTAGAATTCTTATGCACTACGCAGATTTAAGCATGTAATTTTCGATTATGTTAATCAAATTATGAGTATGTACATGCAAAGTAGCGTGTTTGTCTCTAAGATTAAATTATAAGCATTGGCTATATAAAATATTTTCATCGAAAATGGATCTAAACAAATCGCACATCCTTTTTATAAAAGCCTTCGGAGATTCACGGTTTTTAATTAATTTGAAGCAAAATTTTTCAAGGTCTGTAACACAAGTTATGATAAGGCCATTCCAAGTTTCTATACGTACTATAAGTTTTCTACACGTACGCGGACGAATTGGTTTTGAAGTTATAAAAGTTAAAAACAAACACAAATTAAAATTGACAAGTACAAAGCTTTGAAACGCAAACACAAAGTTAACTCAAATTAAATTAAAATCAACAAATACGAATCTCTGAAATGCATTTTACTCTTTTGGGATTGACATATCTCTTTTTTAAGTGGTGTATTATTTTTTTACGTATGAACTTCAATAAACTAGTAGTTTAACTTAGTTTTTGGCGAGGAGAGGTCTCAAGTGATAATAATAAATTCTAGAACTGTTCGAAAATGTTGTGTTCCAATTTTCTTTTTAATTTATTCACGTATCTTTAAATTTTTTAATGTAACTTGTTAGACAATGCGTAAAATGGTTGAAGAAATCATTACGAAATTTTTACATAAAAAATGATAAATTTAGAACGCGCACAGTTTTAAAAGAAGTACGTACCTTGCCTCGTCTGTATGGATGAATCAAGCTTCATTACTTGTCTGATGAAATCGTTTGTAATAAAATTATATTTTCCTTTAAATTATACTCCTTCCAGCTATCAAAGATACATTACGATGAATTGAAATAAAAGTTCAAAATTGTTTTCTGGAACATAATGCAGGTTAAAGTAAATAGTTTCCGGTTCAGAGGATGTACAGACTTCTTTGAACGTAACGTTAAAATCAGTAACGTCGTGATGACGTTATCACGTCAAAATTTGTAATTTTTAAAGAAAACTCCCATTTTTCGAGACCTCTGACGGAAAAACGGTTTGTGATAATATAAAAAATAAAATGATTTTGAAAGGACACATTGTAGGCATGTTCGTAAAAAATGAAATCAAATTTGGAGACAGGGCCACCTTGTTATACTTAACGTACCCAGTTCTTGTTGTTATTTCCTTGCGCAATGCGATTAGTTTCCTGGGAATTTCCAACAAACATAACTTAATATCATCAGCACTGAATGATTTTTCAGATGTTATATCACTTGCAGTAACATTTCTCACTGTAGTTGTACCACGTTTTTCTCTTTGTTTTTCTGCCATTTTAAATGCATCGAACTCCACAGAAAGTTTTGTAGCATCATCAATGGTCATCAGGTGCGCCTGCTGAACCCTCAGTCTCATGTCGGAATTAGTGAGGGTGTCTATAAAATGATCCCGACACAATGTCTCCAGTCAATCTCGTCGAGTATTGGGGTAGGCCTTTCTGCTTAAACGTTTTACATACTGTGCCAATTCCGGAAGCGATTGTCTCTTTTCGAACAAAGTGCTGATGCCAAATCTACAAATGAACGTCGTTTCCCTGGCTCCAAGTCGGCTAGCACTCCTTGGGTCGCACCCCGAAACTACTCAATTGGCTCAATATATCAGTCTATCTGCTTAAACATTCTTAAAGTGCAGAACAGACATCCGTCTGCATTTAACTCCAATGCTAAACCCCATTCTCATTCAATTTAAGGTTTCCAGCCAAAATCATAAAGCACCGATAGTGACCAACCTTAATCAGGTATATAAACAATGAACCCCCATATTCCCATGAGAACATCAGCGACCAGGCAGATCTGGGCGCTTACAGACGTATTCCGTTACCCATGAGAATAACATTACAGAGCAATAAAGCTCAGCATGCATGATTTAAAAATAACACAAATAAATAGAATTAGTGAAACTCAAAATTATGACAATATATATGATGAGAAATCACGAAAAATATTTACCATTTTTTCAGAGCTTAACTTTTTATAATATAACATTACTTTAATAACAGTTGAAATACAACCAGAAGTCTCTGTCGAGACTGCAACTCTACTGGTTTGTACTTATATCAAACGAAGAGAAAAGTAGCACTTGTACTTGAAACTTTGCAACAGCAATAAATAAATAATAATTAGCTCACCTGAGCCGAAGGCTCAAGTCAGCTTTTCTAATCACATTTTGTCCGTCGTCCGTCCGTCTGTCTGTCCGTCTGTAAACTTTTCACATTTTCGACTTCTCCAGAACCACTGGGCCAATTTCAACCAAACTTGCCACAAAGCATCCTTGGGTAAAGGGGATTCAAGTTTGTTCATATGAAGGGCCATGCCCTCTTTCAAGGGGAGATAATGAAGAATTAGTGAAAATTTGGTGGTATCTTTTAAAAATCTTCTTCTCAAGAACCACTGGGCTGTAAAAGTTGAATCTTATGTGAGACCTTCATTACATAGTGTAGATTCAAGGTTGTTCAAATCACGACCCCCTGGGGTAGGGTGGGGCCACAATGGGGGATCAAAGTTTACATAGAAATATATAGGAAAAATCTTTAAACATCTTCTCTTCAAGAACAATTAAGCCACAATTAGTCATATTGATATGGAATCATCCTCAGATAGTGTAGATTCAAGTTTGTTCAAATCATGGCCCTCAGAGTTAGGGTGGGGCCACAATGGGGGATCAAAGTTTTACATAGGAAGATATAGAAATAAGTCTTTAAAAATCTTCTTCTCAAGAACAACAAAGCCACAATTAGTCATATTGATGTGGAATCATCCTCAGGTAGGGCAGATTCAAGTTTGTTCAAATCATGGCCCCCGGGGTAAGGGTGGGGCCACAATGGGAGATTAAAGTTTTACATAGGAATATACAGAAAAAAAAAAACTTGAAAAATCTTTTTCTCAAGAACAGCAAAGCCTTGTTAAGTCATATTGATATGGAAACATTCTCAGATAGTGTAGATTTAACTTTGTTCGAATCATGACTCCCAGGGTTAGGGTGGAATGGGGCCACAATGGGGGATCAAAGTTTTACATAGGAATATATAGGAATAATCTTTAAAAATCTTCTCAAGAACAATTAAGCCACAATTAGTCATATTGATATGGAATCATCCTCAGATAGTGTAGATTCAAGTTTGTTCAAATCATAACCCCCAGGGGTAGGGTGGGTCCACAATGTGGGATCAAATTTTTACATAGGAATATAGAGGAAAAAATCTTTTCAACAACAGAAAAGCCATGTTTAGTCATATTGATATGGAAGCATATTCAGGTAGTGTAGATTCAAGTTTGTTCAAATGAAGGGGGGGGGGGGGATGAGTAGGGAGGGTCCACAATGGGGGATCAAATTTTTAACAAGGGAATATATAGGAAAAAAGAACAGCAAAGCCATTTGTTATATTGATATGGAAGCATCCTCAGGTAGTTCAAAATCCAAGCCCCCCCCCCCCCCTTTAAACTTTTCAATACTGAAGTGATTTGTGCTTTTTCTTAGCCAATGTGCTCAGGTGAGCGATTTGGCCCATGGGCCTCTTGTTCTTGTTTTATTCTCTTTGTTGCAAGATGAATTGCAATCAGACTAAAACTGTAGAAAGAGTAGCCTTTTAAAAGAATTTTAGAGAAATTTTGATTCTACTTACAATGGCAACATCATTCATCAAAATCAAAAAAATACAGACTATTATGTATCTCAGTGCAGTCTACGTGCATGCCACGTTATATTAAAATCAGACCAAACTGTAGGCAAAGTAATATTTTGTTTGTTTGTTTAATGTCCCTCTTAAGAATTTTTCACTCATATGGAGACGCCACCACTTGCCAGTGGAGAGCTGCAAATTTTGACCTATGCTCGGCACTTAGGGCCATTGAGCAGTGAGGGTCTTTTTCGTGCCAGCACCTACTGCGACACGGGACCTCGGTTTATATGGTCTCATTCGAAGGACCGGCCTCCACGTCCCGCAGTGGGATTCGAACATGCGACGTTAGGATCAACTCTTTACTCCGCGACACCAGACGCTCTTACCACTGCGTCACGCGGGCGACAAAATGTTGGAAGACCTGATCTCCTAAAACTACATGGATATTGTCAATCGGAAACTCGAGCATCTTTTTAATGTCAACCTCAGTGTACTTGTGTGTACAATCAGAGTGCTTTTCAACAACATAATTTTGTAAATGACGAATAACAAGGTAAGTATGTTTACGAGCTACGATTTTGAAGAATTTCCTCCTTAGAAAGGGAGGTATGTATGTAAGTTGGATTTCCACCCGTAGAATTAAATCCTAGTTCCTCTTAAATACAACTGAGCCTTACAAACAAAGACTATATTGTTATCAGCTTTGTCAGCTAGAACCATTACATACTGATTGTATAATTTATCTAATTCTTTTTTGACTTTTGAATAATTAAAGATAGAAGGATAAATAGTTTTCATACAACCCCTCAATCGCTTAATGCGAGATTTCAACATCCATCTGATGCTCTTAATCCATGCTGACAAAGTATCAACATCTTTTTTTTTCGTGATTGGCCCATCGCCTGGCGTAATCTTCCACAGGATTCATAATATGAATAAAATTATGACGCCAATTGAAAGAACTGGACCATTCAAGACATCTTCTAAAAGTAAGACCAGGGATCTTTCGTTCAGCATTGAAATAAGAATGGATTTATGGTTAACGAGGTTCGCTCCTGAGCTTTTGAGCAGATTCTTACCTTAACCTATATTTCAAAAATTCTGCATAATGTTTTAATTCTTGCAATAAATTTGGATTCTACAATGCCAGTTTAACTATATTCAGTTAAAACTCCATTATTAAATTCCATACCAAAAGCATTAAGTGAGGAACTATATTTTGTGGCGGAAGGTTTTTTAGAAGAAAATGATCATTTTTTCTCTTTCGAAGTATTTAAAGTATGTTAAGGTAGTATGGGATACCTCCACGTTATGACGTATTTCCGTTTGAAGTATTGTTTTGATTTGCATGAGTGCTTGTTATCGTGTCAAAATTTGTAGATACACCGTTGAAAAGAACACTCTGAAGCCTATTTCAGTGCAAGTTCTCACAAGTCGGCATTTTAAGTAAAAATAGACAAAAAAATCGTAAGTATATAAATTTACTTATAATTGTACAACGGGCATTTAAAAAAGCAAACCCCTGTAAAAGGTAGTTTCAACATTGCTGCTTTTGAACACTTTTAAGCAAAAGCTGTATTTCAATTGTTTGAGTAACTGTACAGCACCTTGTGTGCGGTGAGGCATGGATAAGTGCGATTACTTCACATTGTGCTGAATTATCACCAATCAATTATCACGTTAACCAGAGCTGGACTTTTTTGTTATTTAATTCAAGAAGTAACTGTTTGGTCACAAATCAGCTAGCTGTTGTATATAGTCCCAAAACGTTCAGATGAATGCAATTGCTCTGAACAAGACACGTCCTGGAAAGCGATTGTCCATGCATTGTTTTCAAAACCGCTCAAAGTTGAAAACTACAAAGTGCGATTTTTTTATGTTTGGGAAAAAATGCTCATCATTTCTAAAATAGCACCCAGGTTTTTTCAACCCTTGGAAAATAAAGAAGGATAACTCTTCCGCTCGGATCTTTTAATTCAAAAAATTTTAAATGCATTTTATATTTTCCATTTATATATATATTTTCAATTTGTTTATTTCACTTTGCTAACATATTAAGAAACATTCTTATTGTAGACTCTCATGAAATGTTATCCGTCTGTTTTCAAGAAATAAAGTTTTCCCAGTTTTTTACGCTTATTTTTTGTTGAAAATTAAAAAAATACTAAGACATATTTCTTGTCATTTTTGTTTTCATAAACACTTTATATTAGCAAACGCCTGCCTATAATATTAAGCTTATGAAAAAAGAATTATGCAAGAAAAAAAATCGTTTTTGCATTTCTCATTAAAATAATAAAAAAATTATTAAAATTACACTTTAATATACTGAAAGGTGGGGTATTTCAAATCCTTCCAATTTGGGTACATAAATATGTAGGAGAAGTTTCGTTTGGTATCCCATACCACCTTAAGTTTGGATTCCTATTTTTACATGCAGGCTGCACACATAGTTATTTTGTGCAGTGGACTGTTTTATACTGGTCCTAAATTATCTATTAAATAAACTGTCATGAATTCTATCATCATATTTGATAAATTTAGCAAATATATTGTTGAAATGAAGAAAAAAATAGCCCTATTTTAAGCTTAAAATTAGCACTATTTTAGTAATATCTAAAAATTAACATCACAGACCCCCACTTTTAATTTTCTTTTCTGAATATATACGATACTTTTAACCATTCTTCTTAAATTCAGTAAAATGTCATTACTTTCAAATGATTTTTTTGCTTGTTAAATTTTTAATGCCAGAAAAATGAAAATGTTTGAGTGCAAAAAGGTCAAATAATTGAACATGCGGAGTAATTCGAAAATTTCTTCGTTGTTACAAATTTTAATGTGTCTACTTAAGATGAAATAAGACTGTGTTTGTTCACCATAATTTATTTGAACAAAAAATATTGAAGGAAAAACTTTAAAAATTGATTTATGTGTAAGACGTATTTACAGTGCAAAAAGGTCAAACTAAATGCCCTGTAGCGCCAAAAGAAGCGCATTGACCCCCTTTTTTGTTTTGATTTTTAATACAGCTATGTGTATAAATTCTAAAAATATACTTGATACAAAATTCTCATTACTTTTGATGGCAGGATCCAACCTCCTTAACACCTAATGCAAAGAAGTTTCACTATCTTCTAACGATTTTTTTTTTCAGCTAAACGTTGCATTTCTAGTAGTACCTCTTTATTAACACGTATCATTTTTGGTTCAAAATCTAGGATGTGATGTCCCTGTATATTTTTTACTCTGCTGAGAGACACATAAGCCTGTTCATCTGTATAGTGGTATTTAAAACTGATCCTTCGCCATAGAATTAATTTGACATCTAATATTTCATATCTTTAAATATAGAGACATTTTTGAGATTAACTTCATTTTTTTCTAGACATGTTTTCATCCACAAAAATAATATATATTTTATATCATTGATTACAAGTCTAGTGTACTTTTAAAAGATCGGCACAAGTTTTTTGCATCCAGGCGCTCGTTGCACACATTTCAAAGGGGGGGGGGGGGCTGAGGAGGTGACATTCGTTACAAAGGAAAAAAATATGCACTTTTCAGGCGGAAGCGCCTTTTATAAATGTATTGATGACCTTCAAGGTCATTTTGGTCCCTTGCTGTGGTACTCCAAACAGATATTATTTAGACTAGGGATATGCAACCCTGTTTCCATGGAATTCTTAAATCATCAAAAAAACTTTGCCATTAATCTCGTGTATTGTGACGCATAGTGCTGTTTTGTTACCATAATTGCGCCTCATCCATGATTCTCTAAGTGCACATATCAGCTCATCCCCTTGTGAAACAAGTTTAACCTCATCTCTTATCATTATTCAAGAACTTCAACTAGTTTGGTATGATTGATTGTATATTGTTTTACGTCCCATTCGAGAATTTTTCACTCATATAGAGACGTCACCATATACCGGTGAAGGGTTTGGTATTCTCTTCAATATTTACTCTTCCTGCTAGTTTTTCAGCCTTTAACTGCAAACTTCTTTTGCTTTGTGTCCTCAACGGATCTGGAGAGGAAGATTCAGCTGTAGTCTCGTTACTCTGCATACCAGAAGAACGGAATTTATTATGATTGGTTAGGTATTTAAGATTGATCCAATCTAAGTAATGTGAAGAAGGCCAAAAGTCACTTGTCTGAAATTCTTTAGGTCTTCTAGAAATGATGAGTTCTCCATTTCCTTCTCGTTTGTAAGTCATACCTTGGCAAGTAAAGCATCAAATTTTCTCTTACCAGTCCTGTTTATTATATCATATACCTAGTAGTATATCAGCCCTGATACAGGCGTTCCGGACTAGGTGAGACAGCCTCTTGTAACTAGGACTGTCTCGTCCTCAGGGCTGAGATATCTCTGTCTCAGCCCGTTGTCAAGGGGCTGTCTCGCCCTCAAATTTCAATCTATTATTTCTGTTTAATTTGTGTGAATTAAGAGTAAAATTTATATTTAAGTGTTAAAGATAAATATTTTGTATACTAAAACTAGTCCTCAATCTTGATGAATTATTTATTTATGCTAGAATATTGAGAAAATTGTTTTTAAAAAGTGCGCCAAATGATGGTAGATGTGACGTAAGAGAGGTAACTCTTGTTTACTGAGAGTTGTATGTTTTGAACAGAAATGGACGTTAATTTGTTTGACAGTAAGACAATATCAAGTTTTCTCTTTTTGTGTCATAATTTATTTTAATACATATCGTAAGCAAAACAAACAGTTACTTTAAATCTCAGACCTGTAACGATTTGTTGAACATGTAACCCGGTTAGTAGAGTTATCAAAAGTTTGGCACCTTTAAATCTTAGCAATTCAATGTGCCCTTGATTGTAACATGTTTTAAAACACCAAGACTCATCTATTTAACGTAGGTCGCGGGGTTGGTGACCATTTAAAATTGCTCGAAAACAAACCATGAAAATTACATATATGAATCTCATACTTTTGTTGTACATTCTCTGAATTTTTTTAAAAATTCGTCTGCATCGTTCTTGCGTTATTAAATTCCAAACATGCCATCGTTGTCGTAACATTTTCGACGCTGTTCTATTGAATTCTATAGGGAAACGTCATTTTTGACTCGTTTTCAGGAAAGATTTATTTTTAAAAAATCTCAGTAACTTTTAAATGGTGCAGACGAAATTGTTTCCCTTTTGGTCGTTTCACACAGAGATGATTTCAGATAAATCAATGTAAAAAAATTAATATGTCTTCGAGTTAGTTTTCTCGTAATTTAAATGCGAATAATTGCTTTGATATAGCAAAATGTAACATTTTTAAGAATGACGCTATAAACTATCACGACGTCACACTTAACGTCGTGAATACGGTCCGGTATAAAGTGCAGAAAAACAAAGAGAAGAAAGAAATTTATGTTTATATATATTTAATGTAAATTTATATTTAAAATAAGCACAGATGTATGAGTTATGTAACAGTGAGGCTGAAGGGGGGGGGGGGGGGCTTGCAGGTGCAGTACTCATAGCGTGATTCAGAGACTTTTTTCTTACAAGAATAGGGGAGCCAATATTAATTAAAGAATAAAATTAGAAAAAAAGTTCAAAATTTTCTGACAAGAAAATGGGTAATCGCCAAAACGTTAGAGAAGAGAAATGTTGAGTGGTTAGGTACAACTATTATTCAGGAGCAAATGTGGTAGGGGATGAGTATAGTAAGTAATCTTTTCTCAACAAATACATACCTATTCTCTGTCGAGTTGAAATGATACATGTTATATGTCCGATTCGAAGACTAATTTTCGTTTCATTTTGCTTGATATAAATCCTAAATAAGTAATCTTCATGAGAAACAGTTGAAGTGCTAACAAATAGAATTTTTCTTAATTCAATACTGATCAACGAAGTTTGGACCTCCAACTCACTTGTATTCTAGATGTAATTTTCTTCCGATGCCTGTGATACGTATATCAAGTGCTTTCAAATGACACGTATACGGAATTTTCACATTAGTTATGCTTATACGAGTACACACGCCGCATACAACTGCCCTTTTAACAGGATGTCGCTGTGGTATCACCACATATCGTCATGCAGCGTTTTTCCAAATAAAATTCCATTCTGTTGGTAAATTAAAAAAAAAGTACCAAGAACTACTCGTGTTTTGTATGAAAAGATCACAAATTTTCACCGAACTTTGTCATACTTTGAGCGTCCGATTTTTCATTCTCGACATCGTTCCATATTGTCAAAGTATTTGCAAAACATGGTGTTATAATATTTTAAAGAATTTAGTCTTTGATGAGCTTTCTTTTTTTTTTTAAAGATACGAAGAATCACAGGAACATAGGATGCAATTTTTAGTTGGGGGGGGGGGGAGGGGGGTAACAGATACAAACAAGTTTAGGCCCGTAGCAACGGTTTCAAAAAGGTGGGGGACCTAAAAAAAAAAAACAACTAATAAGCTGTCCAAATCCTGGATTTGCCAGGCTCGACCTAACAGCAACAAAAAGTGTGTGGGAGTGGGGCCAACCAGCATGCATCTAAAGGAAAAATTACTGTAGCTTAATACTATACTCAGAAAAAAGTGGGACCCCCCCCCCCCCGCGTTCTACGGGCCTGAAGCAGACATTCTTGAGGGGGCACAACCGACAAGCTCTGTTTTCTAATATGTATATTTTCATGTAATGGCAATATTATCGAGGGGGACAATAACTGTAAATTAGCTCGATTTTCCAAAGTAATTTATATACATTGAAAAAATTATGGGGGCACGTCCCTTCTCTTCTCAGATTCCTACCGAATTAATATCCCTTTTTTCTTTAGCACGAATTCCTCATAAGTCTGCCAGCGATCTTTTTTTAATCAGGCGAAATAACACACAAGTACCGAGACGTTGTAATTTTGGAGCTTTAATTTCTTCGTCGCAATACTTTTACTTTATTCAAATCTTTCTATGATAAAAGATGTATCTAAATCTAGTTAAACATCATTGCCTTAATCTCTATAAATATCTTTTTCTATGGTGCATTTTCACTTGCATTCCTCGCCGTTTTTTTTTTTAAATTCTTCGCTCGGTTTTTCGCATACAAATATAGGAGATACCTCCCAAACTTTTACCTTGATTTTATAATTAAATACGTCTGAAAAGAATTTTAAAAAGGCCATAAAAAGCCATCGGACCACGGGTGCTTGAGGACAGCCCCCCCCCCTCCGATATAGCCTGTTCGATTTTTTTCCTCATAAATTATATATGAATGACACATTTGTGATATAATCTATATCATCAATTCGGAAAAATTGGCTTAAACAAAATTTTATAAAAATTACTACCCTACTCTATGTATATAAATAGATAGAGAGTGGGGTAGATTTTGTAAAATGTTTTTTTTTTAGGTAATTTTTCCAATTGTTGGTATAGATTATATCACAAATATGTTAATACAAATATGTTATTGAAAGATAATTTATGAGAAAAAAATTCGAAAAGGTCCGGGGGTCTATATCGGGGGGGGGGGGGGGGGGGGCTGTCCTCAAGCACCTGTGCATCGGACACTTTGAGAGAGAGGTAAATGGAGATGAAAATCTAAAAATTAATTCTATCTCGCCTTATCAACAGGCTACGATTAACTACCCAGATTTTTTTTGTTCTGTTTAGCGACTTTTCAACTTAAAGGGCAACTTGCTCGACCGGGAAAGCAAATTAGATAAATTCTGAAGCTGTTACTTATAGAAGGTCTGTGTCGTTTTTATGCTTTATGTTTCATATCTGAGCAGTTTTTCAATTGTGATATATATATACATGTATTTTTAAAATCTTCTTTTTAAAAATAAAGTTTAAACTTTTGATATAACAGCTGTAATTGCGGTTGTTTATATAATGACGGTTTATCAGTGTAACACATAGGCGTCGGAAGCAAATTGAAAGTGGGGGGGGCTAATTGAAAGTGGGGGGGGGGGGGGCTAAACCAACGAAAAAAGGTAAGCCCCAATTTTCAATGCCTATATTATGTCTATCTTTGCAAAAAAAGTGGGGGGGCTAAGCCCCCCCTAGCCCCCCCGGTTCCGACGCCTATGTAACAAAACTTTTAATTAAAATACGTCAAAGGAAAGAAAAATAATCATGCATTTGACACTTGATTAGTTGTTCCATATCTTTTCGTGATACTGTTGTGGTCTCAAAGTGATGATAAATAAACGCTTTCGATGTTCGAACATTAAAAAAAATCGTTAAAAAGTTTTCTATCTGTGATAACTTCAGTTTGTTGAATTGAAGTTAAAAAATGTTTTACTGTGACGTCATAATCAAATGTGCACAAGAAAGTTGACCAAATCATATAAATTGCGTACTCAGTTTTAACGACGTCAGCAAACCCGCGACCTACGTTATTGACCAAATCAGGCAAATCCTCACTTTACATGATTAATTACCTTTGTCAAGCATAATCTTTACCTATCTTAAGATCGACAAACATCGAAAATAAAGAACGAAAACTCATTTTAATTTAATAAAACATTTGTCGGGAAAAAGTCTTAATATTTGTTCTGTTATATCTTTGGTTTTAGATATATGATATAAACAACATCACACCACTGTTTTGATTTCGGCCCTGGTATCAGCCCGAGCGGTTGGTATCGGCCCAAGTCTGAACTGAAATTTGAACAAGATTAACTTTTATTTATTTTATGTAATAAATTTTTTTTATTATAATCGATTATAAATTGCCCAGCCGATTACCGATAATCGATTCCGATGTTTTTCTGATTTGCTATCACTAGTCCACACCCCCATTTTGCTTCTAGATGTGGTCGACAAGGACTTTTCTTTATTGTATAACTGCAGCACTGCATTGGTGATCTCCAAATGAGATCCAACAGTTGTTTCACCATGGCCATGTCTCTCCATAGAGAAATTCTGTAAGTTCCAATTGCATATCGCAACTTGATGCTTCTTAAAGTTGTTTCTTCTCCATTTACTTTTACAGTTCTGTTCATCTTTCGATGTGCATTATGTTCCTGGGGATGGAAATTGCTTTTTTCATTGTTTGAGCCATGCACTTCAAATCGTGGGGATCTAGACAAACTCTTAACCTTCTGGAGCTGGGCTTTTCAGTTCTAATTGATCCAGCTTGTAGGTTCTGTGACCCTTGTAATAACACCGCATTGACTCTGCATGTAGTTTGTCACGAAGTGCAAACGATATCCTTCGTAGGGTTCACTACAGGTACTGCATTCTCGTCGGTGCGTATTTCGGATTTGCCAGGAAATAGTCCGATACCTTCAAAAATTAAATTCTGCGAGAACTTAACGAGTGGCAAGGTGTACATCTGTCTCGCGCGTTGGTGACTTCGAGGGACATGACTCGACGGCCATAACGAGCTGAATCAGTTTCAGATCTAAATAAGATTTCAAACCAAGAATAGGTACAGATTCATTTTTAACAATGAAGTTTTTGAGGTGCACATATCTATGGTGGTGAATCATGCTCTAAACAGGGTCACGGATGTTATCCGGTGTTAATTATTGGTGAAAATAAGGTAAAGAAGAAAACAAACCTGGTTGGTTATTAGCAATATTTAGGTTTGGTTATGAATATAGTGATGATAATTAGGTTATATAGGATATTAAACCCAGATGATTATAAATATTTCTTAAGTCAATGGCGATTGGAACAAACAGTAGATGATTCATGTAGTGTCAGTGGATAAAAAAGAATTGACATTTATCAATCAGTACGAATTGTATACACAGATAAGTCTGTAAAGCTCATTTAAATCCCACAATAATATGATTATAATTGACACGACTTTCACCTAATCCATATGTACCTCAATAAAACTATTGTCTTAGTCAACGTTTAAGGATCTTTTTAGCTCTTCTGAGCCATAGGCTCAAGAGCTAATGCTATGGCCATTTGTGCGGCTTGCGATGTGCGTAAACTTTTTAGAATATGGCCCATAACTCAAGAACCCCTTGGCCAATTGTCAAATTTGTCACAGGGTACCCTTGGCCGAAGGGCCCCCATTTATACTAAAACTAGGGTTGTGACCCTTAAACATGGGGAGATAATTAAGAAAATAGAAACAAAAGTACTGGTTTCTAAAAAATCTTCTTCTCAAGAACCACTGGGCAGATTATCACAAAACTTACACAAAAGGATGAGAATATGTTGTAGATAAAAATTGCACGGGGAACCACCCTTGGGCAAAGGGCGTGGTCTCAAGGTCACTTCAAAGTTGACCAAATATTACATTTTATTAAAATATTGATATTTTGCTTACTATAAGGACTAGGATCATCACATCTTGTCAGTTGATGCATCTAAGGACCTCATATCATGTTTTTAAATTTTGCGGCCATTCTTTTTCAGAATGATTTAAAGGCATATTTTGAACAATTTATGGCCTATGATCACCAAACTTGGTCAGTTGATGTATCTTGGGTACTCGAAGTACATTAACTAAAAAGTAGGTCACCTTGACCTACTTTTTGAATTTTATGGCTAATTTTTTTTCAAAACAATTAAGGTCATTCATTCGAATGCTGAGAGGTTCGGAATCAGTAAATCTTGTAAGATGATGCATCTTGGGCAATAAAACATATTTAGTAAAAAGTAGGTCACGGTGACCTACTTTTTGAACTTTGCAGACATTCAGTTTCAAAGTGTTTTAGAGGCATTATTTGGACATTTTAAGGCCTATGATAATAAAACTTTGTAAGTTGATGCATCTTCGGTCCTCGAAAAACTAGCCAAAAGTAGGTCACCTTGACCTACATTTGAAATTTTATGTTTATACTTAAATATTAAGGGTACTATCTGGCTTATAATCAAAATTAGTCAGTTGACGTATCTTGGGTCCTCGGAGTAGGTCGACTTAAAAGTAAGTCACCTTGACTTACTTTTCAATTTATGAGACTATAATTAAAATTTCATGTACTAATTGGTTTAGAATCGTCAAATTTTGTCACTTCATGCATTTAGGGTCTTCGGAGTAAGTCAACTGAAAAGTAGGTCATCGTGACCTACTTTTGAAAATTTATGGCTTTAATTTAATATTTCAGGTACTAATTGCCTTAGAGTCATCAAACTCAGTCAGTAGATGCATCTCAGGTCCTTGGAGCACGACAACTGAAAAGTAGGTCACCTAGACCTACTTGTGAAATTTTATGGCTGTATTTAATATTTTTGGGGCACTATTTGGCTTAGAATCATCGAAATTTGTCAGTTGATGTATCTTGGGTCCTTGGAGTAGGTCGACTGGAAAGTAGGTCACCATGACCTCCTTTTTAATTTAGATGACTATAATTAAATATTTTGGGTAATAATTGGCTTAAAATCATCAAACTATGTTCGTTGATGTATCTTGGGTTCTCGGAGTAGGTTGACTGAATAGTAGGTCACAGTGACCTACTTTTGAAAATTTATGGCTTTAATTAAATATTTTCAGGTACTAATTGGCTTAGAATCATCAAACTTTGTCAGTTGATGTATCTTGGGTCTTTGGAGTACAACTGAAAAGTAGGTCACCATGACCTACTTTTGAAAATTTATGGCTTTTAATAAATATTTCAGGTACTAATTAGCTTAGAATCAACAAACTTTGTCAGTTGATGCATTTTGGGTCTTCAGAGTACGACAACTAAAAAGTAGGTCACCATGACCTACTTTTGAAATT
Organism: Saccostrea echinata; assembly: GCF_033153115.1. NCBI lineage: Eukaryota > Metazoa > Mollusca > Bivalvia > Ostreida > Ostreidae > Saccostrea > Saccostrea echinata. Next base: position 9,763,635 of record NW_026889754.1, read on the forward strand.
TTATGGCTGTATTTAATATTTTCGGGTACTATTTGGCTTAGAATCATCAAAATTTGTCACTTGATGCATCTTGGGCCCTCTGAGTATGTCAACTGAAAAATAGGTCACCATGACCTACTTTACAATGTATATGGCTATAATGAAATATTTTCGGGTACTAATTAGCTAAGAATCATCAAACTTTTTCAGTTGATGCATCTTGGGTCTTCAGAGTAAGTTGACTGAAATGTAGGTCACTGTGATCTACTTTTGAAATTTTATGGCTTTTTTTAAATGTATCAGGTACTAATTGGCTTAGAATCATCAAACTTTGTCAGTTGATGCATTCTGGGTCCTCAAAGTATGTCATCTGAAAAGTAGGTTACTGTGACCTACTTTTGAAAGTTTATGGTAATAATTTAAAAATATTTTAGGTATTACTATGCTTAGAATCATCAAACTTAGTTGATGCATCTTGGGTCCTCAGAGAATGACAAGTGATAAGCAGGTCACCTTGACCTACTCTCAGGTACTAATTGGCTTGGAATCATCTTGGGTTCTCAAAAATGTTTCATCTTAAATGTAGGTCATGATGACTTACCTTTGGAATTTCAAGGCTTTATCTTAATATACAGGATACTTAGAGGCTTCAAATAGAAGTGATAGGTTGTACAGTTTACCAGAAGAGCGATTCAAGGCTCTTTGGCCTCTTGTTACATCTCAAAATGATTACCTGTGTAGTATTTGAATTAGCGTTGGTTTTAAAAATAATTGAAGTAATAACAAACTAAAAATACATATTCAAAAACGCTTTTAATGTAAAAAAATAAAAACTACCATTATACACCTAACAACACATTAATAAGAACGTATTATTATGGATCCCCAAAGAACCAGTAAAAAAGGAAGTATGAAGTGGGGATATATGTATATGCGATTTCCGCTCTCTTCGTTTACCTGCAGAATGTGTTGTGAAACAAAACTCTGCAGTTGTATATGTTATACCTGAGTTGTATATGTTATACCTGCAAACAATTAGTATGCTGTATGCAATGTTTTCGTTTGCTGCTGGACAGCAGGTGCCCGCTGTGTCGAAGCGGCACTGCAACAAGTAAGTTCTTATACTGATTAATTATGAATATTATATGTTTAAAATAGACTGTTTTTTGTGTTGTTTTTTTCCCCTTTATTTTCTTTCAGATGACGTCTTCTCATAAAAGTGAGATGGTTGGGGAGGGGGAGGGTAACTTGATAAGTAAAGATAAGTAAAACTATTACTCTATTTTAATATGATTTTAAAATCTATTTTACTTCTCCGTCTATTAGAAGTGTTTTAAAATAGGTTTGATTTACTTTTTTTTTTTTGCAAACAACTCGTGTATCTTCATGAATGGGAAAAGGGGGGGGGACTTCTTATAGCATTCTATCGAAATGTGTATATCATCCAATGTTTATAACGTAGGATTACGCACTAAGGTTTTATTTGGACACAGTCCGGTTTGAAGTGTGACCGACGTAAATGCTCGATAACCAGATAATGATACTAATTATGGTAAGTAAAATAAAACAATGTCAGTTTTAAATAATGTCATTATTTACTATTAATGGATAAATAAAAGATAATATAATTATGAGAATTTAGTTGTAATCTTCAGTTCTAATCTCCCTAAAATGTACTGTGTATGTGGTAAAGTGTAAATATTTGAAACGAGTATATATTTTGAGAATTTTAGGATTTTGTGTTTATTTGACATGTTTAGTATTATTATCTACAAAATAATTTGATATTATTATTTACAGGAAATTTATTTAATTTAACTTAATATTTATATTTCAGCAATTTATTATTTATTTAAGGTATATTATACTTTAGAAGATAAAATTAGTTAGGAATTGCTTTAGTATTAATAAATATAAGTTCCCCTTATTGTAATAAACTTTGAGAGGTCAGTGACCTATGAAGTGACCCATCAGTGAGATTTCATTGGCCGAGGTTTTGGAGGGAAATCTCTTTGTGGGCAGTGTATTTTTGGTCAGAATTGGTCATACCAGTCTTTTTGTCTAAACTGACAGGATGCCTTGATTTCCTGATCTCATTCAACTTGGGTGTAGCAGTTTATTCTCTTTAAGTGTTCAATTCCAGAATTTCAGGTCTGTTTTTAATATTATTAAGGTCTTCCGTTCCAACGGAAGACCTTCTACTGATTCTGATGGTTAAGATTATTATTATTTTTTTTAAGGTCTTCCGTTTCTAACGGAAGACCTTCTACTGATTCTGATGATTAAGATTATTCTTATTATTCTTTTTTTTCCCTAGATGCCAACTTTGAAGCTTCATATCTTCCTCATTTCTGAACGGATTTTGTTCAAATTTTCAGAGCTTTTAAACTTTACAAAACAATCTCAGAATACTGTAATACAATTCGGAAATTACCTTCTGTTCACGAGTTATTCCCCTTTGATTGAAATTTTTATGCCTCTGGTTTCCAGACAAAGGCTCTGAAAATGTAATAAATGGAGCACAAAACCCTTTGAAATTGAAAAGAAGAAGCATTGAAGTTGTGCACATCGGTTTTTGTTTTTTGATTTTTGCATTAAAAATGGCCCTAGAGAGGGGTCAAAAGTTAGAAAGCGAAAAAGAGCAAAAATTTTGACATATTTTCCTTTACATCTTTAAAACTAAAAATATTTTGTTAAAACGTGTAGAATAAAAGTTGTGCAAATTAGCAAGAGCTTTCATTTGATATCATTTAGAAGGGGCTGACCCCTAAAATGAGGGATCTAGAGCCCTTGGAAGTTTTCGCTTTATAACTCAGAAACGGTAAATATTTCGATATGGCTTTCGGAATTAAAGTTGTTCTTTAACACCTTATTAATCTCATACAAATGTTGTTTTGTTTGAGTATTGCGTAATATGTAGGTAAAACGCAGGTCCCGTAAACAGGTAAGCGTTTTCATTAGGCAAGTAAATCAGAACTCTTCATGTGTATAACTTTAACAAACTTGCAATAAATTATATACCCTACTGTATTTATTGCTAATTTTCTTCTAAATAAGGTTTTAAACGTGTTCTGTGGTTCACTCATAAACTATTTTTTACAACTTTCTTTTCTTTTTTAATTTAGATTTAAAGGGAACACGTCTTCAAATAAAGGAAGGAATTAAATGTATCTATATAACTATATAAGTAATATTAAACTTTAAGCATCGAATAATTAATGATCATTAACTATACGCATTTTACCAGTTTACGTTCTCCATGTTCACCTCGATGTTTATAGTTATGTAAACAACCTGCGATCCCACGTTGCCGAGGTCACCAGTGTACCAGCCACCTGCGGTCAAAAGCCATGTAAACAAAACAAACATCTGAGAAGACAAATCCATTGTGTAGAAACTACGATTAATGAAACATAATGTTTTTTTTATTTATATCGAATCTTTAAGATAACTTAATCTCATCTTTGATTTAATCTTAATTCCAAACACTAGTGCATAAAATCATTACGAATTTTAATCGCTTTCACCGACCTGGTCACTGTGGACACAATACGATTTAAAAAAAACCCCAATTTATTTCTGTATCCCGTGTTATTGTATTCTATTTCAATTGTAATTGAAAAGGTCCTACGGCAAAGAATTGCAATTAGTGATGGAAATATAAAGTATTAATATTTGTGTAAAGTATAATTTTTACTATCAGTCTCTTGTTTCTTCATTTAATTTTTCATTTAATATTAAATAAACTATATACATAAAATAATACTTTTAAACATACAAAAATTCACGCCCTCTTACAGCAGACAGTTTACATTCCGCTCTGTCTCTGTGTTTCACTTCAAAATTTGTAACCCACTCGTCGTTCACACGTGGCCGCAGAGATTAGCGAGCCGCGGTCATATCGGTGTTAAAATGCAATGTGTACTCGTAGCGATTAATGGAAAATTGTGTTTGAGATCATTTCAAATCTTAAATATTATTTTATTTCACTCTATCTCACGCTTATTTTTATCATTATCTTATCCGCCTGTGTATTTATTCATTTTAAGTTTTATGCATTTTAATTGCCGACTTAACCACTAAGTTTGCAACAATTTATTTTTCTGTCTCATGTTCTAAACTGCATGTACACATGCATAATAATTGTAAGTGGAGGTGACGTTTTCAATTCTCGGGTAAATCGAAAATTAAATTAATCACTTCTGAGTTTGCATTATTTGCTACCAAATTTACAATTGTATTGTACAGAATGATATACTTATGCATTTCTTTTATTTCGTCGAATAAACAGAATATCCCAATACACGATTTTACGGATACATGCTTGTAAGTACATGCAGTTTTACATGGGAGAGCGCCCAAACTAAATACATCCTGAGCTTTCAGAATACACATGCTTGTGTACAAAGCAAACAGGTAATTCACAGATAAGAAACACTAATAAGCACTAACATACACTAACATGCACAGACTCAATAATTGACTTATGTCGCGAGGTTCAGAGTTATAAACTAAAAATATACCAAAACAAAGGCTGAGGAAATTTGAAATGACTAAGAATACAGACCTTAAAATTTAACTTTTCGTAGGCATCACATTTCAATATGCGTAACTTTAACAAACAATAAGTAACATGATTATACACTGACAACAAGGTGCTTGATTAACTTTCTTAGACACAATCTTCTCAATCACATGATGGAACAAAAACAAGCGTGCATTCTTTGCGCCTTTTTCATATAACGAACGATAACTCTAACTCAAGATGTAGAATTACAAAAATAGATAACTCGTTCCACTACACTTTACATTTCATGTATTTCCTTGTGACATTTTTTATTATCGGTCGCAGGCCGATCTATTTGTGATTGTGTTAGAAAGTGCACATGGGGAAATGGGACGTTATTATTCTTATTTCGATAGAATAATATTTCATTGAATGACAGTTGTAAAAGTTCCGATTAAATTATTTCAAAATTGTTCTACATTAAAATTTACTTGATTTTTGGAAAATATTATTTTTTCATCAACTTTTATTAGATATAAATTTATAATTTTTTTTTTGTTTTTAAGTCACCTGAGTCACTCAGGTGACCTACTGCTATCCGGTTTTGTCTGTCGTCGTCCGTCGTGCGTTAACTTTTGAACATTTTCAACTTCTTCTCTAGAACCGCTCAACCAATTTTGCCATATAGCATCTTTTGGTGAATGGGAACAAAAATTGTGAATTTCATGGTCCCTGCCCCCCCCCCCCCCGGGGCCCCAGGAGCGGGGCTAAAACCACCAAAATTGATACAATCTTTAAAAATCTTCTTCTTTACTCCTGGACATTAAGCAGTCAAACTGTTGGCCTGATTGTAATAAGCACAAGGCCCTCTACCAAAATTATGAAATTCATGGCCTCAGGGTCAGGGGTTCTGGTGCTAGGATGGGGCTATATAGATTTTATAGTGAAAGTGCGTAATTTCTTTGAAAGTCTTCTTATCTTCTACTGGGTATTATTTAAACAAACTAAGAGCATGGTTATGACAAGCAGTAATGCCTTTTCCAAAATTGTGAAATTCATGCCCCCTTGGTCAGGGGTTTTGGTGTTAGGGCGGGGCTCTATTGATTACCGGGTATATAATGAAAATGCATTAAATCTTTGAAAATCTTTTTCTCTGCTCCTAGGTATTATTTAAACAAATTAAGTGCATGGTTATGATAAGCATTGATGCCTTTTCCAAAATTACGAATTTCCAGGCCCCTGGGTCAGGGGTTCTGGTGTTAGGGCGTGGCTATTGATTATACAGTGAAAATGCATTAATTCTTTGAAAATTTTCTTCTCTGCTCCTGGGTATTATTTAAATAAACTAAGGATGCTTTCTCCAAAATTGTGAAATTCAGGGTTGGGGAGGGGGGGGGGGCTCTATTGATTATATAGTGAAAAAGCATGATTTCTTTGAAAATATTCCTTTCTGCTCCTGGTTATAAAGTAAAGAAACAAAGACAGTAGTTATGATGAACAAGAGTGATTCTTCCAGAATTGTGAGTTTAATGCCCCGTAAGTCAGATGTTCTGGTGTAAGGGTGGGCTCTATTGATAATATAGTGAAAATGCATTAATTCTGTTAAATAATCCTGTCTGCTTCTTAGTGTTGAGCAGAAAAACGAAGTGCATAGTTATGACGAACAATTGTGCTTCTTACAAATTTTGTGGTCTCCAGTCTCCAGGTTTTGCTGGGGGGGGAGGGGGGGGCTATATTTATTAAATAAAGTGAAGAATGTGTTAGTTCTTTGAAAATCTTAAACTAAGTGCATAGTTAAGATGATGAGTGTACCTGTACCAAATTTATGAATTTCATGACCCTGGGGCATGGGTTTTAGTTTTAGGGAAGGGGTGTGTTGAATGTGTGGTGAAAATGCATTATTTCTTTGAAAATCTTCTCTGCTCTGCTCCTTTGCATATCGAATGCAAACAGAATTAAAGTTTTAATAAGCAATTTTTACCAGATTTTTGAATATCTGGACCATTTGGTCTAGTGTTCTGGTCCTAGCCATGGCTCTATTAATTTGTATTCAAATGATTATTCACCTTTGCCATTCACTTTTGGAAATTAATCACTGTAAATAATGTATTTGGAAGATAATAGAATAAGAGAATTATGCAAAAAAAATTATTGAATAATACAAAAAGTACTTTTATAGTTTTAATAATCAGGTAGACTTGTAAATAATAAAAAAAATTCAAATGAGACAATAATAACTTATTAAATGTTCTTCAAAGACCAACATAGACCAGTGTGAGAGGTCACAATATGGGGTTAAAAGTAGTACAGAAGAACTAATAGTTTGTTAATAGTCTGCATGGTGATAGTGCTAAATGGAGGATAGATTAGAATTTAATTTATGAGTTGTTACTGAATACTAGACTAATTGATTCTGATCATCCTATTTATCTTGCTTTTGGGCAACAAAGCTTCATCTATCTGTGTATTTTATACTCTATGGATCCTATAAATTGTATTATACTCAAGTGACCGTGAAGGCCATTGGGCCTCTTGTCTTTCTAAAACAATAAAGGAGTGTGCCAGATATAAAAGCAACTCGTTATGTATATGAGATTCCAGATAGTAATTCATTAAAAAAAGACGGTGTCAAAATTTGTATATGCTTCAGTTTAAATTCACTTTTCGTTCTTCATTATTCTGCGAGCTTAAAAAACAACCATAATGTTGCATTTTGTATTTCGGAGTATCTTCTCAAAAACAAATTATCGGCTTCGTCACGTGACATAGATCAAGGGTATCAGCACCGTGAGCACATCGCCACGTGAATATGCTGCTTTCTTTTCCATATCGGCAGTTGAAGGGAACGCATCTAAAATGGTAAGGAGTGTCATAGCAAATTATCATCAAGGTTGTCAAATATTTGCACCATTTAATGGAGTACAATGTACGGTAATGGCGCTCATTGCTTTGCTAACATTTATGAGTCCCCAGTCAGATTCCATAAGTTTTCAATTGGATCAGATGTTGCACGATGGCACCAAACTTTGTGCCAGTATTTCTCAAGTATTACAATCATTACAATATTTAGGTCACAATCAAATGTCAAAAGTGTTGAATTACTAAAATAACGACTTTACTTTGGAATATTTTACGGAATCATAGGTACAGGGACTCGTTCCCAAAATGACGAATTTGATCAAATGAATTTGTATGATGCATTATCTCAAGAAATGATAATATCTTCATTTTTTTTGTTAACTATGAATGATCTAACTATTGATTTGCATGCAGATGTAAGTAACAATCAGTTCTTGATATATTCTCATCAGAGGGATCAATTTGGATTACAAGATGCAGATAATGGTGCAGCGGTGTTGATGTTTAACCTTTGGGTTATCCCTTTGTTTGTCTTCGGCTCCACCAATGCCCTCTCTCCTGTTCCCTTCATAGCTAGATTCCTGATGATTCCAATGTTGGTTTCCCACCGTACAGGTGTTGCTGTGGTGATGGTTTCATTGTTGCCACCATGATTTCACAGTAGGTAGAAAATACATTTTCCTCACTGCACCATAGTTTGTATCCTTTCCTATACTTCGGGGTAACATCAAAATGTCAGCTCCTAAATCAAGTTTCTTAGTTTCATCTTCTTCTTAATCTCCATGGATGATCACCTCTTTCTCAGAGAAATTAACACTATCGTCAACATGTACAAGAAGTATACAAGATTGTCCTAAAATTCAGAATTGCTGCCCGTAAAATGTCGCTTTAAGCTACCAGTTTTCAATTTCAAGAAAAACTTCAAATCTTAAATCCTAAAACATCTCTTAACATATTCATGTGAATTTCTTGAAGTGCTACTTCACTTATATCTGTAAGGCTTAACCAAAAGTAAGGGCGACGTCTCAGTAGACATTTCTTTTTGATACAATAATAATGCAGTCTCATTTTTTCTTTGTTGTTCTCCAAACCAGTTTTCCATCCTCTGCTTGTTGTCAGTATGTATATCTCTCAAGATGAGAGAACATTATATCAAATGGTGGCAAAGAATTATTGGTGCTGATCAAGGAAGTGCATGAAGTACAGAATACTGCTCGTTTCCCTTTTACAGTTTCAGACCTTGTTGTCTCTCAGTATTTTTTATTAGATTTGCCAGTGAGATTTGGCATTTCCCAGTAAAATTTCAATTTTCATCGATTGTACATATATTACTAAGGAACAACTACATTTCTGATTACCAAAAATAAACATGGTCTAATAACAAAGAAAAAAGTTGTACCTTGCTTTCTTTCGAGGTTTACAATATTTTCAGACTCGCTCTCATGTTTAGAGTCCATACACAATATGAACACAGATCACCCATACATTTTGGATACATTAACTAAGTTCTATCATCTTACTCAACAAGGCAAAGAAGTCCAATTTTGTTTGATTCCGAGTCACATTGGTATTTCGGGTAATAACAAGCCCGATAGTTCTGCAAAAACTGCTCTTCAATATGAAATTGTACCTTTTAAAATTCCTTACACTGATCTTAAGTACTTGGTGAAACTTTACGTAAATTCCCTTTGGCAAATATTTTGGGATTTTTATGATAATAATAAACTTTATACCATACAAAACAAAGTTAATCAATCATCTGACCTTGGCCTGAAACGTCAGGACGAAGTCATTCTTTCAAGAATAAGAATTGGACATTCAAGGTTTACCCATTCATATTTACTGAGCGGGGAACATCAACCTGAATGCATATCTTGTGACTGTGTAATAACTATAAACCATTTACTTTTAGAATGTTCTGATTTTACGCCTGTTCGAAATAAACTTTTTAATGGCGTGCAAACAATGCATGATCTTTTTACAAATGTAAATCCTAGTGCAATTTTACAATACTTGCAAGAAACTGATTTTTACAATAAGATTTAAATGTATATATTTTTATTAGCATTTTTGTAATTTTCAATTTAACTGTTTTTGTTTTTAAATTCCAAGTCCGTCGGATGGGACGTAAAACGGTGCCCTGTGTCAAGGATCACAACCCCCTTGGCACGCTAAAGACCGTTTCTCAGGTTTTCGAAAAAGAGTAGGCTCATTGAGGGCCGCCAGAGAAACCCAAAAAGTCTCAAAACCGTTCATACAGTATTTAATTCATACCGCCGAAATATGGCTGAAATATTGCCGACTCGGCGTAAAACAACAATAATCAATCAATCAATCTTTCGAGGGGTTTCTGTCAACCCGAAATCACGTAAGTGTTAGAAAGTTTTCCCTTTGTAACGATAAAAAAGAGTCAAATTGAGACATCATCACGAAAACTAGCTGCTAAAATCCAAATGAAAGGATTTTCCGATTTCCGTATTTTCATTATAGCAAAACGTGAGACGTATTTTGGACACAAAATCCGTACAAAATACGGCGAAATCGTAAGAGTAAACAGGTCTGAATGTTCATCATTATTACCAACACTGCATCCCATCTGAAATGCGTACAGAAACAAAACAAGAACTAGCACACTTTACCACATTTTAAGAATTTGAAGATAAAAATAAAAGGCAGCACCTCTCTTTTAAGCATTTGTTTAGTTCAGCTTTCTTTAAGTTATCTACCCATGGTTCTCCAAACAACTCTTTGATGTCATCTGCTGATGCAGCTGAGAAGGACTTAAGTGCTATCTCTTTAAGGTAAAGTCGCTTAAACAACTTGGTTAGGAGTACCTTTAAGGTTCAAAAGAAAATACACATTCAAGGCTCTGTCTTTAAAGACATATTCTAAATATGTATTAAGGAACAATGTAAATTGCATTTTCATTTCATCTACTTTTACATATATTTAAAAATACCTTGACTGGTTCTATGGAGTGCATCATCTCTTGCTTGTGTCATGATTTTGGCTTGCAATGTCTCTCAGTTGAGAGAGGGTAGATATGCTTTTAATTTTTTTTCTCGATGTCTTCTGACTGTTGTTTTCGCATCAAACCAACACTTTGCACGGCTAAATTCAGAATTGACATTATTCTCTCAAGAGCATTTTTCCAAGAGTTCATGGGTGGAGTTCGCACAACAACAAGCATATCATATTTCCCATGGAGAAAAAAGCAAATGAGGTTTAACTGAATAGTCAAGTAGGTAAGTCTGTCGTCCGGGTCTCCATCTGTGTATATCAGAAGTATAGGTTTCTGGTCTTAATTCAAGTTCCAAGACATTACTTGCTTCAGTTCTGTGTCGAATTGGTGATGATGACTCCAATACCAAGTCTTTCACTCCTACATAAACTTGGCCCTTGTAAAATGACCCATATATGGATTCTGGTATATCAAGAAGAATAGTCACACGAACTATACTAAATTTGGTAAAGTCATGATCAGACACTGCAAAAACCTTCTCTTGGCCAACTATGACTCTTTTACTACGGTCCATTTTTGCAACTGGATGGTTTGGTTCCCCTACTTTACAATGATGTTTATCATTCATACACACAAATGTTGTAAACTCTCTTAATTTCACAGCCAATTCTTTCAAATACCGAAAAGCGGCTGATGCATAATGTATGTCTATGTGCTATTTTCTTAACTGACGACTTTGAACTTGGAATTTCACATGTAATTTTCCTGTGTACTGTAATGAAGAGTATGATGTCGCATTCTAAGGGGCAAAATGAAATCGTAACCACTGCTCACTTGGAATAGGTATATCAGGTGGGCAAGTTAATGCAACTTGTCTATGCAAATCTGGAATTGATATTGCCGATGCTAGGTGTGTGAATATGTTATCATCCACTGCAGTTTCAACAACAGACTCAATGTACTCTTTGGCTTTCTCAAAGAAAAGATATTTTGAAGGCTGTCTCTTGTTCTGCTCACGCAAGTCTTAAATAAAGTCTAGATCTTGCAGATTAAAATGCTTGTTGGACTCGATTCTTTTTCTTTTAGATGTGAAGCAGCACTGTTATCACCTGTCAGAGTCTTGTACACATTTCTTGCATGCATTAGCTTCAAGGAGCATATCAGGGAAGTCAGGGAAATTCTGTCTATAAAAGCCCGTCGCATTGCTCTAGTGTGGTAAGAGGGCATGTTTTTCTGAATTCGCTAAATCACCTCTTTGATTTTTCGATATCCGGTCCTCTTCAGTCTGACTTGCTGGGATTTTCTTCTGTTGCGAGTGTCAGCTAGGGTATATTCATCAACGCACATTGGCTCCAACTCTCAAAGTGTCCAAGTGGCTAGTCAATGATTTGTAACGTGAAAAATATGTGGACTTCACACCGCATTTAGGTTGAATTAACTTTAATGACTGCATATCATCCAAAGTGCGTTCAGGAAAATTAAGACAGTGAATTGTTTTCGTTTTTTTTCTAAAGATTTTTTCAAGTAATCTGAATATTTGTACATTATCTCTGCTAAGCCTTTTGACTGCAGTTTATTTGGGTGCCACATTCGTCCAGATATCCAGGCTTGCTCTAGAACAATGTCAAGTTGTTGAGCATGTGCCAGTAAATTTGATCTGTCAGTTCCTGGCTTTTTGTGCTTTGATTTAGATAGGTCAATAAAACCAAGTGTTCAAACAACAGAGGATAAAAAAAAACCCTGCTATGGAAACTATCACTGAATGGATCAATGTACCAAAGGCTATTTGTCACAGCATTCAAAAAGTACTTGCCAGACTACAAGCTTTCCGTTGTGAATCCAAGTCCAGCTTTCTCTAATATCTGTATTTCTTTATTGTATACTATGCGTTTGTTATTATCTTCCTTTAGTGGAGAGGTAGTGTAGGATTCTTAGATGCATTCAATAGTACTTTAAATGCATCTGTCCGTGATTTCTCTTCATTGTTGACATCAATAGAACCCATGCAAGGTTTTCATCCTTGTTTGACTGCAAAGAAAATCTTATACATCGTCCGAAGAGAGACACTACTTCAGATAAGCACAGTGAGGACATTACACGATCAAATGAATCCGTTTTCGAGCGCCCGACCTCTACAGTACAGGGGAACTTAACAGTGAAAAATGCTTTATGCAATTTTTCATGTTTCAAGTCTTCGTAAAATTCTCCCACCGAACAATTCTCACTATGTCCACCAAAAATGTTCCAAGGTAATATGATGGAAGTGGCACTCACAATTTGTGCAGATAACGGAGACATGTTTACTGTAGATATATCCCGCGAAAAAAAAAACAACAACACTTTTTATTGACATGGACTTCGACAATCGTAACTACTCGGCCATTTCCGTAACCACAAATAACCTCGTATGTGTATCGACGCCATGTTCGGACTACTTTCAGTAGTCAAGGGTAAACAATATGGAGTCTTCACATCAATGCGTATCGTGTGGGGACATCAGACGTCGTCTTTCTCCACTAAATGGATACAAGTTGAGTTCTCATCATGATACATTGACAAAGATCACGTCGTTTTTGGACTTACACAGAGAAAAAAAAGATTGTTCTAACGTGTTTATGTGTGATTCTTGTTACAAGAAGATTATAACCTTTGATGCGTTTCAGACAGCAGCACGAAGCCACGCTATTAATGTAATTAAGTTACAGCGTTCGAAAGGGCTCTCAATGTAGCGTGAAACCTTATAATGTAACTAAAAATAGCAGAGGCGGCTGAATTCCCCCAGTTAACTTTCTGAGGACCTGGCAGATTCAAAATATACAAATATATGATCAAGCAATATATACAGATAAATGTTGAGACTACCTGTCTTTAATCAATTATATACAATAAATTAAAGTTATGCTGGTTCTTGAGCGATCGGCTCTTACAGCTCGGCTCTTATGGTTACTGGCTCTTACAGCACGGCTCTTATGGTTACTGGCTCTTACAGCTCAGCTCTTATGATAACCGGCTCTTTCTGGCTCCCTCGGTAGCTTTCTTGGTAATAAACAATATTTAAAGCCAGGAAAGACTTGTTCAGTCACGTCTAACGCTTTAAATATTTATTTATTATCATTAACTAAAACTTACCTCTGGTCATTAATGGTCCGCCGCTTCTGTTGCTACTTCAGCATCAACTTCGCAATTAACACAGCTCTGCCGCTTCACTTGTATTTATACCCTTGGCCAACAACGCCATCTAGCGGAAACATGACTAAAATACCGCTTGTATCGGAATAACTTTTCCCGGATTGTCTCATCAACAACAACACCAGAAAAATCTTTAAAAAGACACAAGGTAGCTGATCAAATCTTGAAATCCGTGGAAAAGGTTAGTTTCTGTTTATAGTCTAACTGTACAGTACTGTATACCCCCGTGGGGACCCGGGGTGACAAGAATAGGTTCCTGGCATCCCCTTGCATGTCGTAAAAGGCGACTAAATGGGGCAACCTGTTGGCCGTGGGTTGCGACCCGTGTTGGTGGAGAAGGGGATCCTGGTGGCTGAGGTCTGCAGGTGCTGGGTGTAACGCACCTGACATGACCAACACTCCACTTCGGCCCCATATTCATCTAGACGGGAGGTCAAGTTTGGCCCGACTTGATCAATCGGCTGTTTACGCCGAGCTGTTTTTATTGACATGCCATAGTATTGATGTATTTGTGATATATTTGTTATTATCTGCCTTTTTTGCAAATTTCCAATACGCCGACGTTTCCATGTTAATATATGTATATCAAGCGGTGGCTTAGGGTCAATCAGGCATATCATGTCTGAGTATAGTTTCTTTGTATCCTCTTGGTGTCATTCTTACTGGATGTCCGTTTGACTTACATCGCCCTTGGCGCTCCGTGGCGGGCGGGGAGCAAGGATTCTGAATTTTATTCATAAAACCATGGCTACTACAAAAAAACGATGTTACCCATCAGGTTTAGAATACTCTATGAATGATGAGCAGATTACTTCAGTTGTGGAACACTGGCCCCGCTTCATTACACTTGAAGCAAAATTATCAGAAAAACAAACAAAGCCCCTTACAAAGGTGTCTCCTTTTCTCATACAGAAAGGAATACAGGGAGTAATTGGAACTCCGAGATCAGTTACAAAGTTAAAATCTGGAGCTCTTTTAATTGAAGTTACTAAAAAACAACAGTCTACATCTTTATTGGCATTGACTGCTCTAGCAGATATCCCTGTAATCGGTAAAATACACTCTGGGCTCAATCAAAGCAAAGGTATTCTGTTCGACAGAGATCATGACCTTGATGACATTCCGGAACAGGAAATCCAATGTGAATTGGAATCTCAAGGCGTGGTCTCTGTTAAACGGTTCAAGAAAAAGCGTAACGACAACATCGAACCGACGAACACTTACGTGTTGACTTTCTGTATACCTATACTTCCAACAAACATTAAAGTCGGCTTGTACATCATGAAAATTGAAACGTTTGTTCCAAATCCACTGCGCTGTTTTAAGTGTCAGAGATTTGGACACGGGCAATCAAACTGCGAAAGTGCTGATGTATGCTTCAGGTGTGGTGAGGAGGGGCATGATGGCAAAGGCTGTCAAAAAGACCCTAAATGTAAGAATTGCAAGGGAGACCACATGGCTTCTTCAAAACAATGCCCTGTATGGCAAAAAGAAAAGGAAATTCAAAAAGTTAAAGCAGAAAGAAGAATTCCGTATCCAGAAGCGAAAAAATTGGTCAATATGTATAGCGTACCTAAGCCTAATAAGCCCTCATATTCAACAGTTTTAAAAGCATCCTCAAAAAAGGATATGTCTACTCAGGTATGTGAGAATGATATTTCTCAACAGACCACAACATCTAAGGTTTCTCCGTCATCTAATGACAAATCTAAATCCACTACAACACCTGCTTCTGCAGGCCCTGCAGCCGCGGCTGCGCAAGAATCTGCAGCTATAGCTACACCAAAGCCCGCAGCTGCGGGCTCATCAAAATCGTCTGGGAGACGAAACAAATCTCCCTCTAAAAAGTACAAAAGCAGACGAGCGATCGGTTGCCCAAAGGGGCACAAGATCCCGTCGCTCTTCATAATAAATTTGGAGTCTTCGAGGAAATGGACGTAACACCATGCCATTCTTCCTCGCAAGTCCGAAGTACATCACCTAATAAAAATAAAGGGAGGATATCCCCCATTACACATAGCAAATAAAAATGAATCATCCTACATTTATACAATGGAATTGCCGAGGTTTTAGAGTCAACTTTAACGAATTATCTTTACTAATTCAGGACCATTGCCTGGTAGCTTTATGTTTACAAGAAACACATTTGAAAGAAACTGATAAGATAAGTATTAAAAACTATAGTATGTATAACCATTATGCTCTGACTGAAAGAGCATCGGGTGGTACGTCTATAGCAGTCAATAATAATTACATTCATAGCCAACTTGTTTTAAAAACTAATCTTCAGGCAGTAGCTGTTCGCGTTTCTCTCGATAAAACAATTACCCTTTGTTCCGTAAACGTTCCCCCAAACTATCAGTTACAATCTTTAGAACTTACAGAATTATTTCAACAACAACCTACTCCATTTCTGATTGTTGGTGACTTTAATGCCCATAATCCGCTATGGGGTAGTGACAAAATCACAGATAAAGGGAAAAAAATAGAAGGTGCAGTATCACAACATAATCTTTGTATACTTAATGACGGCTCGAACACTTACCTACATCCGGGCAATGGTTCAAAGTCTTCCATAGATATCACTTTAGTAGATCCTTCTTTACTCTTAGATTTTAACTGGTCAGTACATGACGATTTATGCGGGAGTGATCATTTCCCTATTATCGTTGAAGTGAATAATCCCCCTGAAAATAGTTATGTTCAAAACTGGAAACTAAACAAGGCTGATTGGATGAAATTTGAATACTTATGCTTACAAGATCTTTCGGCTGAGAAGTTTGAAAACCATCCTGATCCTATTAACAAAATACTGAAATACTATTAAACACAGCAAATAAATGTATACCTAAAACGTCGGCAAATTCTACTAAAACTAAAAAACCATGGCTTACAGAAGAATGCAATGATGCTATTAAAGCTTGCAAAAAAGCAGAAAAACTATTTAATAGATTACCAACATCAATGAATTTAAGCAATTTTCGCATATTTAGAGCAAAAGCTCGTAGAACAACGAGAATCTTGGAAAAAGTTTGTTTCCAGCCTTAATACGCATACTCCGATAAATAAGGTTTGGAACGCAATATGAAAAATAAAAGGAAAGGGTCCTCAAAGATATCAACATCTTAATATTGGAAATAAAATTATTACGAATAAAACAGAAATAACTAATGAAATAGCTAATACAATTTCTAAAAATTCTTCCACAAAGAACATGAGCCCTACATTTATTCCCTATAAAAATTCACATGAAAAGGAAACCTAAGATTTTACATCTGAAAACCGGGAATGTTACAATCAACCATTTACTTTAAATGAACTGCAAAAGTTTTTAGAT
This sequence comes from Saccostrea echinata, assembly GCF_033153115.1. Classification (NCBI taxonomy): domain Eukaryota; kingdom Metazoa; phylum Mollusca; class Bivalvia; order Ostreida; family Ostreidae; genus Saccostrea; species Saccostrea echinata. The sequence goes on from NW_026889754.1 coordinate 9,780,468, forward strand.
AAATCTCATGATAGTGCGGTAGGACCGGACCAAATACATTATCAAATAATTAAACATCTCCCTAAAAACAGTAAAGAATGTCTCTTGCACATTTTTAATTCTATCTGGGCACGAGGTCTTTTTCCACCTTCCTGGACGCAAGCAACAATTATTCCTATTCCAAAACCTGGAAAGGACCACACTGATCCTAATAATTACCGACCAATTGCTTTAACAAGCTGCTTATGTAAGACCATGGAAAGGATGATCAGTGAACGCTTAATATGGTTTCTTGAAACCAATAACATTTTAACTAATATACAATGTGGTTTTAGAAAAAACCGAAGTACTATTGACCAGTTAGTAAGACTGGAAACGTATATTCGAGATGCCTTTATTAAAACGGAGCATGTCGTATCTGTATTTTTTGACTTAGAAAAAGCATGTGATACCACATAGAGATATGGCATCTTGAAAGACCTCTACAGTATGGGCCTTAAAGGACACTTGCCCAATTTTATAAAGAATTTTGAATGATAGACATTTTAAAGTACGCTTGGGGTCTACATATTCGGACAATTTGAACAGGAAATGGGTGTGCCACAAGGAAGTATTTTATCTGTCACATTATTTAGCATAAAAATTAACAGTGTAGCAGAAGTGCTTAAAAACGATATGCATGGAAGTCTATATGTCGATGATTTTGTTCTTTGTTTTAAATCCAAAAGTATGAATTATATTGAGCGAAAATTACAGCTTTGTCTAAACAAAATTCAAAATTGGGTTGATAAAAATTGATTTAAGTTCTCAAAAAGTAAAACCGCTTGCATTTCTGCTCTAAACGGAAAGCACATGATGAACCACATTTGCTTCTAGATAGAATACCTATAAAAGTAGTAAAAGAGATAAAATTTTTAGGTATTATCTTTGACAGTAAACTCTCTTTTATCTCGCATATTAAAATGCTTAAAGAAAAATGTACAAAGGCATTAGATGTATTAAAAGTTATTGCCAATACAAAATGGGGGGCGGATAAAAATACTCTTTTAAAACTCTATCGTTCTTTAGTTAGATCTAAATTAGACTATGGTTGCATTGTATATGGTTCTGCAAGAACTTCATACATGAAAGCTCTTGACGCAGTCCATCATCAGGGCCTTTGACTGTGCTTAGGAGCTTTTCGAACTTCTCCTGTAAATAGTCTATACGTTGAAGCAAATGAGCCACCGCTGGACTTAAGAAGAATCAAATTTACCTTACAGTATATTCTCAAATTGAAGGCAAATATTAATAATCCTGCTCACGATTGTGTTTTTCATCCGCAGTACGAAAACTTATATGATAAAAGTAAAACATGTATAAAACCTATTGGTCTAAGATCTAGAAAACATATCGGGGATACTGATTTACCTTTGGACATTATAAAACCTACATATTTCTCTGAAATACCGCCATGGAAATTAATTAAACCAAATGTAGACACATCTTTAACTGAATTTAAGAAATCAGAAACCAATTCTCTTGTTTTTAAACAGAAATTAGCCGGAAAAAAAAAACAATCTAAAAATTCTACAGTCGAAATTTATACAGATGGTTCTAAAGACAAAAATAAAGTAGCAGCGGCTGCAGCATCTTCGCTAGCCAAGGGTTTCCGATCCGAAATCTACTCTACAACCCTTGGCAGATTTAGTCCTATCAAACGGGAACTTTAATTGCGCCGCCTATCGCCGTAATTGAGTTAAGTCCCTTGAAGCTCTTTAATATTTGTCCAATGAAAATAGCTGTAACATACGTAAATCAATATGACGTTTGAAACAATATGGCGACCTACATGCAATTTGATGTGGAATATAACCCAGCAACCTCATACAGCTGTTGGCACACCTCAAAAGTGGTAGAAAATATCGTTCGTCGTGATTTTTTGTCAGGAGTTTGACAACACTTTCTACATGTTTCCGTATCAATTATTATCAATAAGCCGTGACATTTGATTGGCTTAAATTGATGCACCTAAAATGCGGAACACGGACTTATGTGGTCCTTTCAATAATTCTTGAAAACATATATAATCAAAAGAAAAAAATTCAAATTAATTACACCCTTGTTTTTTTTAGCATATATCACGTCCTAACTTTCATCCCTTGTAAATAATACTCTTCTTTTGCATAAAACACGAACAGACTTTAATTCAGCCGAAAATCGTCGATTAGTAAAAACCTTGCGTAGACTGGGACTTCGCAGCCAATCAAATTCGTTTGCGCGAGTTCTAAATTTTTCAGCCAAATCTGCCAAGGGTTGTAGAGTAGATTTCGGATCGGAAACCCTTGGCTAGCGAAGATGCGGCTGCAGTGAATAAAAATAATGTTTTTTCTTTAAGGCTTCCAAATGAAGCTACAATATTTACAGCAGAGGCAAAAGCTATTCAGCTTGCATTTGAATATATTAAATCTTCTAATGACAACTCTTGCAATATTTTCGGACTCGCTTTCTTGCTTGCAATCTATACAAAATATGAATATCGATCAACCATACATTTTAGATATATTAATTCAGTTCTATCATTTCACTCAACAAGGTAAAGTAGCTGACTTTTGTTGGATTCCAAGTCATATTGGCATCATTGGAAACACTAAGGCTGATAGTGCTGCAAAATTGGCACTTCAGTACGAAATTACCATTTTTAAAATTCCTTATACTGACCTAAAATATATTGTGAAACTTTATGTAAATTCTCTTTGGCAGATATATTGGGAATTTTGTGATACAAGTAAACTATATGCAATAGAAAACAAAGTTAACATATCATCTAACTTCGGCCTGAAACGTCAGGACGAAGTGATTATTTCAAGAATACGTGTAGGTCAATCTAAAATAACACATGCATAATTATTAAATCGAGAACTTCAGCCAGAATGTATATCCTGTGACTGTCCGCTTACTATAAATCATATTCTTTTAGAATGTTCTGATTTTTCGCCTATTCGAAGTAGATTTTTCAATAATGTACGAACGATGCGTGAACTGTTTACAAATGTTAATACAATTTTAGGTTATTTACATGAAACTGATTTTTACAGTAAAATCTAAAGGTACACAATATAATTAATTTTTTGATAAACACAGGGTGAGTTTTATTTTAAACTTTAAATTATTTTTAAATTTTTAAGTCCGTCGGATGGGACGTTGAATGGTGCCCCTTGTCAAGGATTGCAACCCCCTTGGGACGCAAAAAATCGTTTTTCTGGTTTTCGGAAATGAGTAGGCTCACTGGGGGCCGCCAGAGAAACCAAAAATCTTTCACAACCGATCAGAATTAATGTTCCGCCGAAATATGGCTGAAATATTGCCGACTCGGCGTTAAACCCTAATCAATCAATCAATCCCGTCTGATTTTGGTCTAAAAGGTGTAGTTCGTGTTTTCTTCATATTTAATAAATCACAAATTTCCTTAAACAGTCCGGATTCAAAATTTGTTCCTTGGTCGGAATGAATTTCTTTAGGAATACCAAACACACTGATAAATCGATCAATGAGAAAAGATGTAACAGTTGCGGCTTCCTGATCAGGTAATGACACCACTTCAGTCCATTTAGTGAAATAATCCGCAATCACCAAAATGTAACGATTTCCTCTTTCGGTTTCATGTATAGGGCCCATTATGTCTTTTGCTATTCTTTCCAACGGAGCTCCTACAACGTACTTTTTCATTGGTCCTTGATAATGTCTCACAGGTCTTTTCCTTGCAGCACACACATCGCAGATTTTACACGTGTTGAATATCCTTCCTCATATTAATCCAGTAAAATCTACATTTCACTCTATCCAAAGTTTTGTTTGCGCCTAAATGTCCAGAAGTTCTAGAACTGTGTAACTCATTCATCACATATTTCTGTAATTCTTTAAGCAGGACTATTAACCATAAAACTTCCTTTCCACAATCTGACTCCCATGTTTTGTACAAAACGCTATCCTTCAGTGTTAGTGAATCATACCGGGCCCAGTAATGTTTCACTCTATTACACGAAGCTACATCAGCGGGCATGTCATTATTTGGACTTATAAAAAATATGTTTTTTGAACAAAGGAAAAAAAAAAGAAATGTCAGAATTGTGAAAATCTTACAGATGACTGACAAATGGATCACGGACAAATTCTGATCAGTAAAGCTTACTTGACTCTGAAGCAGGGGTGAATCAAAACATTTTTAAGATTTTACCTGATAAATTCCAACCCTCTTCATCCCTTACTGAAACTGATCCTGTACATCGGATTCAGTTTCTGCCATGATTGCCGGGAAAATATAGGGGATCTCTCCACCTTCAAAGAATCCCGAGAGCTGCGTTGAATTAACAAAGATCTTTAATAAAATGAAAGCAAGTAAGTGCTCCTACAAAATGACAATATTAATTATTTTTATAACGGACTCAACCCAACATTCTTCATTCATTTGAAAAAAAAAACATGATCAGATGACATTTGCTTTCTTTAAAAATCCTTCAATTTCTCCACAGAGATATTGTTCTGTTGTATCATTTTTGCAAACAAAAAGATTTTATATAAACCCGCAAAAAATTATATATTTTTGCAGCAACAACTAAACAACAATAATTGACCTTTATTGGTATCTGGAAGTTTGGGAATACTTACAGAGAACAATAGCTGCATAAAAATAGTAGCTTTTGGCAATAAATTCATCAACTACTCTTAGCTTCCGTGATCCGCTCTCCATCGTGATAAGCTTTGACTTTGTCTCTTTCAAGAAGAGGGAGAAAAATTCCTTTCTTGGTCCACCAAGATCAATGGCTTGTTCTCCATAGAAGACAACTTCTACGGGGAATCTGATGTTTGGTAGGGTTGCAATTTCGTCAATTGTATCTTCGAAGATGTTGACACGACTGACAAAAATGCCAGACGTCTCCCCCTCTACCACATCGTTCTCTGAGACGACATCTAATGGTCTCCCTTGAAGGAAGATATTTTGGTATGCTTGTAGAATTTTCGTTGGTTCGGCACTATTTTTTTTTCTAATATTAATTAAAAAAGAACCAGAATAATAGTATGGAAAAGGTAAAAAAAAAAAGTATTACGAACTGCAATTATACTATCTCTCTCTCTATGTGTGAGGGTATGTGTGTGTGAGAGAGAGAGAAAGAGTGTGTGTGTATGTGAATAACTTACATTGTCTTTAATGCGCTTGTTACAAGAGCGTACATAGTTTTGTCATTGTTGCTGTTCATAGATGCTCCGATATAACCATCTAACGACTCGTCATTGGAGTCTTCTGAAGCACTAGTACCAAACATAAGGAATATATATATATATATATATATATATATATATATATATATATATATATATATAAAATATAATATTGTGAAATAAAAATTAATAACAAAAGTAATAATTAAAAATTGTCAAATTTTCGGGACGATCTGTGCCTTGCTTAGGACAAAGAAAAAAGTTAAAAAGTCATAAAAACAAAGAAAAAACCCCAAAAAACAACTAGCACTACTACTTAACTACTAAACAAAAGATATTTGTAGTGTTACATGTTTAATTTGAAGTTTCTTATCAGTTGTTGAGAAAAAAATCCGGAGCGCTGGGAAATGCGTCCGGTCTATCGCCACTCGGGTGTACTCTGGTGAAGTGCGATTTACATAATTGAACGAATTGATTATCGATAATTAATTCTGACCATGTAGTAAATCGTACACTGTAAATCGTACACTGACTGTATATACATATACTATTATACTTAAAAAGTAAAAATCCAAAAATATTTACTGCAAGCGCTTTCGCCATGTTCGGCTCTTCAGGCAGTTATACACATTTGTATATAACATTTGTATAACTGCCTGAAGAGACGAACATGGCGAAAGTTTAACAGTTAAAGTATTATTCATCTAGTAAATTTATTTAATAACTACGGCTTCTCCCATACAAAGCCAGGCTGTGAAGGTAATTTTGAGCAGGTGCATAGTTTTTAGCTCACCTGAGCCGAAGGCTCAAGTGAGCTTTTCTGATCACATTTTGTCTGTAGTCTGTCTGTCCGTCCGTCTGTCTGTAAACTTTTCACATTTTCGACTTCTTCTCAAGAACCACTGGGTCAATTTCAACCAAACTTGCCACAAAGTATCCTTGGGTGAAGGGGATTCATGTTTGTTCAAATGAAGGGCCACGTCCTCTTTCAAGGGGAGATAATAAAGAATTAGTGAAAAATTAATAGCATCTTTTAAAAATCTTCTTCTCAAGAACCACAAAGCCAGGGAAGATGAAACTCATGTGGAAGCATCCTCAGGTAGTGTAGATTCAATTTTGTTCAAATCATGACCCCCGGGGGTAGGGCGGGGCCACAATGGAGGATCAAAGTTTTACATAGAAATATATGGGGAAAAACCTTTAAAAATCTTCTCCTCAAGTACAGCAAAGCCATGATGAGTCATATTTATATGGAAGCATCCTCAGGTAGTGTAGATTCAAGTTTGTTCAAATCATGACCCCCGGGGGTAGGGCGGGGCCACAATGGAGGATCAAAGTTTTACATAGAAATATATGGGAAAAATCTTGAAAAATCTTCTTCTCAAGAACAGCAAAGCCATGATGAGTCATGTTTATATGGAAGCATCCTCAGGTAGTGTAGATTCAAGTTTGTTCAAATCATGACCCCCGGGGGTAGGGCGGGGCCACAATGGAGGATCAAAGTTTTACATAGAAATATATGGGAAAACCTTTAAAAATCTTCTCCTCAAGAACAGCAAAGCCATGATTGGTCATATTTATATGGAAGCATCCTCAGGTAGTGTAGATTCAAGTCTGTTCAAATCATGACCCCTGGGGGTAGGGCGGGGCCACAATGGAGGATCAAAGTTTTACATAGAAATATATAGGAAAAATCTTTAAAAATATTCTTCTCAATAACAGCAAAGCCCTAATTGATCATATTGATATGGAAGCATTCTAAGGTAGTGTAGATTTAAGTATGTCCAAATCATGACCCCTGGGGGTAGGGTGGGGCCCCAAAGGAGGATAAAAGTTTTGCATAGAGATATATAGGAAAAATCTTTAAAAATCTTCTTCTCAAGAACAGCAAAGCCCTGATTGATCATATTTATGTGCAAGTATACTCAGGTAGTGTAGATTCAAGTTTGTTCAAATGTCGCCCCCCTGGGGTTGGGTGGGGCCACAATGGAGGATCAAAGTCTGAAATAGAAATATATAGGAAGATTTCTTCTGATGAAGAACTGCAAAGCCATGATTAGTCATTTTGATATGGCGCCATAACTGGAGAGGACCCCTAAACGCACCCGGTTTCTCGGGATCGAAATAAAGTGAACTTAAATATTCTTGGAGTTCTTCAGATAGAGGCATTTTTTTTTATCTTAGCTGGTTTCCAAAAATTGACAACACAACAACACTGTTTCCTTTAGATCGCACAGTACGCTCCACATTTCGGGGGATAAAGAGAGATCTCGCTTCCCCTTTTTGATTTTAACATAATACCGATGTTTTCTTTTAGATACGGTCACTAAATGAGTCGCATTGATATGGCACTTTATTTTACGTTTTCCTTTCCAATTGACATTCACATTCTCTCTGATACCACACATTGAGTCGTGATTCATTTTCCACCCTATATAAACTTAATTTATACAAAAAACGATAAAGAACAGGTGTTAACATGGATCCCAACGACTTTGCTTTTAAGGTACCTTTCTGTGGTAAAACGCGATTTACATTACGAATCTTAAAAAATATTGACAAAGGGATTCTCTCAAAACCAATTAAAAAGATTGTGTATGCATATTCTCAATGGCAGCCTACGTTTCAAGAAATACGAAACTACAACCCAGCTATCATTTTTTATGAGGGACTCCCTTCCAAAGAGGATATGGCGGAATGGGCGGGGAGCGGTGAATTATTACTCATTCTAGACGATCTAGTATACAGGGTCATCCAGTCCTTTGATTATATGGAACTCTTTACCATTCATGTACATCATATGAATATATCGGTCATATTTGTTTCCACAGGGCAAGTACAGTCGAGTCATTTCTTTAATTTGTCAATATCTCGTACTTTTCAAAAATCCGAGAGATAGCTTTCAAGTGAAATACCTTGGGACTCAGCTTTACCCTAACAGAACGCCATATTTTCTCGATGCGTATGAAAAAGCGACGCAAAAACCATAGTCTTATTTATTGGTGGATCTGACCGTAAGTGGACAAAGAGATTATGCGCTGCGAACAGGGATATTTCCAGGTGACCTATTAACAGTTTACATGAGAACAAAGACATGAATGACCGTCTTCGTCGTAATTGGGCTTTTTTTTAATTTGTTAGCTACAGTACCCGCATCGTTATTCTTTACAATTCTATCGTGTCCTATCGTGCGTTTATCCTATCGTATCGTGCGTGTATCCTATCATATCGTGCGTGTATCCTATCGTATCGTGTTTTCCGTTTATCAGGTTTTGCGTTTATCGTGAAGATCGTTTATCAGGTTCTATCGTGTATCGTGTTTTGCGTTTATCGTGTGCATTCGGAAACCCTCGCTTTTTATCTTTACCTTGAGAAGAAACACCCGAGGTATCCCGAGTTCATTTTTCGTTTTGTTAATTTATTAAGGATTAATTTAACTGTTGAACAGAAACACAAATTAATACTCTAACTCTGGTATATTTGTATTCGTGACCTGTGTGTATATACATATGAATTCTCGGAAATAGCGGATAGGGCAATCCGAATAGTGGCGGAAGAAGGCGAATTAAAAAATTTTGCTCAATTTCTTCATAACTATTAATTCTTCATATTTGCAGTGTTCGACATTTTTTTTTTGTCCTGAAAGGAAAAAAATACAAATCAAATAACGCTCAATATCGAGTCGCTAAGCGAAGTACGAAACTACGGGCACTAAAGATTGCTGGTACTTCGGATAAAATCGGCAGCCTTTTGTTCATTTTCCCGCCAAACAGTCAAGATGTCATCAAGTAAGAAAATCAAACTTGCGGTTTTATTCAGAATGTATCATCGGTAAGAACAAGTCGGACAAACAACAGATACTTTAATGCAACTGTGCAAGTCCAACGAGATACTTTTAGCAAGGTTGCTTGTTTTGATGTGGGAAGCATTCAACCTTGGTGGAAGCGAGTAACGCAAGAACGCCGCTCAAACTTAGTGATGTGCATTGTACCCAGCCGCATTTACTCATCTAAAACAGAGGTGCTTATGAATTACAAGACAAGGGTAGAAGTTTGCAGAGAATTATCTTTTACATATCAGAAATCAACAACGGATGAGGACTCGGCTGCCAATGTTACAACCTAATTAAAATTAGATGTTCCGAATCTGCTACCGCTTCTCAAACATCTAACAACATCCCATTTGGGGGTTACGTCAGAGCGACCTTTCGATTATGAATAAATAAAAATTTTGGCCAGTCAGATTCAAGCTTCTGTATACAATTCTAAAATTAGTTCCACGGCTAAATCTTAACATTATTGATGCTCAGTAGACTGTCTTATGTTGAATTAAAGTAATTTTGGTATAAATTAAACGTATTGTCCGCCAATCTGGCATTCTTACCTGAATAACGCAAACGTAAATGCACAAACTATACGTCTGTAAATAATATATCCCGCACGTCACATTCATATTTATACAGTACGGTCTTTACCATGCATACTTTGTTTACTACGAAACCCCTCGGGCGTTTAGGTTGGAAGTACAGAAGGAAACGCATCCGAACTATAAGCCAAGATTTCGGAGATGGCGATTTCATCGGGTAATCGAAATGTCGCTCTGACGTGACCCCGATGTTTGAGAAGCGGTAGCGAATTCTGAACATCTCATTTTAATTAGATTGTTAGGGTCCAGTGCATTCAGCTTGTAAAACAGTTGTCATCATCCATTTATCTCGTCCCTTGTCTACAGAGTCTACTTCCATTACATGAAAAATTAGAAGAAGCTGGCTACTCTTGTGAAAGAGTATTTGCCCCATGCACTGCAGAACAAACAAGCAATTACTCCTCAAGGATTCCTGAAGTTCCTGATGGTTGAAGTGAAGAATCCCAATTTCATCTACATGGCGACTATGTCAATGACTTATCTACAAGTCCGCATTGGTCTCCGAGTGCATTAATTATAGTTGAGACGCCAAAGTAACTTTCTGTAGAGTTTTATTTTCTATCTCTCAAAAATGTAGAAATTACAACTTTTTTTTCGAAAAAATTGAAAGAAAAAAATCACCCCGAGAGCAATGTGAAGTCTTTAAATTTTAAATCACACTTGGGATAGATATAAAACTTCACGGAGTTGTAGTCAAGAACCAACAGGAACTTTCTAAAGTGTTTTATTGTCCTTCTCTCTCTGTCTCCAAAAAAAAAAAGAATTATGAATTTTATCGGCAAACATTAAAGGAGACATCAATAGTGTCTACATTTAAAGAGAATTGAACTTAATCTTGTCTCAGTTATTTCTTCACTCATCGTTAAAAGCATTCAATTCAGATATGATATGAAATTATAATATTCATGTAGCGTTCTTTTCTTTCTCTATTACATGTGATATTAATACCATTCTTAGTTTAAAAATCTTTAGTGTAATGCCCCCACAAGACAATCAGGAAAAGGCAAAGGGGATAAAACTGATAACATGGAAAAAGTGCAAGATAACGCAGGTCAACCTCAAGGAATCCAATCAGGTGATGAATGGGTTCTAATTAAAAAAGATCTACAAGAGATTAAAGATCAACTAAAAAGCACAATAAAACAGACGACATTAAATCGTTAGTCACCAGCATTGTAAAAGAATTGCTCGAAGAGCACAAAAGAGAAGCAGAAAAGAAAGAACTCTTTTATAAAGAAAAAATAGAAGAAAAAAAAACTGAGTGACAGCGTAGACAAACAAACACTTGATAATGAGACGCTCCGAGAAAAATTATGCGAAAACAAAAAAAAAAAAAAACAAAAAAAAAAACTCGCGAGCAAGAAACCAAAGTCCAAGAAGTAGAAGAACTGGCCTCTTTTGCAACAGTTAAGGCAAATTATAACGAACAAGATAGGCCGTTAAAACAATGTGAAAATATATGGAGTCAAAGAAAATAAAAACGAAAATACTTTGCAGGTTGCAAAAGAAATATTGAAAGTTAAGGGAAATGTGGACATCGACGATAATGATATTATTGCTATTCATCGCATACCGGGTAAACAAAAGGCCCCAAGACCTATCCTAATAAATTTTAAAAATGCAGACAGAAAAGCGAAAGTTATGGGTCAAAAGTCAAAGAGTCGGAGGGCATTATGAGGGTTAGGAGATGATGTGACAAGGGAAAACAGCGAACTCATCGCCAAACTTATTGAACATCCAGAGATTACATCAGCCTGGTATTTCAATGGTTCTGTGTATGCCAGTGTGGATGGAAAACGCATGAAGTTTGACATTTTAGACGACATTGATTATAGATTGAAGAACCGGAATTCTCGTGACTAACCGCTATGAACTCCGCATTTATAACTCTCTTCACGATTCCGATTTCGACAGTGAAACGAAAGACATGCCAATGATGCTACTCAAGCCACTTGACTTTTGAAAGTAAATTTTATCTGTTACACAGTTAATCTATTTTCATTTCTCATTCATGTCTGTGTTATTCTCTCCTTACTTTCCTTCTTCTGTCTCTCTTTTTCTCTATCTGATTTGCAGCCTGTTCCCAAAATCCCGTTGGATCCGTTTATTTATGTCTGTTTTTATACAAATACCCGATGGTTAAAATAATATCAGTCAATTGTCAAGGTCTTGGTGATATCGCAAAACGCAGAGATGTTTTTAACTACCTTAAGGGTTTGGTTTTGTGTGCAGCCAAGTGAAACTCGTACGAAATAAAAATCTCAATATTTTAATAAATACTTCTTGCTTACTCTTGAAAACTGACCTATGACACCTTCCATTGGAAAGCTGTCTTGATATGTATGCAGTTTAATTGTCACTTGCAGTGTCATGCAGCAATAATGTGCATATTGCACTTGCAGGACTGCACAGCTACAGGTCTAACAAAACAATAACATGACATTTGTTGTATATGTGCAGATAGTTGAACGTCATGGGTACAACTATTTGTTTCGTTCCTAACAATACTGTGCGTACTTTTTCCATAACTGTCTGTTTTTCATCAACTAGGCATGTCCGCCATGCGAAATCTGGGGGCTGCCATTCCGGTATTGAAACCAACTGACTATTTCTGTAATCTGATGTCTCTAGTACCTCGATTACACAAAGCAATTAGAGAGATATTTCGTTAAACATCTCCAGCTATTAGAATGTTTCGATCTAAATGTTTAATATTGTTTATTATAAAAGTAACATCGATGTTTACGTCATATCAGGGAATGCTCCGTCTTCGATTTTACAATGGACAGATAAATTAATACGCGCCCAGTTTTAGCAGTTCCGACTGAATTTAACGTCTGTTATTTCTTTTGCAGGTAAGGCTGTTAATTACCTTTTATCAAATAAGCATATTAATCCTACAAATGTAGGACAATGTCATATAATATTGAAAAATATTGCACGAAAATTAAGAACTATAATCACTCAGCGTAGTTTATTTCTGAGGTCTGTCATGCGATATTCGGCTAAAGTGAAAGTAGGAGCTGGTAAGTCGATTTGTTGTGTTTATTGTGAATTATGAGCCTTATCTCAGAAATACGATATAACTCCTAGTATCAGTATTACATTTTGAGTATGACAACGCCTGCGATCTAATGCACATCAATTTTAAAAAAGGTTAAACGTTATACAAAGGATCTGAGAATTTCCACGTGTTTCTTGCAGACCACAATTTGGTAGCGGGCAATATTTAAGGTTCCTCTAATAAATGTTACTATGTTTCAAAATACTAAAAGTATTCGTCATTGTATAAAAATATAGTTCAGTCAAAAACAGGGTTTCAAATATTATGAGTAGAGTAAAGAACTGAATTTTGTTTTCATTAATGAGCGATTTTTGTGTAAGATCCTTCATTGAGCCTCAGACACACCAAGTTAAATGTCCAATGACGGCTAAGTGAAGTGGCTCTACGTAGTACACATATATGGTAAATCAGATGTGTTATTTGTAAATCAAAATTTTGATATTCAAATTTTATTGCTTTTTTGTTTTACTTTTTGTAAAAGAGATGCAAGTATTATTGATTATTTATATAAATAATTTTCACATAAGTTTGTACTATGTATACAAACCATCATTTTGGACTTGGTCCTTCTGATTTGCAGATTAGTGCAGTATATGTAGTTCTCATGGGGAAAAATAAATTAAACGATAAAAATTTTCAAGGATGTCAACTTAATTTGCTTATTGCTTGATATGTAAATTGTTCAATGTTCATCAAATGAAGAGACTGCAGCAAAATTGAAAAATAGGTTTTTTTAAAGATGAAAATTGCATAAAGTATTAATAATTAATATTCTCTACTTGAAATGGTTAAGATTGAAAACTTGAATTTCTGCAACGGCATTGGTTTCATCAAAAAGGGAGTATAATAAGGGGGTCTTACCTGATCTTAAGTTACCATTGAGCATGCAGAATCAAATGCTACCAAGCATGTTTATTTTTAATTGAATGTTCATTTTATGAAAGTTTTTCATATGCTCAATTAGACTTAGGTTGTTGGTTGCACTTGTAAGGAAGAGATAAGGTGCTGGGGGTGGGGTGGGGGGTAAACCTTGGTATTGATCCATAAATACCATAATATTCTTGTAGAAACCTCTAAGATTTTTTCTATAAAATTGAAAAAAAAATGAATGTACATGTAGCCACCACTTTATCTCAAAGGTTATTATTATTTTTTTTTTTTTTGGAGGACCTGCATTTTAATGGTACAGGCAAACCTTGTTACATTGTATTTCTATCCTGATGGGACCAATAAAAAAAATTAAGAAATCTGGTATAGTTTGACACACTTGAGGTTAAAATGCTTAAAGAAAAAAAAATGCAAGAGACTTTAAATGAAATATGAAGATAACAAACAATAATCAAATTCAAATTCACATAATTTTGAGAGATGGAAGCAAAACTCTATTCTTATAATGTCTCATAGAACAAAAGTTTTAACGGACACAGTTTCAGGAAATAAATACCATTCAGTTAAAACACTGACACCCTTCAACATGTTCAACAAAGATTAATATTAATATCTAGATTTAAAAGAATTGTTTTGAACTTTTTTTCTAAAATTTATTATAACATGTTTACAGAATGCCTTGTTTCACAAAAAAGAACACTGTTCAGATATTTTCTCTGGACTGTCAATTTCTGCATTTCATAATCATGTGATACCTGTGTTGGAGCCCTCCCAAAAACCTCCCCTGTAAGGTGAGTTTTATATCCCATTGAAATGATTCTGTCAATTTAATAGACATGTGTATAAGGGTATAAGGTAGATGTTATAATCACAGTGAGCTGACTAGTCATTTCATTTTGTATGATTGGATTCAGATGTTATTCTATGTGTACAGAATGAAAGAATGTACAATTTTTATGATGAGAAATATATATGCGGTTGGATGAAAAGAAAGATTTTGTTTGAGTGAATGTTGTGTATGTGTCCATCACATTGTCTCAAGCCATGGTTGGAGTCCGCCTACAGCTCTCTCCTACCCGAGGCTGCTTGAGCGAATTAAGTATCGTTATCATGAATAATCAAACCTTATGTGTGATGTCACGTTATAACCCAATAAAAGTAATTGTTTATATTGCAGTTGACTTTAACGATAAAAAAACAAATGTTAGGTAAACAGTGACTGAAAAAAGAAGTCACATCAGAGGTTATTTTTAAATAATTGAAAACTTCAATCTCTTTTGGAAGGAACTGTTTCTGATCATCTTCTTGTAGCTTACTAACACACATGTCATCATATCAGGTTTTTAAAATTCTGCCATCAAATCCTTACCTTGTCATTTAACCTTCAGATTTTGTACTTGTTTGCTTTATTTAATTATGATCTTATATGCTTGTCTCATCTACTTCCCAAGGCAAGATGACATGACCATCACTTGGGTTTACCTTAATTGATCTTATTTACGGTTGATCTCTTTGTATACAGATTAGACTCATATATCTCTATATGGATTAAACTACTCTGATCTACACTAATTGTAAATTAAAATAAGATATATTCAGTCCAACAATCAGTGTTAACCAACATTTACAATGTGACCATCATTGCTGAGGGATGTGTAGCCTTTGACCCTGAAATTTACATGTCTGTCTTTGCATGCTTTTTACTTAGTCATGATGTAAAGATTTAACTTTCAATTCAAGTTCCCTCTTTGAGAGTGATCAACAGTATTGTTTTTTTTAGTGGTATATTATAAATTATTTATATTTAATATTTTACAGATTTCAAAGTTAAGGAGATCATTCAAATGACAGAGGTTTTGGTCCATCTTGGTTTGTCTCAACAGTTAATCTTTTGGAAAGCAGTGCTGGAGAAAATATCAGCAACATGTGAAGACTGTGATTTAGTTTCATATGATATGACTAAAGAAAGTTAATATTTTTGATTCCATGGTTGTATGAACAAATGCTTTGAACTTTCCAAACATCATTGAAAAAGAACATATGATGACCAAATAAAAATACATATTTGAACTTTCCACGAGTTTACAATAAAGAACATTTTGGGATCTTGATGCAGGATATTATTGTGTTTAGTGTTTTAGTGTTTTATATAATTTATTCATATTGTTTAGTGCATTAAGGACATACGCAACGTACCTTACCTACTGATACTTTTTCGAGATATTCTTAATTTAAGATTATAGTGCTATCAGATGTTCGTAGACAAAAAATCAGCATGCATTACCTGGGGTTTTGAAAAGATATCAATTGATGAAAATTCTTGTATAATTCAAAGAAAAATATACAAAAATTACTAAACATATATTCTAGATGTTTTGTTTATCCAAACTTGTTTTAGAAGAAGTGTACAATAACATATATAGACATTAAAATTTAGCACACAGTTCCTTTAAGTATTGGAACTCTTCAACTCCAAGGAAAAAGACAATAAAGTTCAAACTATGTTGCGTATGTCCTTAAATGCAAAAAAATGTTTTAAAGTCACTCTTGTGAAACCCATGCTAAGAACACAGGTCTCAAATATCTTAGAGAGTTATATTAGAGTTATATTGTTAGAATTGAAGCTTATTTATAAAATTATACCTTATATCTTTAAAGAAAGTTTCACAAAAAATAGTCAAACTTGCATATACTGGTTAACATGTTAAAAGAAATATAATATCCTGGAAGTGATTAAGAATAAAAAAAAAGTTCATTTATCATCCTTTTCTTTTGTTCTTCTTGGTGACTTTTTTACAATAATCAAAGACATTTACATTTTAGCTCATCTGAGCAGAGGCTCTGTTGAACTTTTCTGATCAAAGAGTCTCTGGTGTCTGTCCATCTGTCATCCATAAAAATTAAACCCTAAAATAGGGGTATCAAAGTTTGACATGGGAATAGATAGGAAAAAATTGTCCTTTAATGAACAACAAGGTAATGATTTACTCATAATGTATGCAAGCATCCTCAAGAAGTGAAGATTCAAGTTGGTCAAAATAATTGGCCTGACTTATTATTATAATAATATTAAAATATTCCCTATTTGTATTTTTTTCATTTTTTTTCTTCAAATAAATCTGAGATCAGATTTTACATATAAATTGGTAAATGCATGTATAAATGTGAAAAAAAAAACTTTAGAAAACATATAAGCCATGTTAGCCATATTGATAATGAAATATCCTCATGTTGTGGAATCAGTTTTGGATTAGACAAGGCCTTATGGCCCAGGGTGGGGCCACAATATTAGCTCAGATTTGTTTTTATGAGAATTAAGGGGGATAAGAATGTCTTAGAAATCTGAAGAACACCAAGGTGACTCAAGTGAATGTTGTGGGCCAGGCCTCTTATTTAAATTGCCCACTTCCATTATCCCTGCAGATTTTTAACATCTTATTTGGCATACTTTTTAAGGAGAAAATCATTTTTCTAACATTAATTTCCCTGTGTTTTGTACACACCATAGAGTAATATTTTAGATACATCTGGGCTTTCATATAAAGTGCTATTTTTAGATCAAAAGTGAGTCTCTTTAATTCTATTTTTAACACATTGCCATGTGGTTGGGACTACTTTCATGGCTAACATTTTCTTGTTTAACTAACAAGTATGCATTTAAAGAAATGTACCTATTGTAGTGAGTTTACATTTAAATCAAAGGTTCTTCACAAATAGTTGTAGCCACTTATTTGTTTTAACTATTTCATATTTTTTTTGGATTTTTTGGTGCACTACTAAAACCTGTGGCTGCGCAGTCCTGCAGGTGTATTGTGCACTTCATAGCTGCAAACTGCTGCAAGTGTCAATTAAGCTGCATATACCCAGAGATTGTTTTCATTATGAAGATGACATGGACCAGTTTTCAAGTGTTAGCAAGGCTTAATTTTTGAGATATTAAGGTTTTTATTTTTAGTGAGTCTCACTTGGCTGCACACAAAACCAAACCCTTAAGTCTTTAAAGTGTAATATGTATTGTTTGCAAGATACTCATTTCTCATCAGAAATGGAAAATGATATTCGAAATTTGTGGGGATACGAATGTTTTTTTTTTAGCTCATACACCACTAATTCCAGAGGAATGGCTATTTTAATAAATAACAATATTGATATCAAAGTAATCTCAGAAAAAGATGATGCAGATGTATACTTAAAACATGTATAGAAAACCATGAGGTATTGATATGTGATGTTTATGCTCCAAATACTGATAAACCTGATTTTTTTTAAAGTATACAAAATCATATAGAAGATTTGCAGTGTAGTAACATTATCTGGTGTGTAGATTTCAATTTGGTTTTGAATCCAGAGTTAGATTATTATAACTATAAAAAAGTAAATAATCCAAATGCAAGGAGCAAACTCTTAGAAATAATAGAGATTAATGGCTATGTAGATCCTTTTATACAACTTCATGAGTCACTTCGTAGATATTCATGGAGGAAAGTCTCCATTAAAGCAAATTAGGTTAGATTTTTTCCTACTGTCAGAGCCACTTTAATCAGGATTAGATACATGTACAATAGAGCCCAGTTACAGATCAGATCATTCTATCATTTCTCTCTCGTTAGTATTTAATGACTTTAAGAGGGGTCGCGGCTTGTGGAAATTCAATAACTCATTACTTTATGACGAAAAGAACTTGAACTGTATTAAGGATGTTATCTTACAGGTTAAAAGACAATATGCAATTCCAGTTTACAATTATGACAACATGCACACAGTGCCAGATGAAAATATTTTCTTTACCATAAATGAACAATTATTTTTGGAAACCTTACTATTAGAAATAAGGGATAAAACTATAAAAATAAGTACAACTCATCATTTTTTTCCTGGTGGTGTGTTTCTTTTATAAACAACCAATAACAAAAATTATTTTTTGCGGCCCACTTGACGCTTGCGTCAATATGTTTTCTGTTGATGTTGAAATGCAGTCGAGGTTGGTTTCATCAACTCTTCATCTGTTTAAAAAGACTGTATTCAACTTCAAAATCAGGGGAAAGTGCTTCAAATATTTAAAGGAGTTTCCCCTATTATTCCATTTTTAGGTCACCTGAGTCACTCAGGTGACCTATTGCTATCCGTTTCTGTCCCTCGTCGTGCGTCGTCCGTTAACGTTTGAACATGTTCAACTTCTTCTCTAGAACCGCTCAACCAATTTCAACCAATTTTGGCATATAGCTATATGGGTGACGGAGAACACAAATTGTGAATTTCATGGTCCCTGCCCCCTTGGGGCCTAAGGGGTGGGGCTAAAACCACCAAAATTGATGCAGTCTTTAAAAATCTTTTTCTTTACTCCTGGACATCAAGCAGTCAAACTGTTGGCATGATTGTAATAAGCATTGGGCGCTCTACCTAAATTATGAAATTCATGGCCCCAGGGTCAGGGGTTCTGGTGCTAGGGCGGGGCTCTATTGATTATATAGTGAAAATGCATTAATTGTTTGAAAATCTTCTTTTCTGCTCCTGGGTATTATTTAAACAAACTAAGTGCATGGTTATGACAAGCAATGATGCCTTTTCCGAAATTGTGAAATTCATTGCCCCTGGGTCAGGGGTTCTGGTGTGTGTGTGTGGGGGGGGGGGGCTCTATTGATTATAGTGAAAATGCATTAATAATTCTTTGAAAATCTTCTTCTCTTCTCCTGGGTATTATTTAAACAAACTAAGTGCATGGCTATGAAAAGCATTGATGCCTTTTCCAAAATTGTGAAACTCAAGGCCCCTGGGTCAGGGGTTCTGGTGTTTTTTTGGGGGGTGGGTGGGGGGGGGGGGGCTCTATTGATTATATAGTGAAAATACATTAGTCTTTGAAAATCTTCTTCTCAGCTCCTGGGTATTATTTTAACAAACTAAGTGCATGGTTATGACGAGCATTGCTGCCTTTTCCAAAATTGTGAAATTCATGGCTCCTGGGTCAGGGGTTTGACCCTTTTTTCAGTAACGTAATTATGCCATGTGTGTATTGTTTTGGATTAGGGTCTCTCTCCGCTTATTGCATACTTTTTTCCTTGACAAAAACTTTTTAAAGCGTTTGTAAGACTCTCTTACAGGCAGTGCCAGGGAAATCTTCAGAGCAAAAAGAATAATAGTATTTGTTCTCGACATTCGTCACAAGTCACGGGGATTGAAAATGAATTTATGAGTTCTTACTCAGTACTTGACTAATTATTTCATTAATCCTGATCATCCTACTTCTCTTGCTTTTAAGCAACAAAGCTTCTATCAGTTTATTTTATACTCTATGGATCCTTTGAATTGTTGTTTTATACTCAGGTGACCGTTAAGACCCTTGCCCCCCTTTTTGTAAATTTCTACATGCAGAATTTCTTACCAATTGGTTTTGTCTGACTTGGTAATAAGTTAACAAGAAAGAAAATTGTCATTCCTATTAAGTATTACTATTTATTATATACTTTAGGTTCATTCATGTATTAATATATTGGATCTGTTTTTAGATGAATCAGTGATGAAGAAATGACAATTTAGATTACTTGACTCTCAGAAGAATTCAGTCATACCTAGATTATGATGGCATTCCATTTCTGATTCTGCTAAAAAGATTTTGGAGTGTCATCAAGGTCCAGACAGAGATGGAAAATCTTATTTAAAAAAAGCAGAAGAGTATTGAAAATGTGGTATAGGATAAATTCATGTAGTTTGCAATAACAATTTCCTCATTTCTGTTACTTCTTCGTAGATGAAGAATGTTGAGAGTATTACTTGACCTGTTTCGTTAATATGTAAAATAATTTGCAGGCAAAATATACAATGGGTTACATAAAATGTTCATTTTTAATGTGATTATTAAGGCCAATTTTTGTAAACAAAACTTTCCTTGACCCTTCCTTACTTGGAATAACAAAATTGGTAAGGTATATAGAGGGTTTTTTTTTTATATAGTTATAGAAAAAAAACTTAATATTTCAAGTTTGGATAATTAATAATGGGACAAGAAAACTTTGAATTATTACTTTAATTTTAAAACGAAGTGTTTCCTAGTTATTAATTAAAGCTTTGATCGGGCAGGTTTTAGTCAGTCCAGCGAGGGCAAACAATTTTTTTAAAGATTGCCTTGTTTGTTTGTTCTTTAACGTCCCTCTCTACAATTTTTCACTCATATGGAGATTTCACTTGTCAGTAGAGAGCTGTAAATGTTGTCCTATACTCGGCACTTACGGCCATTGAGCAGCGAGGGATCTTTTTCGTGCCAGCACTCACTGTAACACGGGACCTCGATTTATACGATCTCATCCGAAGGACCGATCTCCACGTCACACAGTGGGATTCGAACCCGCAACGCAAGGATCAATTCCTTTCTCGCTGACTCAAGAGCAGACACTCTAACCACTGCGCCACGCGGGCGACAAGATCGCCTTGAAAGTGCATTGTAAGTGATAAAATATCGAAATTAATGGACAATTTATTTTGTAATTTTATAGTCTGATCATACGTATAGAAAGAAGCGTAGAAGGGTACAGACTAGTAAGAAAAGAGGTTGCCCTGCAAAAATTAGAATTCGGCATGTACTGTAGTTTCCAAGTTACCAAGTAAACTTTCAATAGAGTCAATATTAGGCCATAATAAAAAAAAATCATAGATTCTCATCCACGCCTGCCCCGATTTTTTTTAATTTCTATTTTCTTTGGAAGAATAAATATAATTCACTGACAACTTTTTATTTTGAAACTTATGTTTTTTTTGCTGCACTTTAATTATATAAGTCGCATTTTCTTCATGGTTCATTTTATATTACAGATTATACAGATACTTAGCATACAGGCGATTTACTCGTTGGATCTGGCATATCCTTGGAAAAGGGAGACGAAAAATTATCCCAGCTTGTGTGGTTTCCAAAATCAGACAGACATTTCCATCAGAGTCTTATGCTGGTTTCAGCGTTTATGAAGTGATATTAATTCCACTATTAAATCAATCTTGTATTAAATACAACACATTTTACACTATCATTTTCCATCGAAGTTTATATATCTATATGTCCTTGTTGATCAGTTTATTTTTTTCATAGTCTTTATAATCATGTGTCAGTGGACGTGGTTCATCTGCTTTATGGCTAAACGCAAAAACTTCATAGGCAAACTTTAAGGAAGAATAGTGCCGTCATTGAATGAAAATCTTTCCCAGCAATTTTCTAACATATTCTGTGCAACGAAGAGAAAATAAGAATGAAGATTTTGGAAGGAAAGCAACTAAGTGACTTTGGATGATTTCATTATAGCTCCTTTGCCGCTGTTGCAAAATGTAGAATCTCTGAATACGTCAATGGTGTATCACCTTTTGGGGAAAAAAAAACATGAAAATAATTTTGTCAAGGAATCTGGAACATTCTTTCAATATTTGAGTCACCACCGTTTAATAATAATTTGACATCGTGAAAAAAATACCATTATATATACTGATCTGTAAAAACAAAATTATAAACAGAGAGAGTCTGCACCACGCTAAGA
Source organism: Saccostrea echinata (assembly GCF_033153115.1). Classification (NCBI taxonomy): domain Eukaryota; kingdom Metazoa; phylum Mollusca; class Bivalvia; order Ostreida; family Ostreidae; genus Saccostrea; species Saccostrea echinata. The sequence continues at coordinate 9,802,536 of NW_026889754.1, forward strand.
ATGACCAATTTCATTGGTATACAGTGACTTTTTATTTGTGATATGACTCATGATACAAAGTTTAAATGCTGATATTTCATGCACTAATTTGATTTCTTGAATTTTTTGAATATACTTCATAATTGCATTGACCATCACATGGATTTCACTTCGATCTTTAGTGATCAGATCACTTAACCATTGAAGTGTTAATTGACTTGATATATTTTTGTCAACTTGTCAGATAATTATGATGACTTGTCAGATCTCAGAAAAATATTATGTCAACTACATGTAGATGGCACAAACTGGGCAAGGACTTTCATGTTAAATTTTAAAACAAGAGAATAAATGACTAATAAACAAAAAGATCTAACAAGTGAACATAAGTATCTAACAAGGCGATAAAGTTATCTGACAAGTGTTTGCAGATATATGCCACATGTTAAACTGCATAGATTTTAATATTTCATTTAAAGTTTCACAATAATGCAATTTAAAGTGGTAAAAAGTTGTATACATTTATAAAGATACCGAGAGGTAAAATTTTGAGCAACATAGTAAGTTTACAGTTTCTTAATATTTTAGAACTTTATTATTCACTTGTATCTGATGATTTGGAACTTTAAAAAACTTGAACAATATACCTGATGTCAATGATTTTATGTTTCCCCCCAATTAACAAGAAAAGAAGGAAGACTTAGTTTCCAAGCTAACTTTTTGGAGAGGAAAAAGAACACCTTTTTCCACCTGGGACAACTCGTTGCATTATCTATTCTTCAAGATGGACCAGGAGCACCAATCTTCTCAGAGTGTATCACTGACTATATACTGAATGGAAAATCCAATTCACTGGACCAGGATGATTTGATGGAAGGTTCAAAGGAAATCTTGGAAAAAGTACAAAGTTTTTTCCAGTAATAATACGTTCATATAATAAATGCTAAAAAAAGCTTCATATATTAGAATTTTGTATATTAACAATTAAGATTGTTAATATAATTACATAATTTTTAGTCAAATGACCATTTTTGAACAGCTAGTTTTTTTTTTCTTCAATTGGATGTACTAATTACCATGCACTGGTAACTTGTAGATGGCTACTTGTTCCTCAGAGGATGAATTACAGCAACAGTACATGACTATAACAGACTATGCTACTGATGCTGGATTTCTCTTACCAGTAAGACGATTTACTGAAAAGCATGTGCCAACACTCCAAGCATGCTTAATAGAAAACCAAGTTGTGAGCGGTAAGAAGGAGCTGGACAAGTTTATTAAAGGTACACTGATGTGAATTAAGTATTCCACTCAAATATATGGTATTATAAAAAATGTTCTCCATGAACATGCAGTATTTATAATATTAAATGATTTAAAGAATTCTAATTGTAATTATTTTTTTATGAAACGAAGTTGCAAGAGGTTGTTCTGCTCTACAGTGTCCTTGCCAATTTGAAATTACCCAATATTGTATTATCAGAATATATGTATTAAGCTTGTGTTTTTTAGGATTAGATACCCACCAGCTAAAAAGTGCTCTTCAACAAGAGGGGACGAGAGAAAAATGTAGAGGACTTTTTAGCAGGAAGATAAAACCAGTAACAGCTGCTGCTATTCGACAGTTACTCAAATTCAAGTACACAGATGGAAACAAAAGGCAGCAGGAGATGGTAACTGGACAAGGCTTCCTTACCTTTTTACAAGCTACTAAAGGTATGCAGTTTACCTAGTGTAATCTAGCTTAACAATTTTTACTACCTCATCTCCCTTCAGTAATTTACTAAGAATATCTATATTTAGCAACTGAAACCTTATTTCTATGCACGGATATTCAAAGACTGGAGAGGGGGGGGGGGTTATAGTTTTTGCCTTGTCCATCTGTCTGTCTAGCTGTCTGTCCACAAAAATTCTTACCTTGCCTATAACTATAAATTGGGTAGAGCTATGGCTTTCATTTTCACAAGGGACAAGGCCTTTCTTTGGGTACCAATGTATTTTTGACCATGGAGTTTCACCCGTTTTTGCAAAATTTTACTAAACTATAACTTTCGTCGTAACTTTTGAACAGTTTAAGCTTGGGCTTTCATACTTCACATGTGTTGTCATTGTAACAAGACCTCTCCTTGGGTGTTTGATTGATTTTTTTATTTTTTTTACCTTGACTTTTTTTTTTTTTTTTTTTAATTTAACCTTGACTATAACTCTTCGATAATTAGTACCAAGACTTTCATGTTAATTTCCTTATGACAATACCTTTCTTGGGATACCAACAATTTTGACCTTGAAGTTTGACCTACTTCTGAAAAACTTTAACCTTGATCGTAACTTTAAGACAGTACACTTAGTGCTAGGGTTTTTAGCTCACCTGAGCTGAAAGCTCAAGTGAGCTTTTCTGATCACTCGTTGTCCGTCCGTCTGTAAACCTTTCACATTTTCAACTTCTTCTCAAGAACCACTGGGCCAATTTTAACCAAACTTAGTACGAAGTATCCTTGGGTGAAGGGGAGTGTAAATTATTAAAATAAAGGACCAGGTCCCCTTACAAGGGGAGATAATCAAGAAAAGACAAAAATAGGGTGGGGTCATTAAAAAATCTTCTTCTCAAGAACCACTGGGCCAGAAAAGCTGAAACATATGTGGAAGCATCCTTAGAAAGTGTAGATTCTAATTTGTTAAAATCATGACCTCCGAGGGTAGGGCAGGAACACAATAGGGAATCCAAGTTTTACATTGAAATATATAGGAAAAATCTTAAAAAATCTTCTTCTCAAGAACCACTGGGCCAGAAAAGCTGAAACTTATGTGGAAACATCCTGGGATAGTGTAGATTATAAATTGTTCAACTCATGACCCCCGGGGGTAGGGCAGGGCCACAATAGGGAATCCAAGTTTTACATTGAAATACATCAGACAAGTCTTTAAAAATCTTCTCAAGAACTGCATGGCCAGAAAAGCTGAAACTTAAGTAGAAGCATCCATTGTTCAAATCATGACCCCCGGGGGTAGGGCAGGGCCACAATACGGAATCCAAGTTTTACATTGAAATACAAAAGAAAAATCTTTAAAAATCTTCTTCTCAAGAACCACTGGGCCAGAAAAGCTGAAACTTATATGGAAGCATCCTGGGGTAGTGTAGATTATAAATTGTTCAAATCATGACCCGCAAGTAAAAGATAAATAAAAATGAGACAAAAATAACTTATCTTATTAAAAGTTCTTCAAAGACCATAAGAGAGGTCAATGCGAGAGGTCTTAATATGGGTCTACCTGATTAATAAAACTAAGAAAATAACTTTTTGAATTATATGATAAACATTCTTGCATAATTATCTTATTCTATTAACATTTCAAATACATTATTTACAGTGATTAATTATCAAAGGTGAATGGCAAAGGGGAATAACTTTGCTCAGCAGAATACAACTTGATATAGCCCTGGCCAGGACCAGAACACTTGACTAAATGGTCCAGGTGTTCAAAATTCTGATAAAAATACCCTTGCGTATAAAAACTTTTACTCTGTTTGCCTCGCATATGCCCAGAAACATAGAAGATTTTCAAAGAAATGCATTTCACTATATTATTTAATAAATAAAGCATCATCCTTACACCAGACATCTGACCAATTGGCCATGAACTCACAATTCTGGAAGAAGCACCCTTGCTCATCATAACTACACTTGTTTCTTTGCTTTATAACCAGTAGTAGACAAAATATTTTGAAAGAAATAAGGCATTTTCACTATATAATCAATAGAGCCCCTCCCCAATTCACCAGAAGCCCTAGCCCAGGGGCCATGAATTTCACGATTTTGGAGAGGCATTCTTCCTTATCATAACAATGCACTTCCTTTGTTTGAAAAGTACCCAGGAGCAGAGAAGATTTTGAAAGAATTTATGCATTTTCCCTACATGATCAATAGAGCTCTGCCCTAACACTAGAACCCCTGACCCTCGGGCCATGAAATTCATAATTTCTCAGGAGGCAGCCATTGCTCATCATAACTATGTACTTCATAACTACTTAGTTCATTTAATATCCAGGAGCAGAGAAGAAGATTTTCAATGAATAAATGTATTTGCACTATATAATCAATAGAGCCTCGCCCTAACATCAGAACCCTTGACCCTAGGGCTAGAATTTCACAATTTCTGAAAAGGCAGCCATGCTCACCATAACTATGTTCTTAGTTTATTTAATACCCAGGAGCAGAGAAGATTTCCAACGAATAAATGTATTTTCACTATATAATTAATAGAGCTCTGCCCTAACACCAGAACCCCTGACCCTGGGGCCATGAATTTCACAATTTTGAAAGAGGCATTTTGCTCATCATAACTATATTCTTCGTTTATTTAATACCCAGGAGCAGAGAAGAAGATTTTTAAAGAATTAATGAAATATTACTATATAATCAAAAAAGCCCCACCCTAACACCAGCACCCCTGACCCTGGGGCCACGAATTTCACAATTTTGGAAGAGGCATGCACTCTTGCTCATCATAACTTTATACTTGGTTAATTTATTTAAAACCCAGGAACAGAGAAGACTTTCAAAGAATTAATGCATTTTCACTATATAATCATTAGAGCCCCGCCCTAACACCAGAACCCCTGACCCTGGTGCCATGAATTTCACAATTTTGGTAGAGGGCTCAATGCTTATTACAATCATGCCCACAGTTTGACTGCTTGATGTCTAGGAGTAAAGAAGATTGATTGATTGTATGTTGTTTAACGTCCCCCTCGAGAATTTTTCACTCACATGGAGACGCCACCATTGCCGGTGGAGAGCTGCAAATTTTGTCCTATACTCGGCACTTACGGCCATTGAGCAGTGAGGGATCTTTTTCGTGCCAGCACCTACTGCGACGGGGGACCTCGGTTTATACGGTCTCATCCGAAGGACCGGCTTCCACGTCCCACAGTGGGATTTGAACCCGCGACGTAAGGATCAACTCCTTACTTCGAGACTCTAGAGCAGACGCTCTAACCACTGCGCCACGCGGGCGACGGAGTAAAGAAGAGGATTTTAAAGAATGCATTAATTTTGTTGGTTTTAGCCCCACCCCTCTGGCCCCAGGGGGGAAGGGACCATGAAATTCACAATTTTTGTTCCCCATCACCCATAGATGCTTTATGCCAAATTTGGTTGAAATTGGTTAAGCGGTTTCAGAGAAGAAGCTAAAAATGTTCAAATGTCGCACGATGACGGACGAAAACGAATAGCAATAGGTCACCTGAGTGACTCAGGAGACCTACAGTAAAGCTTTATGCAGTCAGAATGCTAAAAAATACTCAAGTTCCTATGGTTATGGTCCTAGTTGCCAGGGTAAAGAATGAAGACGAACATAATTTAGGAGAGCAGGGTACATTATGGACCACAAACTAATTTCAATTCATTCCAAGTTAAAAATTCTTTGAAAAAAAATAGCTGTATTGTATACTAGCAATGCAAAAAATCAAAAAATAAGGAAGATGAAAAAAAAAATGTTTGTACTACAAATGTCTGCATTCGGATATGAGATTTACTTGATTAGTGAGACAAACTAATATACGTTATTCATAAATCAGAAAAAAAACAGTACTCTAAGTCTGACCTAAATATAGTTAAGTTACTGTGAAATTGCAAGGCAAGTTAACAATGAAACTATGAAAAGCATATTTTGTACATTAATCAACAAGTAAAAGGATATTAAACAGGTCGAGGAATCTAACTTATATGGATATATTGTTGTAACTGTGCACAGCGGTGTTTACAGCGAACAATGGTCCAATCCAATGAATTAGCCGAAAAGCATGATGGTCTACTACATGTTTATATTTTACTACAAACACGTGGGTCAGGCAAAAGGACGAGATTTCAAATGACTGCGGGAAAGTCAACTAATAATTATTTTGAATGTTTTGGTGAAAAATATGAAGAAAAGGTACTAATTAAGATTTCCCATGCTCACATTAACAAACAAAGTCAATTTTCCGTGTTAAATAGTACGTTGAAATACCGCCCACAAAGTCTTCACAAGTAAATAAGAATCCAGTTTTTATAACTTGATATTCGTAAATTTGCCATGCTACTGGTGTTATTCATTGTTGCTTTGTTATTATTTGTTTACTACAAATTAAAAGTTAATGCATTTATAAACAAGAGGCCCATGGGCCTTGAATCGCTCTTCTGATAAACTGTACAACCTATCACTTCTATTTGAAGCCTCGAAGTATCCTGTATATTTAGATAAACCCTTGAAATTCCAATTCACACTCTGAGAACCCAAGATGATTCTAAGCCAATTAGTACCTGAGAGTTGGTCATGGTGACCTACTTATCACTTGTCATTCTCTGAGGACCCATCAACTAAGTTTGATGATTCTAAGACAATTAATACCTAAAATATTTTTTAAAATTATAACCATAAAATTTTATAAGTAGGTCAAAGTGACCTACTTTTCAATTGTTTTACTCCAAGGACCCAAGATGCATCAACTGACAAAGTTTGATGATTCTAAGCCAATTAGTATCTGTAATATTTAATTAAAGCCATAAATTTTCAAAAGTAGGTAACCGTGACCTACTTTTCAGTTGCTGTACTCCGAGGACCAAAGATACATCGACTGACAAAATTTGATGATTCTAGCCAATAAGTACCCAAAATATTCAATTACTGCCATAAATTTTCAAAAGTAGGTCACGGTGACCTACTTTTCAGTCAACCAACTCCGAGGACCAAAGATGCATCAACTGTCAAATTTTGACGATTCTAAGCTAAATAATTCCTGAAAATATTAAATACAGCCATAAATTTTCAAAAGTAGGTCACCGTGACCTACTTTTCAGTTGCTGTACTCCGAGGACCAAAGATACATCGACTGACAATGTTTGATGATTCTAGCCAATAAGTACCCAAAATATTTAATTACTGCCATAAATTTTCAAAAGTAGGTCACCGTGACCTACTTTTCAGTTGTTGTACTCTGAGGACCCATGACGCATAAACTGACAAAGTTTTATGATTCTAAGCCAAGTACCCGAAATATTTTATTAAAGCCATAAATTTTCCAAAAGTAGGTCATGGTGACCTACTTTTTTGTCGACCTACTCCGAAGACCCAAGATGCATCAACTGACAAAGTTTAATGATTCTAAGCCAATTAGTACCCGAAATATTTAATTAACGCCATAAATTTTCAAAAGTAGGTCACTGTGACCTACTTTTTAGTCGACCTACTCTGAAGACCCAAGATGCATCAACTGACAAAGTTTGATGATTCTAAGCCAATTAGTACCTGAAATATTTAATTATAGTCATATAAATTGAAAAGTAGGTCACGGTGACCTACTTTTCAGTTGACCTTTTTTGAGGACCCAAGATGCATCAACTTACAAAGTTTTATGATCATAGGACTTAAAATGTCCAAATTATGCCTCTAAAACGCTTTGAAATCGAATGCCTGCAAAGTTCAAAAAGTAGGTCACTGTGACCTACTTTTTAATAAATATGTTTTATGGCCCCAAGATGCATCATCTTACTAGATTTAATGATTCTAAGCCTCCCCGTATTCGAATTAATGACCTTAATTGTTTTAAAAAAGATTAGCCATAAAATTCAAAAAGTAGGTCAAGGTGACCTACTTTTTAGTTGACGTACTTTGAGGACCCAAGATGCATCAACTGACAAAGTTTGATGATCATAGGCCTTAAATTGTTCAAAATATGCCTCTAAATCATTTTGAAAAAGAATGGCCGCAAAATTTAAAAAGTAGGTCACCGTGACCTACTTTTGAGTCAACATGATATGAGGTCCTTAGATGCACCAACTGACAAGATTTGATGATCCTAGTCCTTATAGTAAGCAAAATATCAACATTTTAATAAAATGTAATTTTTGGTCAACTTTGAAGTGACCTTGAGACCACGCCCTTTGCCCCAGGGTAAATCCCCGTGCAAATTTTAATCTACAACATATCCTCATCCTTTTGTGTAAGTTTGGTGATAATCTGCCCAGTGGTTCTAGAGAAGAAGATTATTTAGCAACCAGTACTTTTGTTTCTATTTTCCTAATGATCTCCCCTTGTTAAAGGGTCACAACCCCAGTTTTAGTATAAAAGGGAGCCCTTGGGCCAAGGATACCCTGTGACAAATTTGACAATAATTGGCCAAGGGGTTCTTGAGTTATGGCCCATATTCTAAAAAGTTAACGCACACCGCACAAATGGCCATAGCATTAGCTCTTTGAGCCTTTGGCTCAGAAGAGCTAAAAAAAACTTAAGTTTATTGTTGTACGGCATTTATTTTACACAGTATCAAATTTCATGTACATGGATCATAGAACGTGTATTGAGTAGCATATATATCGAAGTTGTATACATAGTAAACAATGACAATACGTGAGTACACCACAGAGTCGATTGTTTTGGACCAAGGAATAGTCACGTGAAATTCATATTCACTGATAGTACAGCACGGGAAAAGCTGCCAGGCAATTGTCAACTAACGGACTTGTACAATGGAGTGTAGGAAACCCATATTTTACCGTTGTAAAACATTTGTATGTAAATGTGAGGATGGAATTAGTAGATAATATTGTATATATTGTATTAAGAGTGTAAAATGCTTGGAAAAATGAATCCTGTCTTTCCGAGATCGATTTGAAAAATTGTCCTTTTTGAAACGTGCATGTAGTATTTTTTGTAGTTACCAATAATGCAACTCATTTAGCCGATTGGTCGGTTTGTCAGTCACGTTGGTGCCTCATTTAGCATGTAAATTTATTCTGAAGTCACAGAAAAAAGTTTCCTTGACCTGTTAAAGTAACTGAAAATTATTGAAAATTTCAAGGCATTATACAATGAGTAGCTCTTCTGCTCCACCTAATTTCTTTGATCCTGAAGAAATTGAAGAACTTGTAAATAACACTGAATACCAAGTTGGTCAGTGTCACCATGATGATCTATCTCGTTTTTTAGTTCTTCAAGTACCTCATCACTGAGAGGACAAGGAACAATCTGTTCCTCTGATTCTTCTTGTGGTTCTTCTTGATCTGCTATCCCAAGATCTTCCACGCCAGACATTTCAGATACTTCACTCTCAATTGTTGGATCAAACAGGTCTTTCACGACAGTTCTCTCAGTACCAAACAGTTCTAAGGCCCTTGAAACAAACAGCTGATGTGGTGACATGTGACCCTCACTCCTCAACCCATGGTGGTTCCACTGCGACTGGAAAAGACTCAAATCAGAGTTGATTCTTGGCAAAAATACAAAATGTAATGCCCACAAGTGGATGGCATTACCTATTTCGAACAAGTGCTCACTTTCCATGTAGGTAAATAGATCATGGTATAGGTTAGTGACTCCTTTCCAGACGTCCACCCACAGACGTTCCACTCTTTGATTGTGTACACTTTTTCCTTGTATAGCACTACCTCTATTCTCCCCTCTTTTGTCCACCATGTATCTACACACAGACACATTCTCCCTACCCATATCACACCGAACACGTGATGGAAGACCATACTCTTCCACTCCCTTTTTAAAAAGACCTAAGTCTGTGGATGCCTTGTTGTTGTTTCTGGCTGCCAGATAGATATTGACTCTGCTGTAGCCATGCATTTATACAGCCATGAATTACAATGTTCCACCCGAAACTTAGAAAAAGACAGGAATCTTGATGAAAGAGAGATGAAATAATCTAAGAAAAAAAAACGCGAGATTCCAGTATTGTTGTTGAAAACACTATTTCTCTAACAAGATTTAACTAACATAAAAAAATAACAATTACAAATCATTAATATTTTATGCCCTATCCTAGTACATGTAAATGGATATAAAGAAATTAAATTTCATATATAAAGCATTCTATCAAGTTAAACACTGACATGAAATGAAATGGAATTTTCATTCTTTATTAGTTATTTTACCTGAGCAGTCTATGGTTTCCATCAAAATGCCACAAAGAATTTGGCCCGGCTACTGAATATGTTCTTCTAATTATCGGTGTTCTCATACTACGCACAATGGCTCCAGCAGGATCTATTTCATTCAAAACTTCCCTTATCCGTCTTCTTTGAATTATGATACCTTGACTTGCCAGTCTAGCTCTCACCGCATTTGGACCGATCTGTTGGTTCTCTCCAGTAATATTCTTTATCATATTCTTTAGATATTCATCACTCACTGGTGTATATTTTTTGACCAAACTGATATTCCCTATAACCAATGAAAAACACATGCAATGAATGTTTTTTAAAAACCTTTTAAAACTTTTTATTTTTACATGATCAAATAATTGTTCCCGGTCTGCCGCTTTTACACCAATATTTATGCCAGAAACTTTAATCTCGCTTATAACCTTTAAAGTAAAAACTGTGGAGCCTTCACACACACTTGTCAAAAGGGTGGACTATTATTAGATCCATCGTCGGAAACCCACGGTCGGTCTCGCTTCTCTTACCTCCCGTGGGACACAAGGCCGAAAATTTCGCTTGGAGGTGTGTCTCAATACCGCATTTTCATTGGTCGCAATACGATACCGTATTGCGATGTGTAGCTTTTAATTACCCAATAAAAATCATCGTTGCAACCCGTATGTCGGGAAGGATTTTGCAAACAATATGGAGACGTACGAGGCGAAAGTGAAAGAAATTTTTCAAATAAACGAGCTAAAAGACTTTCAAAGAGAGTCTTTGGCAGCACTGCTGAAGAAAAGAGATGTTTTTCTGTCTATCAAAACCGGAGGTGGGAAAAGTATTTGCTACCAGGGTTTTCACACGGCATATAACGCTAGTTTTGACGACAACAATCCGATCTCAGTTTTGGTCGTCTCACCTCTACTTTCCATTATGCATGAACAGTGCAATTCATTGAATAGTTTAGGATTTCTTTCAGCATTTATTGGTAAGCAGCCTACTTTTATATGACCTATTTATCTACATAAACTATATATACAGTGTAGATGATGAAACTCATTTTTTGATAACATGTAAAAAATATGATCATCAAAGGAAAGAAATTTTTCAGTCAATTAAATTTCCGAATTTCTCGGCGTTAGATGGTGAACAAAAACTTTTTTGGTTACTCAATACTGAAGACAAAGACACTATTAATTTTGTGGGCAAATTCATAAATGATAACATGTAGCCATACACTTTAATATATAGTATTCCTTTTCACTGAAATAGTGCAATATTATTGTTGAAATGAGCAATGTCATTTACAAATTATTATACTATCAATTGGCATATCTTTTCCTTATTATTGTAATAATTTCATACTTGTCTGTTATGGGCTCTAAATTTATAAAATAAATGTTCTGTTCTATAATGTAATTGTATTGACATGCATGGGCATTGGCCATGTCGATCTCACTCACTTTTCCCCTCTGCTATGTTATGTGATGATTCAGAACCCCTCTATTAAACATTCATGTTTCTGTATCTGTGTGCGTCGTAGCACTCAATACTGGTTTTTATACGACAGGAAACATGTAAATGTTGATTTTTTTTCTGACATTTTTATTTATAAAAAATTATGTCAAAACAAACATTTTCCCAGGTACATGTATTAGTATATTGTTAATTTAACTATTCCTTCATGATATAGGTGGTGAAAACGACGATTCCATATTTAGAAATGAAATGCAATTCATTTTCACCTCACCTAAAAGTGTGCTAAATGGAAAGTGGAGAGATTGGGTGACAAACAATTCAACCATTAGATTAATAGCTGTAGATGAAGCCCACACAGTGTTACATTGGTAAGTTTATTTATGAAGGGAAAAAATGATGCATTGTTACAATCCATCAAAATTTGAGCAATTCAAACAGGGTTTAAATTATTCATCTCATTTTTTAGGGGAGAGTCTGCGAGCGAGGAAGACCCTTTCAGACGTTGGTATGGTCGATTAGGGGAACTGCGAAGCCTTGTGGAATGTCCTGTAATTTTGATGACTGCCACAGCAAATTCAGCTGCCAGGAAAGCCTTACAGAGAAAATTTTGTATGACAGACTGTTTAGAAATTATAGAGAACCCAGACAGGAACAATATTAAATTATTTTTACAGTGTGTTAAATACAACACTCCACTAGAGAATACATTCTTCTTTCTAATTCTGATGTTGAAAGAGAAAAGGGAGCTCTGTGATAGGAATCTGATTTTTTGCCCTGCTATCAGAACATGTAGTAAATTGTACACTATGTTTAGAATTATGTTTAAAGAAAATGTTAAATTGATTGACCATATCGAAATGTATCATTCAAAAACCACAGATGATGTTAAACAATTAGTAAAAGAGGATATGTCTAAAGAAAATGGCAAAATTAGAATTCTTATTGCTACCAGTGCAGCTGGTATGGGTGTGAATTTCAAAGGAGTGAAATATACAATTAATTATGGTTGCCCCCGAGATATGGATACTTTTGTTCAGCAGTATGGCAGAGCAGGTAGAGACGGTGGCTCAGCAATGTCTTTATTGATTTACACAAAACGTGATATTAAATGTATAGATGATGACATGAAATTATATGTTAAAAATGAAACCATTGTCGCCATGAGAATATATTGTCTTCCTATAAGAGTAAACCTGCTATGGATAGGGACATGCATATGTGTTGTGATATATGTGATAAGAAGTGTCATGTGAAAGATTGTGAAAAATGTAGTTTAGCACAACATCCTTATTATAAAACTCAATTTCCAGCTTTTTCTTCAGATTAAAGTAGCCAGGATGATCATGACTTGTTTACAGATTCAGATTGGGAGTAAGCATTAAGATGTAATACATGTAATTCAAAGTATCCTTAAAAAATATGGACGAATACATTGCTGCATTTCATAAATCAGTCAGTATTCTTGTATAATTTTGCCAATATATATTGTCAGCCTTTGTGATAGACCTATTTTTTAAAAATATGTTAGGGTTCATTTAAATCTGTGATAAGACACATTTTCACTGGGATACAGAAACTTGGGAAGAGGCACCATTCCTCATTATAACTATGTACTTAGATCATCAGCATAATACCCAGGAGCAGAGGAGAAGATTTTCAAAGAATTAATGCATTTTCACTATATAATCATTAGAACCCCGCCTAACACCAGAACCCCTGACCCAGGGGCCTTGAAATTCAAAATTCTTGATGAAGCACCATTGCTCATCATAACAATGTAATTAGATCACTGGGATTATACCCAGGAACAGAGGAGAAGATTTATTAAGAATTAATACATTTTCACTATATATTCAACAGAGCCCCGTCCTAGCACCAGAACCCCTGACCCTGGGGCCATGAATTTCACAATTTTGATAGAGGGCTCATTGCTTATTACAATCATGCCAACACTAATTTTAGTGGTTTTGGCCCCACCCCTCAGGCCCCAGGGGGGCAAGGACCATGAAATTCACATTTTTTGTTTCCTTCACCCATAGATGCCATATGCCAAAACTGGTTGAAATTGGTTAAGCGGTTTCAGAGAAGAAGCTGAAAATGTGCAAATGTTAACACACGATGCACAACTGACGAAACAGATAGCAATATGTCACCTGAGTGACTCGGGTGACCTAAAAAAAAAATATTTATTTTCAAAAATCATTAGTATTATAAACAAACTTTTTTATGAGAGAGGAAGGATGAAGTTTAATTTAAACCCTTAATTGAAAGCACTGAAACAAGTTTTTGTTTATACTTCAAATTTATGAATCAGTTTGTACTCCTTTAAAGCTTGTACATATTTTATTTGTTTTATATACGAGGTTTATACATACATGTATATGTTCAACATGGTAAATTGTCATCTTTATAACATCTACCTCCTGTACCATTACATATATAATGGTGTACTGATCAAGCTATACTACTGCCATTTTTACAATAAATGCTTGAACTTGAATCTGATTTTGTTTTTAGAAAATAAAACACACTGAGTTACTATGTCACAACAAAACTGACAGAGTTAGATAAACAGATGGACATTGTAATTCCCATTTCATGCTTGGCCCTAATAAGTTTACATGTACAAGTCAGCAATGTTCTTTTGTTCATGTATCCATTCATGTAATTTAAGAATGTCAATTTGGTGAATCGGATCTTTAAATTTGGAGAAACTCTCCCAGCAAAGATCTGACACTGGTCCTTTGCTTCTCAAAGATTTAACCATAGTAATGATATCAACTGTTTTATCAACATCCGGCCTGTGTCTTGACGACTTCACTATTTTGGTAGTCCTCAAAAGCTGATCTTTAATGCTGTCAATGACTTGTGTAGTCATGCAAATTGTTTTTGCTGATTGAAAGGATTTATTTGCTCCTTGTGTGTTGAGTTCTCTCTTGATGTTGCACACTTGCAGTTCTACACAGTTGTCATTAAGGATATTGTTGTAAATGCCGCCCTTCAGATTTACAGTCATATTCCACATATACTCAAATGCCTGGTCAGGTGGAAGAATAGAATTAACATATGTGAGCATTCTCCACAACCAGATCTTATACTTTGAGTGACTTAAAGCAGAGGCATACAACCACTCAAACTTGGCATTACGCATGATACGGTCCCCGTCACCCATTTTGTATGCATCACAGGTATCACGGTAGAGAAGGGACATCCTTAGAAAGGATGTAAGTGGTTGATCAGGATCTGATAACTGTAATTTCATGAAAGATCCAGTTGTGCTTTTTCAGTAGATGTTTCTTAAGCCAACACTTCCTAATATATGTTTTCCCACACATTGCACAAGAGAAAGAAAGGTCTTGTTTCATGGCATCTATCTGTACATCATCAGTACTTAGATCTTCCAAGTGTGATCTAAAATATCAAAATAAATAATTTTTTTAGTACTAATAATTTTAGATTCATAAGTATGAAAAATGGAGACTTATGGCAAAAATATTAAAGACTGGTGAAAACTTGACTCTATTTGATCATGATCTTTTTGCTTGGGTGAGCTTATAATTGCATCTATCCAAGGTATAGCACTCATAAAAATACAACATTTGGTTCATACAAGAAAAGGGATTTTAACCTTATGTCTAAGAAACTTTTCCAGGAATTTAAGCCAAGTGCATTAAGAACATCTGTGGCAACATTGGTAATCCATTCCATTTTGTTGTCATTGTTCATTAATGAAAAAACAGGAGCATGTGAGGGTTGTGATGTAACTTCCTCCATGTCCATGATGTCCAAAAATGTTGACACAATGTAGGAATCTGTCACATCCTGGATGAATTGATGATGGGATCTAAAGGAAAATATAACAAGGCACACATTATTAACATTCTTTTTTATCTGTTGTTATTTTCAAATTCATATTGCAAAATACTTGACTTGGATAGTTCAACTTACCTGAAGTTATTTGTATCTTCCTTTGACCCAGTCACTGACCGACGGTTGATAGCATTCCTCAGTTTGTATAGGGAACCCTGGTCTGATGCACTGCTCTCAGTGTAGAATAGTTGAAATATTCCCTGAAAAAATATTATTGTGAAAACTGAAGAAATGGAATAGATTTAGACTTAAGACATCTTTTAAGGGTATAAAATTAAAACTTAATCAAAAAAATTCAGAATTGTCTGAAATCTACATAATTATGCAGATTAAGTAATTACATGTAATTTATCAATAAATATGCAACTTGTACCATGTACAAAAGGATTAGTTGTTAGTAAAAACTAGAACTATAAAGCAATAAAATCAAATCATGCTAAACAAAAAAACATTGGAATGGCCTATGATGGGCTACGACTCCCAGTTTCTGAAACCTATGTATACTATCTACATGTACATGATGTACTAAGATAATTTAAGGAACTGATAATATATACCAATAATTAGAGGGCAACAAGTGATAAATGAATGATAGTAATGAAATTCATGCTGAAAAAATGGAAAATGCAGTTTATGACCTACTAAAATTTTAAAGCCAAATTGATAATCTGGATGCAAAGAACATGAGCAAGTCTGCAGAGTTTCACAATATTTCCACCTAATTGTCATTGCAAAGTTAAAGATGAAAATATGTATGGCACTTCATGTGTAAGTAAAATTATAAGTACTATATTATCTCTGCAAAATACTTACTCTAATTCATAAAAGCAAAAACAACTGGAACTAAAACATTCCTGAACAGGGTGTGTTACCAATAAGAAGTTCATCTCCCTGTGAAAACCTTCTGGCCTGTGAACAAGCCCCCCAAGCATATCATAATCTGATTTTGCATTTTGCATGGCTTCTTGAGCTGTAAATGCTCGCTCATTGGTGAGAACATCTCCACCAAAAACAACCCTGTCCATTATTTTCTGATCTTTTTCAACAGCTTGGAAAACCAGTTTATTCACATTTTGCAAAATTGTTATCATTCCCTCTGATGAATTTTCACTAGCTTCTACTAAGTCACAATTCAGAATGACTGATTTCTGTCGAGTTTTGTCCATAAAACAACCTGGCACACACTTTTGTAAGGGTTTCAGAAAATCGACATAGGTAATAAGGACTTTAATAATATGAAATTTCATATTTTCAATCAATGTGTGCAGGTCACCTGAAGATGGTAACCATGCACTGGTTGGTAACTTCAAAATATCCCTGGTTTCTCCATTCTCTTCTGTTGATCTAGGGTGTTTATCATCTGACATGATCCTCTTCTCTTTCACCATTGTCAGAAACCAATGCAAGCTCTTTCTCTGAGACATCATTGTCATCTTAGCAGGAGTAATTGTGACATCTAAATTGTCCCCTATGATTTCTATGCCATGTTTAACATCTAAGAGTCCTGGATTTTCAGGTGAAGGGTAATAAGAATGTAAATACCTTGTCATTGTTGCTGACACCTTCTTCTCCTGCTCTTTGATCAGCTGTTTCTTTTCTTTGTTGACAGTGCTGCTTGCCACAGAAATTCCAAGGTCATGAAGAATTTTCAAACCCTAAAACCAATGAACAGTATTATTTTTGATTCACACCTTTTTTAATAGATATTTGACTACATCAGGATTAATGTGACTTTTTTTTTAAAATTTCAATCCAATTTTAATAATTTTTAAAACTAATTTTAAATACCTCCTTTGACACTCCACACTTGTCTAGTGTTAGACCAAGGATGTACTGTAACTGATTTACTGATCTTGATCTGCCATAAAGAAGTACACCTATTGACATTATTAGCACTGGAAGGTTCTGCTTCTTTTTTACATCTATCAAGCTGCTCATAATGGTAAACAGATAAGGAATCCCTTCCTTGAGTTTTGATTCCACAAAAGACCAGTCAAGATTCATCATACTTTCACTCTTTTTGCATTTTAATAGGGCACTTTTTTTGTTAACTACACAGTCAATTTCTTTTTTCATCTTTTTTACACACAACTGAAATAATGCATCCATATAGCTGGTATCTTTGCATAAATTCTTCAGGACAGCATGAGGTGATCTTCTGTTAAACAGTGATTTTAAGGCTGCCTTAGAATTTTCATCTCTTACTACTCTACTTACATCAGCTCCAGCAATCTTGGTGACAATCTACAATGGAACACTGAAAAGTTTATGTATTTTGTATATATGTACATATTCTATGAAACAAAAGCATCATCACAGATGACATGAAATGATGTATAGTTCACATATACATGTAACAGTTAGAACTCTTGCAATAATGTAGATTTTCATATCTTCAATATTAGTAACATAAAGATTGAAAGTGTCAAAGTGAGTAGTTTAATTTCATTTGCCCTTCTTCTTAATCAAGAAAATATGGGATAGTCATTTATGAATTTAAAGTAGTGACCAGATATTGGACAGTAAAAGGCAAAGGCTGCATGACCCTAGCCCATTGAAAAATTTATCAAAAATTACCTTTACATCAAAATTTTCTGACACATGTGTTTGTGTTGATTTATCCTCCTTGCATGGTAACTTTGACTGGAGACTATGATTTGGGTTCTGGTGCAGAAGTAGTTTGTCAGGTGTTTTAAAGAGAGCTTTTTTACTTTTTCCTTTTGGTGTTGGTGTCTTATCTAGGGACCTCTTCACTGCACTTACCCTGGGTGTACTGGGCTTAACATGCCCACTTGTCTGTTGATGTTGTCTTAGAACATCTTAAAACAAATTATAAATCCCTGTGTAAATTTATGTATGCAATGCTTTTATAAACAAGGCAACAATTTCTAGATTTTTAAATAGCTGGCAGAACTTTTTTGTTTAACAATAGTTATTAGTAAATAGAATATTCAATACACAGAACTGATATCGAATTCAAGCCCTCATTCTTTGATAAATATTTATACACTGTTATAGACACCTCTTCATGAGAAGTAGGTCAAAATGTTTCCAAATTTGTCTGAATCCAAATATCACATACCTAACAACTTTTCCCTCTCAGTTTTCAACTGCTCCACCTTTGCTCGCACACTTTACTCGATCTTGGATATTCTATTTAATTTATTGGTGCATAGATTACACGCATATGAATTGCTGGTCGGGAAAAAATTTAACCTTGTAAATGCATAATTATACTGTTCAATTGATGTTTTAGAGCTTAATGCTCCATATCCCCTGTCCTTTATAACACATAAGCAAAAAGAGCATTCTTTTACGTGCCCCGAGGCTGCCATAGTTTACAAACACTATCAAACAGCAACATGACATTATTCTCATGGGCGCCGCCATTACTGTATGCCTAATTTGATAACGTCGATTTTCATTGGCCCTCGAAAGGTCGCATTAGGTTACGCATATCAATGAGTCTAGCGAAATTTTCGGCCTTGTGTCCCACGGGAGGTAAGAGAAGCGAGACCGACCGTGGGTTTCCGACGATGTATTAGATCATTCAGATGGTGTAACTAAGCTTATACTGAGTAATTTGGATAAAGACTGGAACACAATTAGCTCACCTGAGCTTAAAGCTCGAGTGAGCTTTTCTGATCACATGGAGTCCGTCCGTTTCTAAACTTTTCACATTTTCAACTTCTCAAGAACCACCGATTCAATTTTAACTAAAGTTGCTACAAAGTATCCTTGGGAGAAGGGGAGTTAAAATTCTTAATATGCAGGGCCAAGCCCCTTCCAAGAAAAGACAAAAATAGGGTGGGGTCATTAAAAAATCTTCTTCTCAAGATCCACTGGGCCAGTATAGCTGAAACTTATGTGAAAGCTTCCTGAGGTAGTGTAGATTCCAAGTTTTCAAATTATGGTCCCCGGGAGTAGGGTGGGGCCACAATGGCTAATCAACGTATATAGAAAACATAGGTAATCAGAGATTACAGAGCTAACCTCAACGAATGTTGTCTTTAAGTAAGGCAAAGTTCCACACTAAACTAATAATCTAGTAGTGTGCATCCCTATATGCAACAATCCCTAGATGCAACATTTATGCAATTTTGGTCTTATAGGGATTGAGGTTACTTGGGAGTGGACTTATCTAAAAACATAAAACTAGTCACTCATCCAGAAAATGTAAGTCAAATCCAGCATCTGAAGCAAGTTTGAGAGTGTTCATCCCTTGATGCATCATCCATGCAAGTTTGGTTCAGATAAGGCTTATAGTTACTTGGAAATGAAATCTGCTCCAAAAACTTTAACCTGGTCACTAATCCGGAAAATGTAGGTCAGATCCAGCATTTGAAGCATGTTCAGTAGGCTAGTGTGCATCCTTAGATGTATCATCCATGCAAGTTTGGTCAATATAGGGCTTATAGTTACTTGGAAATGAGACCTGCTCCAAAAACTTTAACCTGGTCACTCATCTGGAAAATGTAGCTCACATCCAGCATCCGAAGCAAGTTCAGTAGGCTAGTGTACATACTCAGATGTATCATCCATGCATGTTTGGTCAATATAGGGCTTATAGTTTCTTGGAAAATGAGATCTGCTCCAAAGACATTAACCTGGTCATTCTTTAGCTGAAATTGCAGCATCTGAAAACTTGACTGGTACAATGAAACACACTAGAAGCATCCTCCATGCATCTCTGATTAATATAGGGCATAGAAGTACTTGGTAGTACTACTTCAAGGATATTCCTATGAAATACTATTAAAATGAAATAGCTGATGCTTTGTCCCGCCGTCCGTATCCTGAGACAACAATTACGGTAGAGGACCCAGAAGACATTATCCCATCACCTGATGTACAGTGCTTCACCCCCGTAGAGGAAGAAAAAGGTACACAAGCAACGTTTTTCTATGCCGACCATCAGCGACCATTCCCTAAAACCATGGAAACAGAAACAATATACCCCGTGGACACTACTTCTATTGGTGATCTTCAACAGAGCTGTTCCAGATTTCAAAGCTTTGTACAACTATTTCTCAGATAAGGATCTACCAGAGGACAAGAAATGCAGAGATAGACTACTCAGTGAATCCATTTTTTATGTTTTTTTTGATGGCGTTCTTTACCATTATTACCAACCAAGATCCAAAAGGGCACATCATCCAAACAATCACCTTAAACAACTGGCAGTACCCCGTTGTCTCAGAGAAGATGATATACGGTCATACCACGACAGTCTAGCAGGAGGTGCACATCTTGGATTTGAACGTACATACCGTGCCATCCAGTTAAAATATTATTGGCCTGCTATGTATCAAAATATAGCAGATTATGTCAGATCCTGCAGAGAATGTCAATTGTCCAAAAGACCAACACACCATGCTCCAGCACCATTGACACCAATGCAGATTTTCCCGAATCCACATGGACATCCTTGGCCCACTTACCAAAACAACAGAAGGACATAAATACATCCTTTTAATTGTGGACTCTTTCAGCAAATGGCCAGTTTTTTAAGTGTTTGTTCAGACATTGAGTCACCATACATTGGTGTGAATAAATTTTTTAGTGTCTCATAGATTGCAAACTTTTGTTTAGTGTATATATACAAGTCTTTTTTTTTTTTCAAATTTATTTCCCAGATCCTACTTATTAACAATTTTTGATATATATATACTAATAAGTTGGCAGCTGCCAGGGATGGGGCCCTGACTAAGCTCCATTACAAGTATAACATTGTAATTACATGTACATGTTGAATTTTCTTGATTTGAAATTAGCATTTCGTAGAATGCTTAGATAATATGTGCAAACAAAATAATAAATATAATTATAATTATACAATTTTAAACGAACAAATACTGTATAGCTGTCAGGAAAATCATCGGTATTTTACATTACATATGTAAACAATATATATTTACGATATATAGAAGGGAGGTAAATCTATCACCATCTCAGAGTCTCTAATTTTACCTCCCTTCTTATGTACGTCCCGAGGGCCTGGTCCCCCTCAAAGACATAAACATCTACATTTTTCTTAATAATTTTTTGAAAAATATGGAATAATTTTTATTTCCCACAGCATGTAAAATTTCAGAATACTTAAATTAAGTAATATTCTTTCAGCTGTTTCATCAACATTTTCTAATCGACAATACATTTTATATTTATATATCTTAAAAGCCACAAAAGACAACAGTAAATTATATATGACAGTGGTTTCATTTCTAACATTGTAAAAACCAAAAATTATGTGTTTCCATTTTATATCAAAACCTAGAAAATCGCTCACTCTATTCCATAAAAGCTGCACATTTGCACACTCAAAAATTAGGTGCTTTGAATTTTCTACAACTTCGCTACATATTTTACATACGTAATTAGAGTTTTTGTTTATCTTGCTTACAAAATAATTATTTGATAGTATATTATTTATTAGCTTATAGTTAAATTCCGCGATTTGTTTATCTTTCATTAACTCTATCTTATTTATATAGATTTTTTCCCAGTCGCTTTTAAGTATATTAAACTCTTTATTATATTTTGCTTGCACAACTGGAACTTGAAATTTGCTCTTTAAAAATTCATTATAAAAGAATTTTGTTGAATATTTATTAAAGCATGGGGTATTTAATGACATTTCCTTATAATGTTGACACACATTGAAATCATATTTTTCTTCATATTTCTTGAAAATTGATTTTATTATTTTATATTCACATAACCAATTACTCTTATTGATTAATATCCCTGCCATTTCATCTGGTGATTTTAAAGTCCCATTTTCGGAAAATATGTCTTTAACAAACAATATACTGCTCTTAAGCCAATTCTTAAAGAAAATTGTTTTTCCTTTATATGAATATCTTAGATTTGACCATATCGGTTGTTTAAGAAAATTTTCAATATTGAGGTTGTCTTGTATATGTTTGCATGCGTTGAAGCAGGTGAATACTTGTTTATAGAATAAAGGCATATTTTGTATTATTTCGTAATTTTCTATTTTATTTTCCGTTGTATTTATCACATAATCGATATCTATATTTATTGGAATACAGTAACTATTTACGTAATTCTTTATGCAGTGACCTGTTTCTTTCAATCTACGAACCCATGTGGCTTTTAGTGCTCTAAACTTAGATTCAATATCAGTTATCCCTAAACCACCATCCTTAACATGGCCAACCATTGTGTTCCTTTTGATCCGATCAGTTTTATTCCATATAAAATTGAATATTAGTCTATTAATGTTTTTAATATAACTTCCATTGGGTGTTTCCAAAACACTTGCTATGTAAATGAGTTTTGCTAGCGCTAGAGAGTTTATTATAGTACATTTCCCAAATATTGTTAATTTTCTTCTCTTCCAAGATTCAAATAGAGTCTCTATTTCATGATAGACTTTCATCCAGTTCTTATTATAACATTCAATTTTATCGTGACCTATATAAATACCTAGACACTTTACTGCCTCGTTTGTTACTGTAATGCCCTCTATTTCTCTAAAAAGATTTTTTAGAGGACCAAGAAGAATGCATTCAGTTTTGTTAATGTTTATTTTAGAACCTGCATGGATGCAGAAATTGTTTATAGTTTCCAAAGCTTGTTTCAGAGATTTAATATTTTTTAATGTCAGTGTCATATCGTCAGCATGCTGTAAATTTTTTACTTCTTTTTCCATGTAATCAGCTTGAAAACCTTCTATACTTTCATTCCCTTTAATCTTAATAGACAAAATTTCCGCAACAAAAAGATACAAAATGGCTGATATTGGACAGCCTTGTCTGATTCCTCTTTTCATTTTACATGTTTTTGAAATCCATCCATTATTCTTTAATCTAAAGATAGGGCTGTAATACAGGGTTTTTATCCACTTTAAGAAATTCGGACCGAAATTAAATTTTTCTAAAGTTTTGAATAAAAAATTCCATTCGACTGAGTCGAAGGCTTTTTCAAAGTCTAAAAATAATAAAATTCCTTCTTTGTTATAGCTTTCACAATAATAAAAAAAATCTAGTATAAAGCGGGCATTCAATCCTATAAATCGGCCTTTTATATACGCTGTTTCTTCATATCCTATTTGCTTGTAAATAATCTTCTGTAATCTACGTGCAAAAATAAAGGTTATAATTTTGTAATCTGTGTTAGTAAGACTAATTGGTCAATAGTTTTTTAAAAGATATTTTCCCCTTTTTTGTGTATTAGAGAAATAACTGCGAGTCTTTGAGAAAAAGTCATTTCTTCATTCAAGAAAATTTCCTTTAACATTTCATAAAATAAAGGGGATAATTGATTCCAAAAACATTGATAAAATTCGCTTGGTATTCCGTCTAGTCCAGGGGCTTTATTTGATTTCATATTCATAACTGTTTCTTTACATTCAGATATTGAGGGGAAAACATCACATATGTCTCTATCCTTGTTAGAAAGTTTATTTACATTACAACCGTCTAAATATAGGTCAATATCATCGCTCGGCACTAATTTTGAAGTATAAAGATTTTCATAAAAATCACACATTGCACCAAGTATATCGTCATCATCGCTGAGCACATCTTTATCGTTTAAAATTTCTTGGATGACATTGTTTGTTTGGTGTTTCTTTTCTAAACTTAGAAAATATTTGGTATTTTTTTCACCATCACTAACCCATTTCGCCCGTGATCGGATTTGTGCCTCTCGAGCTTTTTTTATCATATAAGTTACTTAATTGATTTTCTAGAATGCGTTTTTTATTCATGTCTATTAAATTATGAGGTGAATTTTCAATTTCAGTAATTTCCTTTTCAATGTGAAATATTAATTGATTATAGGTTTTTTGACGTTTAATTGAAAAAGATATTGAAAAATCCTTGATCGACCGTTTCAAGGACTCCCACTTATCAATAGGCGTGCCTTCTCTTTTACTTATATCTTTGATCAATTCATCAACTTGTGATTTATACTCATTACACTCTAATAGTGAAGTATTAAGTTTCCAGTATCCCCTTCCTCGCTCGTTATTATGTATTGAAAAATCAAATTTTAATATTCTATGATCTGACATTCTGGTGCCGTTATTATGAGTACCAGGAATTCTACGGAGACAAAGTTGTTTTATTTTCATCAACAGAGTTGAACTAATAAAAATATAATCTATGCGACTCTTGGGGACGTTGTTTGCATCACACCATGTGTATCCATTAAGATTTACATATTTATCCTTCCACAAATCTGTCAATTCCATATGTTGAAGAATTTCTTTTAAAACCTTTGAACTTTTTATCATTATTAATTCCGTCCATGTGACAATTAAAGTCTCCACATAAAATGATATTACTTGCATTAGTTGAATTATTTATAATAAATCTTTTCATACCTTTAAAAAAATCAACCCTGGATGTTTCTTTGTTTGGCGCATAAATGTTTATCAAACTATAGGCGATATCACCAATATTAATATTAACCATTAGTTTTCTGCCATCACTGCTCCTATGTATACTATTTATATCCACATCTATCCCTTTTCTAAATAAAATAGACACCCCTCTGCTAAATGCAGAGTCAGAGAAGCAATGTATAGACTTTCAACAAAATGTGTTTCTTGAATTAAAATGACATCAATTTTTGTATCATAAATCCAACTATAAAATTTATCTCTTTTTTCTTTAGAATTTAAACCTCTTGTATTTATTGAAATAAATGTTAAGGAGGCCATTTTAGGTGTTTTAAGATAAAAATCTGTAATTAAGTATAAGTATACCTATAAGAGTTGATCCAAAGAAGTGTTCACTCTCAAGTCCTTTATTGGGAAAGCAGTAGATATGAAAGTCCCACACTGAAAATATTTCCATATAATTTTAACTGTCACTGTGTGTCTAACTTTGGGACTTTTTTTGTGATTTTTTGCGAAATCCAGAGTTGTCGCGCTTTTCTGGGGCTCTAAGCTCTGATAGCATACAGGATATATCGAGCTGAGATGAGTTTTTTGTCGTGCGCGGTGTAGAACTAGAACGCTGGGAATTACGTACTTTGTCGCTAGAATGGGATACAATGACGTTTCCGAGGATTTCCCCTAATTTACTTTGGCCTGGCCATGCTGAGGGGAATGTGTGGATGGTTCCGTCTTTGTCCAATCCGGATGCCCAATAATCATCATAGGTTGCTTCAACGAAGATTGTCGACTTTTTTTCTTTACGAAGAGCCTCGCGAAAATTAGATACTTGATCAAATTTAGCCTCGATTATTTATAATATTGTAATGTTTTACATATTTTTTAACTTGGTGCTTGAAAACATTGAGTGTTGGAGACATTTTTATGTATACAGGTAAATCATTCCACAACATAGCACCAGAGTATTGGAAGGAATTTTCAAAGAGTTTACATTTATGAGCTGGTACACACAGGTCTAAGTTGGATTCAGATCGAAGATTGTATCGATTATTACACTGGAAATCAAACATACTATTTAAATAAGTAGGGTTAGAGTTAAACAGTGATTTATATAACAAAACACATTTATTTACAGTAAGTTGCTCATACACTGTGAACCAATCAAGTTTCTCAAAGAGAGGTTGTGAGGGCGCATCAGGGGGAGCATCTAAAATATACCTTGCAGCACGTTTTTGAAGCTTATGAACTCGGTCAAGATTTGAGTGAGATGTATTACCCCACACGGTTAAACAATAATCAATTGAAGGCATAACATAAGCATTATAAAACAGTTTGCGCGTTTGAATAGGGAGAAACTTTTTAATTCTACGGAGGGCAGAAATTTTACGTGACAGCGTTTTACACACATGGTCAATATGTACATTGTATTGTAAGGAATTATCTAAATAAACTCCGAGGATTTTTTCATTTGATACAATGTCTAGTTTTTGGTTTGATACGCATAGATTAAATTCATGCTCAGAGAAATTTGATCTCTTTTGATGTGTACCAACTAACATGCATTTAGTTTTTGTAGCATTCAGAACCATTTGATTCTGAGAACACCATTTTTCTATACAAGCTATATCCGTTGATAATGCATCTACAATTGCACGGGAATCTTTGCTGGATGCATGTAAGGTGGCATCATCTGCAAATAAGTCTATTTTGGATTTTGTAATACATAATGGAAGATCATTAATGTAAAATAAAAACAGAAGAGGTCCTAGTATAGACCCCTGTGGAACTCCCGCTGTGACTTGCTGATAAGATGAATGTTTGTTGGACAGATGGACACTTTGAAGTCTGTCACTTAAGTATGATCGGAACCATTGTAAAGTTACTGCATCAAAATTATAACATTGTAGTTTTTTAAGTAGAATATCATGATTTACAAGGTCAAAAGCTTTACTGAAGTCAAGAAAAACAGTACCAACAAGTTTTCCTTGGTCCATTTCATTTAACCATTCATCTGTAATTTTTGTAAGGGCTGTTTGGCAAGAATGTAGTTCTCTGAAACCTGATTGAGATTCTACTATTAGATCAAAGTCTGAAAAAAGAGATCGTATAAACTTTGCCACATGTTTTTCAATAATCTTGGATAATGTTGGTAAAATGGAAATGGGTCTATAGTTATTTGGATCTGATCTGTTTCCTTTTTTATAGACTGGAGTAACTTTTGCAAGTTTAAAACTCTCAGGGAAAATGCCAGATATGATACTTGTATTTATAATATGGGTCACAGGTTTATGTATTATTTGTGAAGCAAGTTTCAATAGACGTGGCCCGATGGTATCGACACCTGAAGATTTACCAATATCTAGTTTATTGAGTAAAGATAATACTTCGTCATTACTAATAAGCGGAATACCAAACATGTCTGTGTCCAATTTAGACTTTACAAAGTCCAAAAGACCTGTAAAGTCATTGTCCTCCTTACTTACGCCTGCAAGAAGTTCTGCAGAAATATTTGAAAAATGAGAATTAAACATTTCTACTATTTCTTGTGTATCCTCTATGATATTATTATTTTTTGCAAGTGCGGCTGGAATATAATTATGTGATTGAGAAGCTAAATTGTTTAATACATCCCACATCTGTTTTGGATTTTTGTTTTGTTCTATAGTTGTTTTGTAATAACTAATCTTGGCGTTTTCAATAAGTGATGTAACTTTATTGCGCCATATTTTGAAATTTTCGAAGTCTTTATTTTTATGAGGGTTATCGCGCATGTGTTGTGCTTGCAGAATTTCTTGAGTTAACCATTTAGGTCTTGTGTCGTGCTTAACTCTTTTTGTTTTTACTTTTGCATGTTTATCTAATACAGCATTAAACAGTGAATAAAATTTCCTTAGTGCTTCATTTGGGTCAGAGAATGATTCTAATGATTGGAAATTTACCTCTTTTAAGTCTGCAAGAAAATTATTTTCATTAAATTGTTTGAAGTCTCTGTAGGTTATTTCTGTGTGTTTGAACTTGTTGACGTTATTATTTAATTTTCTTGTAAAACAAACAGGATAGTGGTCAGATATTGCAATTGATGGTACTGCAGATTCACATATGTTTTCTGGTAGGGTAGTATATATATGGTCAATAAGGGTTGATGAGGTATTTGTTATTCTTGTAGGTACATTAATTAGCTGTGTGAAGTCATTCTTCAAAAGCAGATGTCCAGTATCTTGGGGGGTCTTTGATAAGGTCGATATTAAAGTCACCTGTTAGAATAATTTCAGCATCATCACAGCGGGATGCACAATTTATCTCCTGTGTTAGACTTTCTACCCAGCAGGTGGTGGCTGATGGGGGCCTATATGCGGTACAATAAAAAATTGGTTTTGAATTTGGGATATTAATTTCAAGCCATATTGTTTCAATGTTACCTACTTCAAAATCATTTCGACGTTTGTAATGCAAATTATTGGAAACATAAACTATTAATCCTCCCCCTGATTTCAATAATCTATCCTTTCTCTCAAAATTAAATCCTTCAATATCTAATTCACAGTTGTCTGTTTGCTCATTTAAAAATGTTTCACAGATACCAAATACATCCATGGAGCGATATCCTGATAAAAGAATCTTAAGTTGGTCAATTTTAGGCAAGATATGACATATATTTACATTCCCAAATCTAAGACCTTTCTTGATGAGTCCAAAATTATTTAAATATTTATTTGAAGTTGACTTTCGTGATTGATCATTATTTTCAGAAATTTTTGAATTAGAATTTTGTTTTGATGAACTAGTAATCGAGGATGTACAAGGTTTCTTATGAAATACTTTTTTGACAGAATTTACATCATAGTTACTAATTGACTGCGCAGGAAACATAAAGCTATTAGCTAGAACCGATCCTACTGATGGGTCATTGGTATTGTATACACTACAGATATATGAACATTTGCATGAAATTTCACCACATTCACCACAAAGATTGTTTAGAACACTAAAAGGGTTTGATTTTAAGGGGGTAGGTCGTTCGGCATTTTCCTCTTTGCCGAATTCCTAATAAGAACAGTGTTTTACTTTGTGACCCGGGGAGTTGCAGTTCCAGCAGACGATCTGATATCCGTGTTGACAATTCTGAGATGAGTGGCCAGTCTCACCACAGTAGAAACACACGTTCATATTTCCAGGCATACTTTGTGTGTCATTTAAACGTCGCGCTTTAATGATCGGAACGTGAGCATCGTAGGCTTTCAGGAGAGTCGATGTTCCCTTGTCAGATAAATGAATTCCATCCTTCCAGAACAGATCCGAAGATTGGAACATATTTCGGAATGAGATAATATTCACACTGTATTCCTCACAAACAAATTTAATTATTTCATTCATGTGGGAAACATTTGCATCTCTTCGTGGTGGAATTTCCGAGATAAAAATTTCAGTACATGGTGATCTCCTCTGGATGTCAAGCACAATTTCGGTAAGATCACAATCACTGCTCTCAATTTCTCTGTTGCTGGCAGCATTTCCACCAGCAAGGATGATGATTGACCGGAAGGGTGTTAGGTCAATTCCCTGAAGAATCCGTCTGATATCAGACAGCCGAGCCCCTCGGTTTGTACGGACCGCAACATTTCTCAGTAATCCACGGGTTCGGATTCGCTGGAGGATTGAACTTCCTATTACAAGTACAGACTTTCCGGATGGAACGTCAGTCACCAGTTGTTGGTTCTTTTGTCTGTTGAAAGTTTTCTGCTCTCTTTGAGCTGACATGGTTTCTGGGGAAGTTGATGATTCCCTCGTCTCCACTCTAGTACACTGTGTATGTCTTGACATGCCTTGTACTTTGGTATCCTTAATGTCCCGTGTATCAACAGCTTTAGTTTTCATAAGTGGTTCCCTTGTTTGAGTAGTTGCATCTACTGAATGAGTGTTATTAATTTGAAGAGTATGTAACTCCATTTTCAATCTGGCAACTTCCTCAGAGAGATCAGTAACAGACTGTGTCAGTTTTTGAATAATTTGAAAGCTGTTGCAGTTCTGACATGGTCTGCTTTCCATATCTTGTAATTTAGAAGGTTTAGGGGTGGAGGTATTTTGTGGCTCAAGCATCCCTTCAATTTTACTAACCTCAGTTATTGGCAGATGAGGAATTTGTCCAATGAATTCTCTAAGCCAAGTAGATCTTTCACTCCCTTGGACATGGATTGTTTGAGTTGATTTGTATAGTGTAGCCGTAACATTGCCATTTCTTGATTTATAGATATTTCCATTTTTAAAACCAGTTTTGGTAAACAAAAGGTCATTGTTTAGAATGGTCACAATGTCTTCAGACTTATCCTCATCATAGTTCAAAGTAATGCTCTGTTGATTGAATTTCACTCGTAAGAAATCTGGTACATCAATTAAGGAATCTTCATCATCAGCATTGGAATTTCCTTGTGAAAATGAAACTCCAAAAGTATCCAAAATAGATTTGAACAGACTTGTATTTTCATTCAGATTACTTGATTCCATTATTTACCATGATCAGCAGCATAGGTAATTACTGATAAGAAGGAGCATTGAAAAACACGTCTGGTCACCTTGAGAGCTTATCTCACTGCTCGGTCATCAGAGCAACTTTGTTAGATTCGAAGCTGTCAGAGGGCGAAATCATCTTACCAATCCGTTTTGCATCAAGAGCAGAAGACGCAGACTGGATAGCGTTGGCCCTGGGTATATCTCCGCTTCTTATAGCCTTCACATATTGAAAAGCGTGTTCAGATGATTTGTGTTGAACACCGAAAGCCTTAATTTCGCAAGGATAGAAGTTCGACAGTATATCTGAAGCTCCTGCAAACGAGACAACTTTGGGCAAAGGCTCTGTGTACTGGTCACATATCTCATCTCCCGGGGAATGTCCTTCCTTCTTGCATGCTTTACATCTAGGTTGATTAGGACAGTCTCGCTTATAGTGGGATACTTCCCAGCAATTTGTACATTGTGGAGTACGCTTATTAGATGGCTGTCCGTAGTGGTAGATGGAACACTGCAAGCCAGCACATCTACATGTTCGGGGTAGAAATTTGCCTTCAGGGAGCGCTCTAACATAGATAAAGCGATTTCCATTCAAGATCTCGGTCATTTTCCTTGTTTCAGGATGTCTTATTTTTTCAAACTTCAAGTCACTTGTGAAATTAAGATCAAATTGGTTTAACATTTTCATAATTTCATCATCATCTACTGACAGCGGGACACCTTTGACAGTTATCTTTAATACCTGTTCAGATGGATCTTTGATTCCTGCGGAGAAAGGGTTGTAGTCATAAACATTAATGTGTTTGTTTCTTACATCAAGACCTTCTTGAAGAAGTTTTGATCTGCTCTCTAATGATTTGACATAAACCCGCCAAAGATCCCTGTCTTTTTGAATACAGAGAATATCTGATACAATTTTGCTAGCTTCAACAGATAATTCATAATCTGATATTCGGTCAACACCTTTCGTTAGGTTCACTTTGAGTTCTTTGTCTTTGAAATAAATAGGCTTAAGTAGCTCCATTTTTTTTCACATTTAAAGAAATAACGGTCAGGCCTTAGGGCTAGATTGGGCTAGTTAAAGGACCGTTAAGCCGTACACATGAGTGACCGTTCAGTAGGATAGCTAGCGAATGTTCAATGTAATAACTGATCACTACTCACAAGGTACTCACAGGTTAAAGAACTAAACATTCATTTAAATAAATCCACCAAAATCACGAACATCAAAGAAAAAAATATATATACAAAAGCGTAGGAAGCATAGGAAAAGTGTAGGAATAAAAATTCACCACAAAACTGTCTAAACTTCCCAAAAAAAGCCAAAACACACGGAGCGTCGACAAAACACGTCCTCTCGGCTCAGTGTCACGTGGCACATCCTCTATACAAGTCTTTTAAAAAAAAATTGACACATTACTTTTATTATCTACGAGCTTGCCACTTATGTAGGATATTTTTCATTTTTATCTTTGAGGACAAAGATTTTTCTGACCAAGAGGGAATTATCATAGTGTAAAATCGACCCTCTGATATTTTTTTAGTATAAATTTATTATCAATTTCAAATTATTTTTATTTCATTAATTTTTATTTACCAGTTGGTATTTTTATTTACTGCAATTAAATTCATGGCTTTGGATTTAGAAGAAATAATAGCTTGAGGCCCTTTGTCAGTTTTCTTGAGAAAAGTTATGAAATCAATTAGTGTCATCCTTTCGTGTAAAATCTGTGCTTTTCTTAGTTTTCCGCAAATGGAACTTTGTTTTCTTAATTACTTAAATTGTATTTTGCCGTAATTAAAGCCCTATTGTTAATCTTCCGTTTGATGTCGAGTATGAGTCCTTTTAGATTAACGCCCCTTTGTAACAATTAGTGGCAAGAATAACTCAACACCTGGACAGGGGACGCTATCGGGTTTTTGTCCGATCACTTTTGCGACGGACATTCACGAATAAACAGCTTTAATTTAAAGACTGTCTCCTGTCCTGTTGTTCAGGTTTAGAAATCTTAGTTATCACTACAGTCCCCAAAACACGGTGATACATGTATATCTTATGAAATTCTTAATCCAGCAGACGTTAAATCAACAAGAAATATTTGTAACTCATACGTGATGCATTTAATATAAGAAAATCTGTGTGACTATATATTTGTTTACTGTATGTATGACTTGCGCCACATGTGGTTTTTGTCAAATTGAATAAAATAAAAATAATAATTAAAGGGGGAGGAAATAAGCACCGCCCTCAATTTTACCTGGTCTGTGAACCCCTGTCAATCAGATGAAATTAAGCCTGAGATTGGATACTGAAAATTGATTGACATTTTGTTACCTGCCGTTGTGTATATCTTGTATACCTTGGCTGGGGATCGTACCGATTATTGAATTAACAGCCAGTCTTTGATGCCTACCGCATATATAAAACATCGTGATAAAGTAGCAGCCAGAACTGATATTATTTTTTTTACTTTATGATAAAGTAATTAGCCATATATAATTTATACTTAATCAGTCTGTCAGACAATTAAATAAATGAAAAAGAGAGTCAGTCATATATCTATTTAAATTGTAATTAAGAAAGGGGGATTCATTTCACTGTACAATCTATAATGCAGTATAGGTTATCCAAATTTACACGTACATCGATTTTACTTACAACAGAAAATACCGAACTGCATTGGAAGCATCATGTAATTTAATAAAATAATAATTTCTTTTTTATAACTATGAGATAGTCATATTGTCCAAGTTAAAAATTTCAAGACGTGTAATATTTCTCCGAGACATGGTGATGAAAGTTACGGTAAAATAACCAGTTTTAAAGAGAAATAAGCAGTATTATAAAAGCTGTCATTGAATATGCAAGTTATGTTTAGAATTATGGATCCCGAGGAAAAAGTAAGATAAAGTGACTATATTCCCGTTTCGTCAAACTGTCGGAGAAACAATACGCTGATGCCATGACCATTTTTACGAAACTGTTCAAACATGCGTCATGGGTTAATCACATAGGAATTATATAAAAAATGTTTGCCTAATTTATTATATATTTTCTACAAATTTAGTCTTCAAACAGGATTTCT
This sequence comes from Saccostrea echinata, assembly GCF_033153115.1. Lineage (NCBI taxonomy): Eukaryota > Metazoa > Mollusca > Bivalvia > Ostreida > Ostreidae > Saccostrea > Saccostrea echinata. The sequence goes on from NW_026889754.1 coordinate 9,835,733, forward strand.
AAGTTTAAGAGACTTATTCAGGACCGCGCTTTTTTCTACTTTCGTTTTGCAAATGACTATTTCCCTCGGTGTCGTCAGCTTACAACCAAAGATTTGAAATTGATTAACGCACAAAATTAAACTAAAATTGTCTCCTTTATTCAAACATATTTTTTAAAAAAGAATTGAACTAAAGGAATCAGTCTACATAAAAAATTTAGCATGTTTTATTTCATAAATTTGACGATCAACATTTCGATTGAGCAACACGCGAAGTTAAACTATGTCTTAGGAAAATATTTACAGGTAATATACAGGTAACATCCTGTGTATATAGGTAGGTATACACAAGCCAGCTTGGTTCCATTGGGGCTTCACAGCCGTTTCAATTAAGCTCCACCCCACACCAAACTTACCTGAGGAAAACCGACCGGTTGAAAACCTCGGCCTTTAAAAAAAAAAAATATGCCACCATAGGTAAACTCGCCTTACGAATATTTATCGTATGTTTTGATAATACGGTTCACTACTTTCAAATGCTAATTTGTTCTTGGACTGGCTCGTGAAGTGCGAAGTAATATTCCACGTCTTTGTTCATTATCTACGATGGCCGATATCAGCCATGACACTCTACAGTTAAATTAGGTGTAATGTAGGCGTTTTGTACACGTTACGTTGTCTGCTTTCTTATAGCTTTTGTAAAGTGTACAACGTTCACACCAAAATTTCAAATCAGTTTTCGCACTCATACTGCTATGTCTGTCCGTCTGTCACACCTTGTATCTCAAGAACTGCAAGAGATATGGACTTGACATTTAGCACATTTATTGCTGGCACTATGGCATTTGAAAATTGCCATGCCCATGGCTAACGACCTCGTGACTCTTGACTGACCCTTGACCTTGTCCTTTGACCTACTTTACTAAAAAGTTAAAAGTGCCAATTTACAGCATAATTTTGACATTTAAGGGGCAATTCTATGCTATTTTGCATGTGCACTGATTGTCGTAAAACATTATGAGATTACCAGCGTTATAATTTACTTGTTGACCTTTGACCTACTGTACAAAGAATACCCCGGGCAATCTAATCTAAAATAAGGCTTTAGAATTTTGAGTGGCGGGTGTTGATAATTATTTGTAATGAGTTCAACTTTTAGGTTTATCTATTTGAGAGTTGGTAATCATTTTTTGATTGACAGACTCTATCGCAGTGTTTCTCTTCTTTTTTGCATTTAAAGAAAAGCAGGCGACACATGCGTTCCTTGGAAACTTTTTAAATACTGGAGTAAATTTGCTTCATTTTTCATTTCTAGATGCAGATGCTCTTCTGGTGTTAAATAGCAAAGGTTTTACATATAAAGAAATATCAAAATTGTTTCAGAAATTTAAAAACAAAGACATAAGGTAAGATGTTTTAAATTTTTATATTTTGTTTATTAATAATAAATTTATTACAAATTTTGGTTATACACTGTATTGGGTTTTATTTGTTTATTTTTAATAGTGTGTATTTAACTTAACAGCGTCAATGCAACAGGCAAGCGACTGAAAAGATTAGGTGTGCCTTCTCGTCGGAACACATCAAGTGTGCCGCATAATGTCACCAAACAAGTTATAGAGGTAAAATTAAAGTATGCTAAGTTATGAATGAAACATTAACTGCTTAACTATTACAGACAATCCAACTTCTTTTCGAAAAATAAAATTTGTTTAGATGGTAGCGATCCAAAATCAAAAACGATTTTACGTAAGGTATCATTTTCACATCTAAGTTAATACCAACATTGTGATTACGTATACAAGTGGAAAGAAAAAAAAACAATAATCATATGTTAAAATGACATAACACATTTTTTTTTCTCAGAATCTATTACCTGATCTTCCCGAGACTGTTGGGTACAGATCTTTAACATCCATTCTTCGAAGAAAAGTTTACGCCGTCCAAAGGTAAATAAAACTTTATACTTTGTCCATCCATTGTACTTTCATTACATTTTCATTTTTATGTATCGTTTTTAAAATTATTCATTCAACATTTATATTTTAAATATATAGACAAGAAATGCTTAAATGCTTTCTTTCTTCTAGTATACGAGAATAACAATTGCCCCCCCCCCCCCCAAAAAAAAAGAAAGAAAGAAATCTCGACTCTTCCAGAGTATATTCAACTATAGGTCATCTACAGGTTTTTTTTAAAATTTCAGCTGCAAAAATATACGTTAGAAAATCATGACCGTACAAACGCAATGTGTTTTTATAAGCAAACAAGAGTCTTAACGTTCACCTGAGTATAATAAAACCCATGTGAAGGATGCAGAAGGGCAATTAAATAATCATGTGATAAAGCAAAATAAACTGATGGACGAAAATATAGTAGTATTGCTCTAAAAGCAGGAGAAAAGGGGTAGTCACGTATCAACACATAGTTATGTCGGATAATTTGAAAAGTTTTTGTTTTATAAGGTTAAAAAAGGACGCAGATATCCCACCTGGAATTCATCCATTGGTACTAGCATAGCAGTCCGAAATATTTGACGTTTTGTTGTTTTTTTTTTTTTTTCACGATTTTGATATTTTACGTGCCAAGACGTAAAATATCAAAATCTTGGAAAATGTCAGATATTTCGGACTACTAGCATAGGTGATAAAATGCATTAAAAGGCTTATGATAGAGTTAAAAAATGAACTGGTTTCTAAAACATTAACATACTGCTCAAATATTTCGTTTTTACCGACCTTTAAACCATTTTTTTTCCAATGCTGCATATACATGTACAGTATAATACGGAGTATTATGTGACGTTTTATTTGGTTATCAGTTTCTAGTATTTTTTTTTTCTGAAATCTTAAATTATACACAGCAATTATGTCAGATGATGTTTGATCTGCTTATCGTTATTTTCAAAATCCCCTGCAGCAATTTTTATGAAGGTTATTCTTGCCTTTTTCACGATCCAAAGATTTTTTTCTATAGGGATGTTGTCATGAAATTACTAAGGAAATTGGACCCCGAAGGCACTAAAATCAGAAGGAGGAGGTGAATCCTGAGAATTTACCATTCAATCGGACCCAATCAAATCTGGCATGTCGATGGGTATTCTCTTTTATCTATGTATTGAGAAACACTTCCGACTGAAATATCATATTGTAATAGTTCTTTGTCAGTGAATTTTTTTTCTTCAAATTTCAGATATGACAAAATAAAGCTATATGGATTTGCCATCCATGGGTGTATTGATGGGTGAGTCCTTTGTTGACTTCATATAGATTGCATGTTAGCGTGCAGATAGACATAGTACCCCAACATTTCATCAACATAATATTTTGTCCTGTTCAGACACACACACACACAATGTAAAATAATCGTTTCAATTTAGGGAACTCGTAATTAAAATTAGAGGTGAAATTGTGATTTTTTTTACTTTTAGATAAGTTGTTTTAAGGTACATGAAATTTATAACACAACAACAAAATGATCGGTCTAGACCAGTATAACATACATATGAATTACTTACCCATCGTTTGAGATTGGCAAAAAGAGACCATTCCTCTCCCAACAAATCCCATTCGACCTCGAAGTCATCAAGCGCTGGTAGCGTTTTTTGGGGGGATGAGGGAGTCTGCATATTATTATCTTTCCTTTGTATATAAATAAAAAAAAAGATTTTCAAAGGTGTTGGTATACAAAATAAAAAACATAAATAATGTATCTGAAGATTCTGTTATTTAATTCTACATTACGTATACGTTTAATTATTTAATTTTTTATTTTATATGGTGACGTCTCTATATGAGTGAAAATTGTCGAATGGGACGTAAAACAACATAAAAAAAATTATTTAATAAAAGTTATAATTATGAATGACAGGATATGTTCGAATTCCTAAAATATTAATGTAGTTTATTATCATGTTTGATAAAATTAAAAATTTTCCTTTACTTTTTTTTTATATCTATTTTGTTCAATACATATTAGATAGAATTTTAAATATATAACGGAAGATTCGTTCTGTAACTTTACGTTCTCTAATTTACATTCAAACTAGTACTAGATATTTTCAAAAATTTATTCCCGTTTCTTAACGTATGATATAAACTTGCATGTTAAGAAATTCTTCCGCCATCTTCTCCTAACTCAAGAAAGCTGTCTCCTTTCTTCGTTAAAAAATGTATTAGTATCTGAATACTGTGAATGGTAATGACAAAAAAGGCAGTGATACAAGGGATTATATAGTAAGTGAATTTGTGTTAAAAAAGAAAGAGATGTCAATATTTGGAAATATTTTGTAAAAAAAATTGCTGGTGTATAAAGGGCGCTTTAAGGAGGTTGGATCCTGTCGTCAAAAGTAATGAGAATTTTTTATCAAGTATATTTTTAGAATATACACATAGCTTAATTAAAAATCAAAACAAAAAATGGTGCTACAGAGCATTTAGTTTGACTTTTTGCACTATAAATACATCTTACACATGATTCAATTTTTAAAGTTTTTCTTCCAGTATTTTTTTGTTCAAATAAATTATGGGAACAAACACAGTCTTATTTCATCTTGAATAGATACATTAAAATTTGTGACAACAAAAAATTTTTAAATTACTTCGCATGTTTAATTATTTGACCTTTTTGCACTCAAAAATATCATTTTTCTGGCATTAAAAATTTTATCAAGCAATAAAATCATTTCAAAGTAATGACATTTTACTGAATTTGAGTAGAATGGTTAAAAAAATCTTATATTATTCAGAAAAGAGAATAAAAAGTTGGGGTCTGTGATGTTAATTTTTAGATAATACTAAAATTGTGCTAATTTTAAGCAAAAGTTAGGGCTATTTTTTTCTGGATTTTCGCAACATATTTGCTATATTTATCAAATATAATGATAGAATTCATGATAGTTTAATTAAAATATAATATAGGACCAGCATGAAACAGTTCACGGTACAGAATAACTCTGTGTGCAGGCTGCATGGAAAAATAGGAATACAAACTTAATGTGACCGAGTTGCTATTGCTTGTGTAAATTTGGTAAAAACATCCGTTATTACCAACACATTTTCTTTGCCTTTCGATGGCTCCAACACTGTAAAATCTATGGCTAGAATCTGCAGGGGTCGATTGGCTAGTAAATGATTCATCGCTGGTTTAATCTGTAAGTTTTCGGATTTGGCTACACAGCAGCGTTCACAATTCTTGCAATATCCCTTAACATCGTTAAACATCCCAGGCCAATAACATCGGTCTTTGATTACACTGAAGGTTCTTTCAATTCCTTCTATGTATCCAATATAAGGAATAGAAATTCCATTTGCTGCTTTCAAATTTAATTTCACATCATTCTTAATGTTTTTGCACATCGCTTCAATGTTATTTCTATAAAAACTTTCCGTAATTGTTGTCACCATGGATCCAGTGTCTAATAAACAGTTGATTTCAATTCCAAACAATTTTATGTTGACTGTAGGGCTCGGACCAAGAATACGATTGACACAGTTAGAGTCCTCTTTATTTCCTACTGATGTCGGACTCTGTTCATCAGCAGGATCTATTTTTCCGACTGCTGATAACTTGAAGAAAAGTTGCGTGGACAGTCTCTTCTGAGATGATTCTCGCTGTTACAGTTGTAGCAACGGCGGCGTAATTGTGGATATGATGATCGGTATTGTTCTTTGGGTATTGACACAGTCTGTTGTTCTAATAGTTTTGTTAAATTGTCGATGTTTTGTTCTTGTCGTTTTATGAGTTCTAGGCACTTTTCAATTTCTTGATTAGTTTTCTCGGACGTCTTTGTAGATTCCGTTACTGAGTTTTCTGTTGAATGTTTCTCTTTTGAAACTTTTGTTCGGGTTTTTTCCTTCGTCGCGGAAGTCTAGAAAATGCATTTTCGGTTGTTGTCTAATGAGTCGTTTCAATTCTCGGCGTAATGAAATATCAATCACATTTTGCGCAAATTGTTCACAAAGGGTCAGATCTGGATTCGGAATAACATCTGTGTTTTTCGTTGTTATTTTCTTTATGAGGTTCAACAATGCGTAACTGTATTCACGTAAAGATTCTCCCTCCATCTGTTTTCGCTCAAAGAAATTTCTCTGTAGAACTGTTATTCCTTCTTTGTTTCCGAATGTATCGCTCAAAATGCGCAGAATTTTGGTTGGATTGTTTCTCTCCTCATATGATCTGTATTTAATTTCTTCTTTTGCTGATCCTTTTAAATTCGAATATATAAAATCGATACTTTCCTCTCTATTCATACGGCGGCTATTGATAAATGTTCAACTTCCTCTATCCAGTCATCGACGTGAATATCGTCCTTTTCTTCATTCCCGCTGAATTTTGGTACATTTCGGACTGGCGTTAAGTAAGTTGTTTTGGGTCTGGTATATTCTTCATTGTCCTCATCTATACGTCTGTCGAGTTCTTTTTGTAGAGTTTTGATTTGTTGTCTCAATTTCTTTGTCGTCAAAGTCCGCTGTTTTAAGGTTTGGGTTTTATTTGTTTATTTTTAATAGTGTGTATTTAACTTAACAGCGTCAATGCAACAGGCAAGCGACTGAAAAGATTAGGTGTGCCTTCTCGTCGGAACACATCAAGTGTGCCGCATAATGTCACCAAACAAGTTATAGAGGTAAAATTAAAGTATGCTAAGTTATGAATGAAACATTAACTGCTTAACTATTACAGACAATCCAACTTCTTTTCGAAAAATAAAATTTGTTTAGATGGTAGCGATCCAAAATCAAAAACGATTTTACGTAAGGTATCATTTTCACATCTAAGTTAATACCAACATTGTGATTACGTATACAAGTGGAAAGAAAAAAAAACAATAATCATATGTTAAAATGACATAACACATTTTTTTTCTCAGAATCTATTACCTGATCTTCCCGAGACTGTTGGGTACAGATCTTTAACATCCATTCTTCGAAGAAAAGTTTACGCCGTCCAAAGGTAAATAAAACTTTATACTTTGTCCATCCATTGTACTTTCATTACATTTTCATTTTTATGTATCGTTTTTAAAATTATTCATTCAACATTTATATTTTAAATATATAGACAAGAAATGCTTAAATGCTTTCTTTCTTCTAGTATACGAGAATAACAATTGCCCCCCCCCCCCCCAAAAAAAAAGAAAGAAAGAAATCTCGACTCTTCCAGAGTATATTCAACTATAGGTCATCTACAGGTTTTTTTTAAAATTTCAGCTGCAAAAATATACGTTAGAAAATCATGACCGTACAAACGCAATGTGTTTTTATAAGCAAACAAGAGTCTTAACGTTCACCTGAGTATAATAAAACCCATGTGAAGGATGCAGAAGGGCAATTAAATAATCATGTGATAAAGCAAAATAAACTGATGGACGAAAATATAGTAGTATTGCTCTAAAAGCAGGAGAAAAGGGGTAGTCACGTATCAACACATAGTTATGTCGGATAATTTGAAAAGTTTTTGTTTTATAAGGTTAAAAAAGGACGCAGATATCCCACCTGGAATTCATCCATTGGTACTAGCATAGCAGTCCGAAATATTTGACGTTTTGTTGTTTTTTTTTTTTTCACGATTTTGATATTTTACGTGCCAAGACGTAAAATATCAAAATCTTGGAAAATGTCAGATATTTCGGACTACTAGCATAGGTGATAAAATGCATTAAAAGGCTTATGATAGAGTTAAAAAATGAACTGGTTTCTAAAACATTAACATACTGCTCAAATATTTCGTTTTTACCGACCTTTAAACCATTTTTTTTCCAATGCTGCATATACATGTACAGTATAATACGGAGTATTATGTGACGTTTTATTTGGTTATCAGTTTCTAGTATTTTTTTTTTCTGAAATCTTAAATTATACACAGCAATTATGTCAGATGATGTTTGATCTGCTTATCGTTATTTTCAAAATCCCCTGCAGCAATTTTTATGAAGGTTATTCTTGCCTTTTTCACGATCCAAAGATTTTTTTCTATAGGGATGTTGTCATGAAATTACTAAGGAAATTGGACCCCGAAGGCACTAAAATCAGAAGGAGGAGGTGAATCCTGAGAATTTACCATTCAATCGGACCCAATCAAATCTGGCATGTCGATGGGTATTCTCTTTTATCTATGTATTGAGAAACACTTCCGACTGAAATATCATATTGTAATAGTTCTTTGTCAGTGAATTTTTTTTCTTCAAATTTCAGATATGACAAAATAAAGCTATATGGATTTGCCATCCATGGGTGTATTGATGGGTGAGTCCTTTGTTGACTTCATATGGATTGCATGTTAGCGTGCAGATAGACATAGTACCCCAACATTTCATCAACATAATATTTTGTCCTGTTCAGACACACACACACACAATGTAAAATAATCGTTTCAATTTAGGGAACTCGTAATTAAAATTAGAGGTGAAATTGTGATTTTTTTTACTTTTAGATAAGTTGTTTTAAGGTACATGAAATTTATAACACAACAACAAAATGATCGGTCTAGACCAGTATAACATACATATGAATTACTTACCCATCGTTTGAGATTGGCAAAAAGAGACCATTCCTCTCCCAACAAATCCCATTCGACCTCGAAGTCATCAAGCGCTGGTAGCGTTTTTTGGGGGGATGAGGGAGTCTGCATATTATTATCTTTCCTTTGTATATAAATAAAAAAAAAGATTTTCAAAGGTGTTGGTATACAAAATAAAAAACATAAATAATGTATCTGAAGATTCTGTTATTTAATTCTACATTACGTATACGTTTAATTATTTAATTTTTTATTTTATATGGTGACGTCTCTATATGAGTGAAAATTGTCGAATGGGACGTAAAACAACATAAAAAAAATTATTTAATAAAAGTTATAATTATGAATGACAGGATATGTTCGAATTCCTAAAATATTAATGTAGTTTATTATCATGTTTGATAAAATTAAAAATTTTCCTTTACTTTTTTTTTATATCTATTTTGTTCAATACATATTAGATAGAATTTTAAATATATAACGGAAGATTCGTTCTGTAACTTTACGTTCTCTAATTTACATTCAAACTAGTACTAGATATTTTCAAAAATTTATTCCCGTTTCTTAACGTATGATATAAACTTGCATGTTAAGAAATTCTTCCGCCATCTTCTCCTAACTCAAGAAAGCTGTCTCCTTTCTTCGTTAAAAAATGTATTAGTATCTGAATACTGTGAATGGTAATGACAAAAAAGGCAGTGATACAAGGGATTATATAGTAAGTGAATTTGTGTTAAAAAAGAAAGAGATGTCAATATTTGGAAATATTTTGTAAAAAAAATTGCTGGTGTATAAAGGGCGCTTTAAGGAGGTTGGATCCTGTCGTCAAAAGTAATGAGAATTTTTTATCAAGTATATTTTTAGAATATACACATAGCTTAATTAAAAATCAAAACAAAAAATGGTGCTACAGAGCATTTAGTTTGACTTTTTGCACTATAAATACATCTTACACATGATTCAATTTTTAAAGTTTTTCTTCCAGTATTTTTTTGTTCAAATAAATTATGGGAACAAACACAGTCTTATTTCATCTTGAATAGATACATTAAAATTTGTGACAACAAAAAATTTTTAAATTACTTCGCATGTTTAATTATTTGACCTTTTTGCACTCAAAAATATCATTTTTCTGGCATTAAAAATTTTATCAAGCAATAAAATCATTTCAAAGTAATGACATTTTACTGAATTTGAGTAGAATGGTTAAAAAAATCTTATATTATTCAGAAAAGAGAATAAAAAGTTGGGGTCTGTGATGTTAATTTTTAGATAATACTAAAATTGTGCTAATTTTAAGCAAAAGTTAGGGCTATTTTTTTCTGGATTTTCGCAACATATTTGCTATATTTATCAAATATAATGATAGAATTCATGATAGTTTAATTAAAATATAATATAGGACCAGCATGAAACAGTTCACGGTACAGAATAACTCTGTGTGCAGGCTGCATGGAAAAATAGGAATACAAACTTAATGTGACCGAGTTGCTATTGCTTGTGTAAATTTGGTAAAAAACATCCGTTATTACCAACACATTTTCTTTGCCTTTCGATGGCTCCAACACTGTAAAATCTATGGCTAGAATCTGCAGGGGTCGATTGGCTAGTAAATGATTCATCGCTGGTTTAATCTGTAAGTTTTCGGATTTGGCTACACAGCAGCGTTCACAATTCTTGCAATATCCCTTAACATCGTTAAACATCCCAGGCCAATAACATCGGTCTTTGATTACACTGAAGGTTCTTTCAATTCCTTCTATGTATCCAATATAAGGAATAGAAATTCCATTTGCTGCTTTCAAATTTAATTTCACATCATTCTTAATGTTTTTGCACATCGCTTCAATGTTATTTCTATAAAAACTTTCCGTAATTGTTGTCACCATGGATCCAGTGTCTAATAAACAGTTGATTTCAATTCCAAACAATTTTATGTTGACTGTAGGGCTCGGACCAAGAATACGATTGACACAGTTAGAGTCCTCTTTATTTCCTACTGATGTCGGACTCTGTTCATCAGCAGGATCTATTTTTCCGACTGCTGATAACTTGAAGAAAAGTTGCGTGGACAGTCTCTTCTGAGATGATTCTCGCTGTTACAGTTGTAGCAACGGCGGCGTAATTGTGGATATGATGATCGGTATTGTTCTTTGGGTATTGACACAGTCTGTTGTTCTAATAGTTTTGTTAAATTGTCGATGTTTTGTTCTTGTCGTTTTATGAGTTCTAGGCACTTTTCAATTTCTTGATTAGTTTTCTCGGACGTCTTTGTAGATTCCGTTACTGAGTTTTCTGTTGAATGTTTCTCTTTTGAAACTTTTGTTCGGGTTTTTTCCTTCGTCGCGGAAGTCTAGAAAATGCATTTTCGGTTGTTGTCTAATGAGTCGTTTCAATTCTCGGCGTAATGAAATATCAATCACATTTTGCGCAAATTGTTCACAAAGGGTCAGATCTGGATTCGGAATAACATCTGTGTTTTTCGTTGTTATTTTCTTTATGAGGTTCAACAATGCGTAACTGTATTCACGTAAAGATTCTCCCTCCATCTGTTTTCGCTCAAAGAAATTTCTCTGTAGAACTGTTATTCCTTCTTTGTTTCCGAATGTATCGCTCAAAATGCGCAGAATTTTGGTTGGATTGTTTCTCTCCTCATATGATCTGTATTTAATTTCTTCTTTTGCTGATCCTTTTAAATTCGAATATATAAAATCGATACTTTCCTCTCTATTCATACGGCGGCTATTGATAAATGTTCAACTTCCTCTATCCAGTCATCGACGTGAATATCGTCCTTTTCTTCATTCCCGCTGAATTTTGGTACATTTCGGACTGGCGTTAAGTAAGTTGTTTTGGGTCTGGTATATTCTTCATTGTCCTCATCTATACGTCTGTCGAGTTCTTTTTGTAGAGTTTTGATTTGTTGTCTCAATTTCTTTGTCGTCAAAGTCCGCTGTTTTAAGGTACGTCGATCAAAATAACGGTAGTACTGGAATTTCACAGGTGACTTGTTTTTACCGATGACTGCTCACTGAATCCTGTAGACCTTCTCGCTCACACAAGAATCACCTTTGATTGTAAAAACCGGCGACGCCATTTGTGACCGAGTGATATAAAGATGGAAATGATGGTGGTTTCTATATTTATTCACATATCAACAAGGTGATTCTACAAAAAAATATTTAAGTAAATGTATACAATTTATACATAGTAATGCATTACATATGATAAGTAAATACATATTAAACTTTATTGCTCATAATCTTAGTCGTTTATTTACTAAGAAAAATTGTAAACCAAAGTTATTGACAATTAACATTGAATAAAATACCTTGTGCGAGGTGGTAAAGTCTACACTCAGGAATCGCCGGATCTGCAGTAATTTGAATTTTAGATTTGGCTCGCTTTTATCACAAAAGAAACGATCTGATTTGATATTTCATTATGACAATAGCCAATGAGAAGTCATAGCCAATAGTAAAGCAAAGAAAGTGTTCACCAACTCAATCCACCTGCGCACACAAACTAGCTTAACTTTTATTCTCAATGACATAGTTAATTTATTTGGAATAGAAACATTTATTCAAAATGAGAAAATGTAATAAATATATTTCATATATATAAATCTGCCCACATTAACATATTTTAAATACTTTGAAAGAGAAAAAAAATTATCATTTTCTTCTAAAAATCCTTCCGCCACAAGATATAGTTCCTCATTTAATGCTTTTGGTATGGAATTTAATCATGGAGTTTTAACTGAATATCGTTTAAATAGTATTGTAGAATCCAAATTTATTGCAAGAACTAAAACATTATGCAGAATTTTTTAAGTAAAGGTTAAGACAAAAATCTGCTCAAAAGCTCAGGAGCGAACCTCGTTAACGGTCACGTGGATTTTCTGTCACCTAATCTTGACTCCCTAACCCTTCCCCCTGGGTGACATGATAACTCTCCATGAACCCTCGTCTATCAAGTTATCTTAGACTGAGGTAACCTTTTCCCTATTTGTAGAAATAAAAATGAAAGAAAAAAAAGCTTGATGAAGTATCTTTTCCCTATTACGAAGAGAAATATCTTAAAGATAAGGGATCTGTTTTAAGTTGATTGTAAACGTTTCAAATGTAATAATTCTATCTATTAAAAAAAATGCAAGCAAGCTTAAAACTATCTTGTGATGCTATATTCAATATATGAAGTTATTCAAAATATTCGATTTTGAATTTAGTCTTAAGTTCTTTTTATATCGGAAAACAAGACCCAGCATCTTCCATCTGAATAAACTATTGATTTTTTTAGTAGCCGTGGGTGTTTTGTAATGTGTAAAGTTATGATTGATAGATGTCCAAATTTAGATTAGGAGAGGTCATTTCAATGAGGCGGGAGGCCATTCTAAACAAACAATAATTTTGTTTGGCCTCATTTTCCACTACATTCAAATAACATTTTTTACATATTCTTTTATCTCTCTCTAGTCCAATATATCTTCCAGTTTCAATTTTTAGCCTGTGAGAAGATATTCTTAATCTGGTTATGCCCCTTCTAAAGTTAAAGTTATTCAGTAATGTTAAAGATTCTTTACACAGAAAATTACTTTTAAGCTTTACATAAGAATCCAGTTTTTCAGAAAGACTTTTTTTTTCTTTATAGTTGAACCAAGAACAAATAAAGTGTTTGCTGATTTAATTATTGATGACAATTTTGAATTTAGATAGACTCAAAGAGGAGGCATTTGTTCAAATTTCTAGAAATTCAAAAATTCAAGTATACAACAGAACCAGGAGTCTCTATTAGTACTAAGTGTTTTGGAATTGATAAAAGCATTGTACAGACGAGAATTGTTATCACAATTTTCCAATCTATCCCAATATTTAAGGTCTTCCGTTTCCAACGGAAGACCTTCTACTGATTGTGACGATTAAGATTATTCTTATTATTCTTTTTTTTTTCCTAGACGCCAACTTTGACGCTTCATATCTTCCTCATTTTTAAACAGATTTTGTTCAAATTTTCAGAGCTTTTAGACTTTACAAAACACTGCAGAATACCGTAATACAATTAAGAAATTACCTTCTGTTCACGAGTTATTCCCCTTTGATTGAATTTTGCATGCCTCCGATTTCCAGACAAAGGCTCAGAAATGGTTATAATTGGAGCACAAAACCCTTTGAAATTGAAAAGAGGAAGCATTGAAGTTGTGCACATCGGCTTTTGTTTTTTGATTTTTGCATTAAAAATGGCGCTAGAGAGGGGTCAAAAGTTAGAACGCGGAAAACAGCAAAAAATTTGACATATTTTCCTTTATATCTTGAAAACTAGAAATATTTTGTTAAGACATGTAGAACAAAAGTTGTGCATAATTGCAAGGGCTTTCATATTATACTATTTAAAAGGGGCTGGCCCCTATGATTAGGGATCTTAGGCCCTTAAAAGTTTTTGCTTTATAACTCAAAAACGGTAAATATTTCGATCTGGATCTTGGGAACAAAATTGTTCTTTTACACCTTTTTGATCTAATGAAAATGTTGTTTTGTTCGAGTATACCATGGGTATTGCGTAATACGTATTAGAAAGCAGGCCAGGTAAACAGGTAACGTTTTTCATTCGGCAAGGAAATCAGACCTCTTCATGTGTATAACTTAAACAGACTTGCTATCAATAATATACCCTGCGGTATTTAATGTTAATTTTCTTTTTAATAAGGTTTAAAACGTGGTTTATGGTTCACTATTAAATTATTTATTACAACTAGTCTTTCTTTTCTTCTTTTTTAAATTAGATTAATAGTGTTCAAAAGCGGAGAATATTAAATCTATCTTTCTACGTTTATTATTACAACAAACTTTGTAAGTGATTTTAAACTGTATGCATTGAATAATTCACGATCATTAGCTGTATGCATATTACGGTCTCCATGTTCAGCTCGATGTTTAGTTATGTAACCCAACGCGCGAATCCCACGCCTTTGATCGAGGTCACCAGTGTACTAGCCACCTGTGGCCATAAACAAAGCTAGTATTTGTGATCGCGTATAATGTCAATTTTGTACAAAGAACTATTATTTAATGGAAAGTTATGTTTTTGATTATATCGAATCAGTAAGATTACTTTACCGATCTTTTATAATCTTAATTCCAAACACTGGTGCATAAAAATCATTTTGAATTTTAATCGCTGTTTTTGTCTGTTCACGCAACAATACATTTAAAAAAAGTATTACTCTATCCCGTGTTGTTGTATTTTAATTCATCTGCAATTGTAATTGAATGGGGGCTTCGGTAAATAATTGTAATTACTACGCATGCTACGCACATATTATTTTTACCATCACTCTTGTGAATGTCCATTTATTATTTATAGAATTAAATAAACATTAACATAAATAAAACTTCCTTCAAATATACATGTAGTATAATTCAAGTCTTTGTAATATAGCAAACAGTTTCATCCATCTCTGCCGCTTTGTGTCTTAAGTGTTGTAGTCCAGTCCTCGTTTACATACACGTGGCCACAGAGAGCCGTGGGCACCTCGATGTTGAACAAATTATTTTTTCTACTTAACTTGTTACTGTATGCGAACAAAATGATAAACGTGTAATTATTTATAGGTTCCCATTATTTTTTCTGAAAATCAGAACACATTTATCAGCTCTCTTAAGGTTTTACGGACACATACAATGTACACGCATGCAAGTACAGAATATGCACGTTTTATAAGTGCATATGCAAGAGCGCCCCAAATATATGCATATCGAGAGTTTGAAATACAGAAAAATTCTAAATCCCGTATTTTTTTTTTCATTATTTTTGCAATAAAATATCGACTACACTGAAATGATTTTATTGATTTACAGCATATATTAAAGTGAATTATAGGTCCGCCGAGTTGATCATGAGTTGTTTTTATAACGGGTAGTCCTCCTGGCCAGTCATCGTCACGGTTTGTAACATCGTAATTACACAGGTAAATGCTAAGATGTCAATCCATATATTTTCCATAAGAAATGAATTACCGGGAGATGTCTCGTTTTCTCTGATCATATATTAATTGACAGCGTTTATGAACAGCTGTTAAAACACAGGCCTTTGTAAACCGGTAAATCACAAAAAAGAAAAATCCGAGACATAAAAAACAGAAAATATAAATATCTCTGGAAATAACATTGCCTTTAGATAACTAAAATAAATTAATGTCCGCCGATTTTTGAATTAATCCGAACATTCATTGATGTGTACCGGTATAGTGTACCTGTACAGGCAGTGTGTATATTTTTATGAAGCCTTCGTCCAAACGAACAATATAATAAATCTTGAATGAATTAACTAACCCCTTCAGTACACACACTTTCGCCTATACCTGAGATCTAATCAAAATCAGATCTTTTTTACGGCCCAGAATTCTGATAGTCGCTGTATTTCTAATCTGATTGACTATACACGTACCTTTAACAAATATTCTTTTTCTTCGGGACCCCTGCATCACTAGTCAGGTGCTCTGCCGACTGAGCTACCCAGGCCGATATCCACGACCCAAACCATTACAGTTTAAATAATAAATAATTAATAAAACTTTTATTAACTAATATCTTCATTTTTTTTAAAATAAATTTTTAACTTAATTATAAGAAATCAATGCAGGTGCTCCACGTATCAATTATTGTGATAGAGGTACTTACCACGTGACCTGATCATAATGCATTCATATTGGTCAACTCTGTGATGCATGACATTGTGTGTATTTATCAAACCTTTCAAACTCTTTCCTCTTGACACCATCTTTAAGTGTATTAAAAAGTCAAGCGACTTCCTGTCAATTTTGAATATCGCCACCGCACGTGCATTTTGAACTTTGATTACCAATTTCATTATTTTCATCAATAATAAATATCCTTTTAGCCTGTCATTTTCGGAATTTTAACAACTAAACTTCACACAAAAAATCACGGACTTCTTGTTAAGTTATAATGCAAACAAACGACTGAAACATCTTGAACACAAGAAGGGTTGGTGAGGTGCATAACTACATGTATAAAATAAAAAAAAAGCAAAGGCGGATCCAGGGCGGGCGCGCTGGGCGCACGCCCCCCCCCCCCCCCCTTTGCGTTCCGTTTTCGAATTTTTTGTATGTAGAACTTATGTCCATTATCCTTAAATCAAGGAAAAAACATCTCTTATTTGTAAGAATTTGTCAACTTCTGGGGGCTTTGCCCCTGGATCCCCACCAGGGCTTTGTTATAGACCCTCTGGGGGCTTCATTGCAGCCCCCCCAGACCCCTCCCCTGCCTTCTACTTTGCCCCCCCCCCCCCGTTATGAAATTCCTGGATCTGCCACTGCAAGGGGCGTAATAAACAAGAATAATATAACTTTGAAGGGATGTGATCATCGGTATTGGTACTTTTACCTATGATATATACACAAAGACCTCTAGATCTACACGACAGAAATAAAGCTTGAGCGGCAGCTCTGCTTTAAAACATGTATCTACTTTTCGGTACAATCATAGAATATTATATTAAGTATTTAGCAAATCCTTGCTACAAAACACAAACACCATAATATTAAACTTGACATGTAACTAAAATTATTCCATCAATAATCCACGAACATACATTGAAAGGATTATAAATATCTGTAGAAATTAAAAAGCAATTTGGAATCTAAAAAAAAAAAACTGTCGGTGAGTTTCTTATTGCTGCTATTGCGTTGAACATGCCATTTGATTGACAATCTCTCTATACATGTAATATAGAATTTTTTGTATTATTTTCATTTTTTATCTTAATAATTAAATATTACTGATTATTTCTATTTTTATCATTATTTTGTACTACACGTATGTGTTTGTGGTTTAAGTGCAAAGTTAGGCTGTAGATTATAAAACTATAACATATGCCAGGACAGACATTTCTACATGTTACTTTTCAAGGACATAGCATCGTTTTTGAAAGGGGGGGGGGGGCAACCAGAGAAAAAAATTAACTTACCTGAAAAGACTTTACAAGCAAAACCAAAATAGGAAAATAGCCCAGAATCCTATTTCCTGGCGGAAAGGGGTGGGGACAACGGGACTATACTGCAACAAAAAGTGGGGGCCAACGGGACTTTCAATGAACATTACTAAAGTAAAAAATTAGGTCTGAAAAAAGGGGGAGGCTGATGCTACGTGCCTGCTCTTATAGCTTATGCTTTATTTGATCTGCTATATCATAAGTTTACTTGATTGAATATCTCGGAGTCTCTCTTATCCTTTTAGTTTGACCAACTATGCAAAAATTAGCCTTTTGAACAGTTGGCGTTAGGGCTTTCATACTTCACATCCGAAATTCTTTGTGACAAGACCTTTTCTTTGGAATAAATATTTTGACCTTGTGACGTTCACCTTGGAGTTTGACCCACTTTTTAAAAAATCTAACCTTGGCAATACCTTTTGAACGGTTGGGACTAGTGTTTTCACATTCACAGGTGTATTCCTTGTGAAAACGCTGTTCATTGGATATCAACAATTTTTACTATTTGACCTTGACCTTGGAGTTTGACGTACTTTAAAAAAAAATTAAAAGTTTTGACTTTTTACCTTTGACCTTAGAGTTTGCCTACCTTTGAAACATTTTAATCTCATTCATAACTTTTCAACGGTTGGTGTTAGGGTTTTCATATTTTTACATGTGTGTTTCTTGTGACAAGACCCTCCCTTGAGTACCGACAGTTTTGACTTTTGTCCTTGATCTTGGGGTTTGACCTACTTTTGAAAAAAAAAAGTTGACCTTTGTCATAACTTTTGAATAATTAATGCTAGGGCTTTCATATTTCAATGTCTATTTCTTATGACAAGGCATTCCTTTGGACACCGTTAATCTATCCTTGACCTTAACATTTGACTTGAGTATAAAAAAAATTAACCTCTGCCATGCTTTTCAATAGTTAAACTTATAGCGGTTTCATATTTCACAGTTATATTCACTGAGACGAGATCTTTCTTTGGGTAACATAATTTCTTATCTCTTGACTTTGACCTTGGAGTTGGATACGGATTTGAGAAACTTAAACCTTTGCCATAAGCTGCAATACCGGGGCATCAGTGTTTCACAAACACGTCTTGTACAATATCCAAACTGGACAGAAACATTCACAATGAATCCTTAAATCATTGTGTGGAACCTGATAAATTATTTGACTCGATCTATGGTCTGAAAGAACATGGCTAACCTTATCCAGTCAATAGCTCACAGATTGGGATTTTTCTTAACCAGTGTGTGTTATGGTCTTGATGAAAGGTCATTTGGATGAGTTTGGATGAGAAGCTTTAAATTCGTTACCGTCTTTTTCTAGTGAAACATTGTTGGTATCATGCAGAGTGTGACATGGCCTAAACTCAAGTTCAAGGTCACTAAGGATAAGATATTTTGACTGGATGTATGGACTGTATGAACATGTGTGAATTTGATAAGTTAGTAATACACAGATGGGGTTTGCTCATAACCAGAGTGTGTCATGGCTTTCGCAAGGTCATTTGGACAAGTTCAAGGTCACATGCATTCCTTTATCGTCTTTATACTACAGAGTGAAACATTGTTAGTTGATACCTCTTACAAGATTGCTTATAACCTTATGATATAGCATGACCTTGACTCAAGGTCACTTCTTCCTGCCTGCAGCTCCAACGGAAGACCTACTCGTTGCTTTGCAACGAGCTCAGCTCTAGTTATTTATTTATTTTTTATTGGCACAAACACAATTACAGTAATTGATAAAGGCCCATACAGGACATATTCATAAGCATATTAAATAATACAGTAGAACTAGAATACAAACAATTGGTGTAGCAAATAATGTAGTGTACTCATCAGATACTAAGTGATTCATAACAATGTAGTTACTCATTTATAGCTAAAACATTTTTTCTAATATCAGATATTTGGCATAAAAATGAAGATAATATTTTAAAAACCCCTTTTACACCTGGTTTTCATCAATGATTTTAACAAATTGTCATTATTATGGATTGTTTGGTTGAAATTAGGGAAAGTAGGTTATTTTGTTTTGAATATTTTTCTCTGCGCTTCATATTTCGGACAGAGCAAAATGAAATGTTTTTCATCCTCAATATCAAGGTTTTGACAAACTTTACACAACCTATCATTTTTATTATTTTCAACATATCTACCTTTTTCAATTTCTAAATTATGTGCACTTAACCTTATTTTTGCTAAAAAGATCTATCATGCAGTGACTCTAGTTTATCAACATAATGTGCACGTTTATTATTAAAACAGAAGTTTCGATAGAATGATAGTTTTGAGGAGTTCATAATACTTGCATTTTGTCCTTGTAATATTTGATCATGAATACGTTGCTTAACAATGCTAAGCACTGGTTTCAATGACATATTAAAATTTGTTAAATAAGAATACCCTAAGTTCCTTAAACACATAAACCATATGTTATTTTCTTTAGTTTTGATAAAAATATCATGTGCCAATGTATGTTCAAATGAAATTAAATGAGCAAGGTATTTGATAGCAAACATAATATAATTTTTGATCTGACTGGGAGTCTCCCGAGTTCAGAATAGCAAACATTATTTGAAGTTTTGGAATGAACTCCTAAGATTTCTTTCAAAAATTTTAATATGAAACTTTTCATAAGATGCCGAGCCTGAATATAATAACATTGATTTTATGATATCAATGTAATATGGAAATCACCCAAGTTCTGACATTACTGCAGATTTTGCACTTTTGTTATGAACACCCAGTATAAATTTACAAAACTTCAAATGTAGCTTGTCAGGTGCTGAAAAATTATATACATTGTCAACTGAGATACCATTTCTAAATGAACTAAACACACCGCATATTTCGCTGTTATTACGAGTTAGTAAGAGAACGAGTTAACCATAATGCTTATTTGTTGCAATGTAAATGCGAACATTAAATATTCGATCAAAGCCAAAGCTATGATACCTAACAAGTTTGGCTTTCCAGAAAGCCTGAAATGTCATCTCTTTAGCTTCATTAATGTCACAGAATAAACAGTGGAATGTTATATTATTTTCTCAGCTATTACAGGCAGTAGTATTGCTTTTGAAAAAAGGGGGGGGGGGAGGACCAAAAAAAAATCGACGACTTTTCTGAACAATCTTTGATAAGGGGAAAAAGGGGCTATCCAAACTCAACATTTTCATTTCTTGGAAGGAGGGATTACAACTTTTCCGACAAACATATTTCATATTATAATACATTCTCATGGGATGATTTGACGTACCATACTGCAACAAAAGGTGGAAGAGGGGTCAAGGGTGCGCCTTTTCAATGTTTGGGGAAAAAAGTGGAAGGGGACGGCCCTCCTGGTGCTATGTGCCTGTATTATTTTACCTGTTGTAAATATGCTTTATTCAGTTTAAATATATTTTGTACAATGTCTGTAAAAAATTCTAACCACTGAGAAAAGTCATATATTGTGTTTATATATATATATATATATATATATATATATATATATATATATATATATATATAAGTTCAAACTACCTAAATTAAAAAGATCTTTCTATTTGTTTTATTACTTTATATAAAAATAGGACTTTCCTGTAAATTACACAATTTAAATCAATCACGTTTCAAAGATATTAGAAATTTAAAGCAAAAACCGATTTATTTACCGATTCAGATTTTAATTAACAGACAGTTTAATTTTTTTTTTTAATCAGTCGAACTATGTAAACATGAGGTTATTCAAGTTCAAAATCGGTGAAAAATTTAATTTCAACGTAAATAACATATATCATGTTTAGCTACACCCAATCTCGTATTTTTATTTTTTTTTAGCTCAGATACGCCATATATATATATAGCTTTAACAATTATTCCGAAAGAAGATGGATAAAAACTTAGCGTTCCTTTTGACATTAGTTCTTAGCCGCCTACCACGCAGCAAAGAAGTTTTAAAGCGCCAACTTAAATTAATCTGAACCTGAATTAATTCCAAGACTTTCCTTATTTTCCTTAATCGTATCCTCTGAAGTGACTTGGCCATCGAGCCACTGGGATTTTATTGATTATCGAGCCACTGGGAACATCAAAGGAAAAACTGAGACACTCCTGCATCATGCCCTTCTGCTGCCCATGCAGATTCATGTTCTAATGCTATATTATATAAAATATAAGTACATGTACATGTATACGCTCCTGGGAAAAAAATCATGCATAGAAAGGTAATAAAATTGAAACGTTACCATTTAAAATTAAGCATTAACACTCCGAAAAGAACCCCAATCTACCAACATCGATTTTATAGGCTGTTCCATGAGACACACATTTTATAATTTTGGCTTTATTTCAAGAATACGAGGAGTGATTTTTTTTTACCTCTTCTCATTGACAAAAAACGCAAATTAGAATTGCATAAAGAATATGATAACAGTTGCTTTGTTTATTAACTCTTAAAATCTGAGCCAGGTAAAGAAAACTGTATATTTTCCTAATACTTTTCTACAGGGCTAAAAAGAATATAGTGCACATATAGAGAAAATACTCATAATGATTCTTTATGATCTTCATTCCAATGCCTGCAGCACTGAGTTACTTAAATCAGAGACATTTATAATTATGTTTCTGCCTAAATTGTGCTTTTAGGTAAAATTTCTTTTCTTCCAACTTTATTTTTTTTTTTTGAATAAGTTCTGTTTTATTTTACATATATACGGCATTAATATATTTCTCATATGGGATATCAAAACCCAAAAAGCACGCGGACGCTAAACATAGAAAAAAAACTTGGAATTGCCTGAACTGAATTTATTCCATATTCATTGTGGAAAATACCTATCTGGTAAAAACGAGAAAAAAAAAAAAATAGCAATGGCATTTTAAAACATTGTGTAATGCCATTATTAAAATTTGCTTTGTTCGATGTACTCAGACACAATATTACATTGATCGATAACATTATGAAAATGACCTAACGCATTTTATATTTTATTGTGTTTCTGACATAAACTTTATAAACATATTTTAGATATTGATAAAATGCAGTAAAAAAGACGCAAAGAATGTAAACCTAGTACATCAACAGAACATTTTTATTGTTGGTCTTACCGCACTGAACTATGTATGCATTATATATATACAGATACCTTAAGTAATTTGTATCTTGATAAAACAAAACGAAGGTCTCCATGACGTCCAAACATCATTCTTATAGAAGACTGAAATGTTGACTGAAGTTACGTCTAATTTAAAAAACAGAGACCCGAAAGTATTGGACTTAGTCACAGACGACCAACAACTATACAATCAGATTTCATCTGAACATCTCAAACATGTAAACAAATATATATAGTACACTCGAGAATTCTATCTTTTTGGTAAAAGCAAAATAAAATATTTGATTAATGGTCTCAGGTGGTAAACTGAAGGGCAAATCTAATCTCTTTTTTGCCGCTTCGACTGAGGTTGGCTTTGTCTGCAAAATAAATAAAATGGGTTAAAGTATGCTATTTTATTATACACCATAGTATATGTTTATGGTGGCATATTTCTGCCCATTTGTCAAATAATCATGTCGACTTGTCAGATCTTTTTATTGTCTTGTCAGATAATTATGTCAATTTTTCATTTCTCTTTGTTAACTTGTCAATTATTCCTGTGTTTAAAAATTCAACATGCAAGTTTAAGTCATCAGTTAATTGACAAAATATACATGTATATATTTATCTGACAAGTCGACATAAGTATCTGATAACTCAACATGAGGACCTGACAAGTCGATATATTATCTAACAACTCAATATAATTTTCTGACAAGTCAATATATTCTACAAGTCAACATAATATTATCTGACAAGTCGACATAACATTTGACTTGTCAGAAAATTATATAGACTTGTCAGATAATGATGTCGACTTGTCAGAAAAATATAATTACTTGTCAGAAAATCATGTTGAATTGTCGGATATTATGATTGTAAGAAGATATCAGTAGAGCCACTAGAGTGGCTTTAACATGATGTAATAAGAAGATACCAAGTTCCTGGTCGTGATGGTATGGTATACCACTGTGTGATAGAATCTGTACACTTTGTAATAATATTCAAACTGCTGATGAATTTCATTATAACTTAGAATGTAAAACTTTAGGTAATGTAAGAAAAAAATTACCTGGCAATTATTATTCCCACAGACTTAATGTTATTAAATTCATGGAAGTAATGTCAACCAAAAACAAAAAAATGCTGAAAAAACTACAGTATGTATGTTTATCTTTAAAATTTATGATGCTGTCTGTCCTCCTTGATATATTTTCCCCTCTCTTATTTATTTATTTTCTTTTTCAATCATCTGTCATGTTTTTGTTTTGTATATGTACCTCTGACTAGATTGTATATAATGTACATATGTTATTATTGAACCCCATGTAGCAATATTTTGGTTTGGGTGAATAAATTGAACTTGAACTTGATGATATTTTTTTGACAAGTCGACATAATTACATGTATCTGACATTAAGATAAATATCTGACATGTTGTGGTAGAAATACAGGCACTTTTTTCCAAACATAACATTTACTATTGAAAGTGTTCAATGAAAGGCCGGTTGCTCCCCCTCCTTTTTTTTGGTTACAGTCAAGTCAAGTAAGGGTAATGTAGTATTGTATAAATAAAAATTGAAAAAATGGTACTGAAAGAAGTTGGAACCTAACCCCCCCCCCCCTCCCCCAAATGTAAAACATGCATAGAAAATGATTTTGTCCCATTATCATATTTCGCTGCGGGACTGTACCAAGTTACCTGCTCACCCCTCTGTTTCTGCTAGTGTATAGACTGCAGCGTAATGTCACGTGCACTGCGTAATGTCACGTGCACTGAATGCAGGGCTAGTGCGGATATTGTCAGCAAATGTTGCAGGGACCAGAGTGATGCATTTTTATTGCAAAAGAAGAGAAGAAAAGGTGTGCGTTTTATTTTGGTAATGTATATTTAGTTTTTTGCCCGTAAAAAGGAAAATCAAGTAGTGTAGAGCCGTGAAAGGATGACGAAATGTTGTTATAATACAGGAGTTGGCCAAAATGACTGTGTCAGCCATTTTGGGAGCATGTCCAGAATCCTAGAACATTCTAGTCTAGGCACATTTAACCTGTTTAGATGTTACTTGGTTTATTACAATTTTTAAAAAATATTTAAAAAAAATAAGGGCCTTAAGCTGTCCCAAGACACAAAGTATTCTTGTATTCATTATTTGTTGTATTTCAATCCGAATTTTCTTTTGTTTACAAAATAACTAAGTGTTGATTCGTTTACAGACTGGAAATAGATTGACACTATATTTAGTTAAAATAACCTTAAAATCATTCATGATTCATCTTTTCAAAAAAATCCACCTGAGTGGTTTTGTTCTCCTATAAAATGAAAATGAAATTTAAGCAATTGTAGTGAGATTCTCTCCCAAGACACATTTTTTCTTACAATGCTACATGACTATTGTATTTTTAGAGTTAAATTTTCAGCAGAATTGAATATGTGTGGCAGATATGGGAAGATCCAACAGAGGTAAATGCATATGAACAGTCTGGTCGAACCCCGAACGGGGGTATCCCCCCAAACGAGGGTTTTCCGTCCCGTCATAAACACGCTTGCCTATATCATTTATCTTGGGAAAAAGATCGATAATAGTGTTATTTATGCTATGAACTTGGTAAAATGTCAACAGAAAAAAATGAGCAGGTTAAGTTTTCCATAGTTTGAATTCATACTGTAGGAATAACGAAATATCCCGTCATTTCATGAAATTATTTATTATTTTGTAGGATGTCTCAATTAAGATTATGAAATTTAAAACACAAGGAAAAATATTTTAAGAATGAGGAAAATATTAATTTAGAATTTAGAAATAAATAAAATAAAATATAATCTTGTTTTTTTCCAAATAATCGTATCCATTAAAAAAAAAACTACAAGTTGCCAAACATTTTATTTAATTCTTATAAGATATGAAAGACAATAAATACAATAGATTTCATTTGAATTTTATTTTTATATGTATTTTTGTCACACTTCCTGGGCATGATTATCGATAATAAAGACCGTCGATTGCTAGTCTGAGGAAACGCGGACCGAAACCCACGATCATAAATAAATCGATATAAGAACCATTTTTACTTGCATTTTATTATGAAAATAAAAGATATAAGGTATAATAATACATTTTTTTTAATGATTTTAATTTAATATTAGTTGCTTATGTTTGTTTATTGAATATTTTATCTTAAATACCTGCATGTAAAGAAGCAAAAGATCGCCAACTTTGCCAGTGAATAAGTCCCAATTTGTACAATAAAGTTGTATTTTTGTAAAATACAAACTCTAAAAACACCTTTAAACTATCATTTCCGAGTGGTTTTACATTTGCCAAATAATCCGTTACTTTGCACCAGCGATTTTTGTAAACCCCTACTTTTTGCGTGAAATACGCACAATTTTAAGCATCTGCGCATGCTGAAACCCTCGCTGGGGGTATGGATTTCCCATTTTTGTTAACCCGGTTCGGGTGTTCGACCAGACTGATGAAGAGTAGTAAACATTATCACTTATAATTATGGTCTTTCAAGCATCCATATGTACTTACAGTTTAATTAATTTAGTCCATTGTCTTGTCCCATTAATTGGGACACGAGACATGAAAGTTTTTGTTGGGAAGATGTCATCTATAAGTTTGGATGGGATGTTGATCGTTACCTCATGCCCGTTGACATCCACATCAGCTTGTCCACTACAGTAAAAAGAACAGAACTTGTTAAGGTAAAATAAATTATCCAAATCACCTTAGCTGAAAGCTTAACAACTAAGTGAACTTTTCTGAGCAAAACTTGGCCATTGTCTGATGTCAGTAATGACAGTCACTGTTAAATAGTCCAATCTTTGTCAAATCTTTCAATTTGCATATATCCTTCGGGGCAGGTGGGTCCACTAATAAATATAGCCCAAACAATTTTTTTGTTAAAGTCTCAACCAAAAACAATGAAACTTATGTGAAAGCTTTATTGCTAAGTGAGGATTTAAGATTCAAATAAGGACCCCTGGGGCTGGATTTGGGGAAAGAAGGGGGGGGGGGCAATGGGTGATCAGATTTTTACAAAGTAATGTCTAGGAAAATATTTAAAAATCTTCTCAAGAAAGGCAAAGACATGATTAGTAATGTTTATATGGTAGCATCCTAAGGCGTAATAAAAAAAATATTACGGTTACATGCTGGAATAAAATAGGGTTGGTAGGTAGGATTTTTTTATTTTATTGAATTTTTTAATATACAAATTCACATGAATTTGGTTGATATACAAAACAGTTTTACCATTGTGTGGTGCTTTACTTTTGTTTGGGCTTGTGCTGTATGGGCTATGGACACAAACACTTTGATATTAACCATGCCATTTTTGGAAAAACACCTACGTAATCATATACATGGGCGCAGGCATTTTGGACGCCAAAAGTTGTGCAGAGAAGAAAATGCTACCTGGCACGTGATTGGTCATTAAGAGAAAAGACTTATTATATATTTGACAAGTGAAATAAAGGTGATAAATTTCTCACTTCAAGACTTAGGCTTCTTTAAGATATATAGGAGTTACAGGTAAAATTGAAGGGAGGGATGCACTTTGGTTACAGATTTTCATTTAGTGTTGAACGCACATAGGTAAACAAATTGAATTTGAAAGTAAAAGTGCCGTGGCATGCTTTATTTCTTCTGGCCTGTTTTGTTTTGCAATATCTCGAACTTTCATGGCAAGAAAGTCATTTGCCCATAATTCAATATGTGGATCAGTGACAGGGGTTCAACTTTGTATGGAAGTCTATGGGAAAACATTTGGTGGTGTTTGTCCTTTTGTTTCTGTTACTTTTGAATTCAAACACTTGACCGATTAAGATGCATGTAAAAGTTGAACTGACTGGTGAGTGACTTCCAGATTTTTATGACAAAAAAAATTTGGGTCAGTGATTAAATATAGGGTCGGTTGAGAAACTGTAAACAAACATTTTTTTATCACACATACGGTACTGTAGAATTATGATCCCCTGGGTAGGTGGGGTTACAATGCGGGATCAAAGGTTTCAATAGATATACATAAAATCTTTAAAAATCTTCTTGAGAACAGCAAAGTAGTGATCAGTCATATTTATATGGAAGCATTCTGAAGTAGTGTAGATTGATATGAGTTAAAAAAACATCACCCCTCTGGGGTTGGGTGGGGCCAATGATTGGCAATAATAGTTTTACATAGGAAAGTTACTCAAAAAAGCATAGGAAATATATTTTTCTGGAAAACAGCAAAACCATGTAAATTCATATTTAGGCAACCATAATTTGATTTTTAGTTTTACGGATTTTTTTTTCAAGAAAGTTCAAGTCCGAGGACAAAAAAAAGAAGACAACATTCACAGTGTATTATTTATTGATGCATAATTTTGTGAAGTTACACGGCATTTTATGTAACTGTCATGTGATGCAACATTTTTTGTGACACTATTTTCCAACACAGTCTGTTGTTTTGCATTTGATGAATTTGTTAATCAGGGATTTATCAGCGTATTTTTGGAAAAACCATTTTTTGGGGAATTGGGAAAAAATTAAAATGTTGCTTAAATCATATACTCAGGTGTATTTAACATTTAAGCATGAATTTTAATTTGGGCAACAAAACAGACAATTAAATATGATCCAACTTCATACAAGATCAATTATGTATAATAGACTAATAAAAGTAAAACTGACTTCAATGACTGAGTATAAAGTATTTATACAACTTAGGGTAGTACATGTGTGTATGAGATTCCAATTTAGGTCATCATAGAATCTGTTTCTGAAGATTATAAACCTCCTGAAAAAAATCATACCAAGTACACATTTTCTAAAAGTCCTCTTTTAATACATGTATGAATTAATGCATTGAAAATATATTTTTCTATCTGAAATAATGCCTACAGTCTTTACCATTCATTCGTAGATCAATTGAATAGGTGGAAATAACTTAATAAATCTATATAATTACAAAATATCACAATTTTCAGAAATATGGAGGAAATTTGGATTAAAAGTCGGTGATGTTTTTACAGTGTTTTTAAAAATGTGTTATGACTGTTGCTTTGCAAAACGAGTTAAATAGATGAACATTACAGACAATCTGACAATTTTACTTTGTGTTTTTCCAAGACAATTTTAAAAGCATTGTTCACCTATTGGGAAAAACACTGCCAGGAAAAAACTGAACTCATTTTCAGTTGGAAATGGGGACGAATATGGGGTACTGATAGATCCCTGAACTGTTTGAAAGTGCAGTTTGGTTTTTGAAAACAATGAAACCAATCCAACGATGTCCATCATTCCGTGCACGTGTTTTTATGTATCTGAGTGATTTGCTTTTATAAAACATGGGTTTGACACAAGCGGCTTGAAAAATTCCAGATTTTTTTTTCAAAATGCCAATTTTTAGAGTCAGCGGATCCGTAAAACTAAAAATCAAATTATGGTCGCCTTACATGGATTCATCTAGAAGTAGAGTACATGCAAGTATGTTCAAATCATGCTGATAGAGAAATGGCAGGATCACAATGGGAATAAAAGTTTTACATATAAATTTCTTTTTAAAAAATCTTTTTTGCGAGAACAGCTGAGTTATGATTGGGCATTTGTATGGAAGCATTAGATAGTGTAGGGTAAAATGTGGTTAGTGTTATGGCCCATAGGCCTCTCATTTTTAGCTCACCTGAGCTGAAAGCTCAAGTGAGCTTTTCTGATCACATTTTGTCCAGCGTCCGTCTGTCCATCTGTCTGTCCACGCCCTCTTTCAAGGGGAGATAATTAGGAATTAGTGAAAAAATAATGGCATCATTTAAAAATCTTCTCTACAACCACAGGGCCAGGAAATATGAAACTCATGTGGAAGCATCCTCAGGTAGTGTAGATTCAAATTTGTTTAAATCATGACCCTCGGGGTTAGGACGGGGCCACAATGGAGGATCAAAGTCTTACATAGAAATATATAGGAAAAATCTTTAAAAATCTTCTTCTCAAGAACAGCAAAGCCATGATGAGTCATATTTATATAGAAGCATCCTCAGGTAGTGTTGATTCAAGTTTGTTCAAACCATGACCACCGGGGGTAGAGTGGGACCACAATGGAGGATCAAAGTTTTACATAGAAATATATAGGAAACATAGGTAATCAGAGATTACAGAGCTCACCTCAACGAATGTTGTCTTTAAGTAAGGCAAAGTCCCACACTTAACTAATAATCTAGGAGTGTGCATCCGTAGATGCAACATTTATGCAATTTTGGTCTGATAGGGCTTGGGAATAGACTTATCTGAAAACTTAAAACTAGTCACTCATCCAGAAAATGTAAGTCAAATCCAGCATACGAAGCAAGTTTTGAGATTGTTTGTCCCTTGATGCATCATCCATGCAAGTTTGGTTCAGATAGGCCTTATAGTTACTTGGAAATGAGATCTGCTCCAAAAACTTGAACCTGGTTACTCATCCGGAAAATGTAGGTCAGATACAGCATCCGAAGCAAGTCGAGTAGTGTGAATCCTTAGATGTATCATCCATGCAAGTTTGGTCAATATAGGGCTTATAGTTACTTGGAAATGACATCTGCTCAAAAAACTTTAACCTGGTCACTCATCCGGAAAATGTAAGTCAAATCCAGCATCCGAAGCAAGTCCAGTAGTGTGCATCCTTAAATGTATCATCCATGCAAGTTTGGTCAATATAGGGCTTATAGTTACTTGGAAATGACATCTGCTCAAAAAACTGTAACCTGGTCACTCATCCGGAAAATGTAAGTCAAATCCAGCATCCGAAGCAAGTCCAGTAGTGTGCATCCTTAAATGTATCATCCATGCAAGTTTGGTCAATATAGGGCTTATAGTTACTTGGAAATGACATCTGCTCCAAAAACTTGAACCTGGTCACTCATCCCAAAAATTTAGGTCAGATCCAGCATCCGAAGCAAGTCCAGTAGTGTGCATCCTTCGATGTATCATCCATGCAAGTTTAGTCAATATAGGGCTTATAGTTACTTGGAAATGAGATCTGCTCCATAAACCTTAACCTGGTTACTCATCCGGAAAATATAGGTCAGATCCAGCATCCGAAGCAAGTCCAGTAGTGTACATCCTTAGATGTATCATCCATGCAAGTTTGGTCAATATAGGGTTTATAGATACTTGGAAATGACATCTGCTCCAAAAACTTTAACCTGGTCACTGTCCATAAAATATAGGTCAGTTTCAACATCCGAAGCAAGTCCAGTAGTGTGCATCCTTCTATGTATCATCCATGCAAGTTTGGTCAATATAGGGCTTATAGTTACTTTGAAATGAGATCTGCTCCAAAAACCTTAACCTGGTCACTCATCCGGAAAATATAGGTCAGATCCAGCATCCGAAGCGAGTCCAGTAGTGTGCATCCTTAGATGTATCATCCATGCAAGTTTGGTCAATATAGGGCTTATAGTTACTTGGAAATGAGATCTGCTCCAAAAACCTTAACCTGGTCACTCATCCGGAAAATATAGGTCAGATCCAGCATCCGAAGCGAGTCCAGTAGTGTGCATCCTTAGATGTATCATCCATGCAAGTTTGGTCAATATAGGGCTTATAGTTACTTGGAAATGAGATCTACTTCAAAAACTTTAACCAAGTCACTCATCCGGAAAATGTAGGTCAGATCCAGCATCCGAAGCAAGTCCAGTAGTGTGCATCCTTAGATGTATCATCCATGCAAGTTTGGTCAATATAGGGCTTATAGTTACTTGGAAATGAGACCTGCTCCAAAAACTTTAACCTGCTCCAAAAACTTTAACCTGCTCCAAAAACATTAACCTGGTCATTCTTTAGCTGAAATTGCAGCATCTGAAACCTTGACTGGTACAATAAAACACACACACTAAAAGCATCCTCCATGCATCTCTAACTAATATAGGCCATATAAGTACTTGAAAAGAAAACTGCTCCAAAAACCTTAACCTGGGACGCCGACGCGACGCCGAGGGTATTACATAAGCTCCCCCAACTTCGTTGAGGTGAGCTAAAAATCTTCTTCTCAAGAAGAGCAAAGCAAAGATTGGTCATATTTATATGGAAGTGTCCTCAGGTAGTGTAGATTCAAGTTATTCAAAACATGACCCCCGGGAGTAGGGCGGGGCCACAATGGAGGATCAAAGTTTTACATAGAAATGTATAGGAAAAATCTTTAAAAATCTTCTTCTCAAGAACAGCAAAGCCATGATGAGTCATATTTATATAGAAGCATCCTCAGGTAGTGTTGATTCAAGTTTGTTCAAACCATGACCACCGGGGGTAGAGTGGGACCACAATGGAGGATCAAAGTTTTACATAGAAATATATAGGAAACATAGGTAATCAGAGATTACAGAGCTCACCTCAACGAATGTTGTCTTTAAGTAAGGCAAAGTCCCACACTTAACTAATAATCTAGGAGTGTGCATCCGTAGATGCAACATTTATGCAATTTTGGTCTGATAGGGCTTGGGAATAGACTTATCTGAAAACTTAAAACTAGTCACTCATCCAGAAAATGTAAGTCAAATCCAGCATACGAAGCAAGTTTTGAGATTGTTTGTCCCTTGATGCATCATCCATGCAAGTTTGGTTCAGATAGGCCTTATAGTTACTTGGAAATGAGATCTGCTCCAAAAACTTGAACCTGGTTACTCATCCGGAAAATGTAGGTCAGATACAGCATCCGAAGCAAGTCGAGTAGTGTGAATCCTTAGATGTATCATCCATGCAAGTTTGGTCAATATAGGGCTTATAGTTACTTGGAAATGACATCTGCTCAAAAAACTTTAACCTGGTCACTCATCCGGAAAATGTAAGTCAAATCCAGCATCCGAAGCAAGTCCAGTAGTGTGCATCCTTAAATGTATCATCCATGCAAGTTTGGTCAATATAGGGCTTATAGTTACTTGGAAATGACATCTGCTCAAAAAACTGTAACCTGGTCACTCATCCGGAAAATGTAAGTCAAATCCAGCATCCGAAGCAAGTCCAGTAGTGTGCATCCTTAAATGTATCATCCATGCAAGTTTGGTCAATATAGGGCTTATAGTTACTTGGAAATGACATCTGCTCCAAAAACTTGAACCTGGTCACTCATCCCAAAAATTTAGGTCAGATCCAGCATCCGAAGCAAGTCCAGTAGTGTGCATCCTTCGATGTATCATCCATGCAAGTTTAGTCAATATAGGGCTTATAGTTACTTGGAAATGAGATCTGCTCCATAAACCTTAACCTGGTTACTCATCCGGAAAATATAGGTCAGATCCAGCATCCGAAGCAAGTCCAGTAGTGTACATCCTTAGATGTATCATCCATGCAAGTTTGGTCAATATAGGGTTTATAGATACTTGGAAATGACATCTGCTCCAAAAACTTTAACCTGGTCACTGTCCATAAAATATAGGTCAGTTTCAACATCCGAAGCAAGTCCAGTAGTGTGCATCCTTCTATGTATCATCCATGCAAGTTTGGTCAATATAGGGCTTATAGTTACTTTGAAATGAGATCTGCTCCAAAAACCTTAACCTGGTCACTCATCCGGAAAATATAGGTCAGATCCAGCATCCGAAGCGAGTCCAGTAGTGTGCATCCTTAGATGTATCATCCATGCAAGTTTGGTCAATATAGGGCTTATAGTTACTTGGAAATGAGATCTGCTCCAAAAACCTTAACCTGGTCACTCATCCGGAAAATATAGGTCAGATCCAGCATCCGAAGCGAGTCCAGTAGTGTGCATCCTTAGATGTATCATCCATGCAAGTTTGGTCAATATAGGGCTTATAGTTACTTGGAAATGAGATCTACTTCAAAAACTTTAACCAAGTCACTCATCCGGAAAATGTAGGTCAGATCCAGCATCCGAAGCAAGTCCAGTAGTGTGCATCCTTAGATGTATCATCCATGCAAGTTTGGTCAATATAGGGCTTATAGTTACTTGGAAATGAGACCTGCTCCAAAAACTTTAACCTGCTCCAAAAACTTTAACCTGCTCCAAAAACATTAACCTGGTCATTCTTTAGCTGAAATTGCAGCATCTGAAACCTTGACTGGTACAATAAAACACACACACTAAAAGCATCCTCCATGCATCTCTAACTAATATAGGCCATATAAGTACTTGAAAAGAAAACTGCTCCAAAAACCTTAACCTGGGACGCCGACGCGACGCCGAGGGTATTACATAAGCTCCCCCAACTTCGTTGAGGTGAGCTAAAAATCTTCTTCTCAAGAAGAGCAAAGCAAAGATTGGTCATATTTATATGGAAGTGTCCTCAGGTAGTGTAGATTCAAGTTATTCAAAACATGACCCCCGGGAGTAGGGCGGGGCCACAATGGAGGATCAAAGTTTTACATAGAAATGTATAGGAAAAATTTAAAAAATCTTCTTCTCAGGAACAGCAAAGCCTTGATTGATCCTATTTATTTGGAAGTATCCTCAGGTAGTGTAGATTCTATTTTGTTCAAATCATGACCCCGGTGGGTAGGGTGAGGCCACAATGGAGAATCAAAGTCTTAAATAGAAATATATAGGAAAATATCTTCTGAAGAAGAACTGCAAACCATGATTAGTCATTGGCTTTACTGGTCAGAGACCAGAAGAGCTGATGCGATAGTAAGGTGTCCGTCGTCCGTCCGTCCGTCCGTCTGTCTCTGTCAGTCCGTTTGTAAACAATTTTTCAAAACGCTACTCCTCCAACAGTTTTGGTCTGATATCAGTATAACTTGGCACACAAGTAGACTATACTAAGATACATAATTCTGTGTATCGGTTTTTGATTTCAATGAACAGTGTTGCCATGGTTACTAAAAATAGAAATTTCTGTAAAAAACCTTCAAAACGCTACTCCTCCTACAGTTTTGATCTTATTTCAATATAACTTGGCATATAAGTAGACTATAATAAGATACGTAATTCTGTCCATCAGGTTTTGATTTCGATGAACAGTGTTGCGATGTTTACTAAAAAATAGAAATTTCCTTGAAATACTTTCAAAATGCTACTCTCCTACAGTTTTGATCTCATTTCAATATAACTTGGCATACAAGTAGACTACACAAAGATACATAATTCTATGTATCGGTTTTTGATTTCAATGAATGGTATTGCCATGGTTACTAAAAATAGAAATTTCCTTGAAATAGTTTAAAAATGCTACTCCTCCTACAGTTTTGGTCTGATTGTAGTATAACTTGACACACAAGTAGACTACACTAAGATACATAGTTCTCTGTACCAGTTTTGGATTTTGATGAATAGTGTTGCCATGGTTACTAAAAATAGAAAATTTTTAAAATGCTAATCCCCCTACATGTTTTGTCTGATTTCGGTATAACTTGTCATACAAGCAGACTACACTGAGATACATAATTGTCATTATTGCTTTTTGATTTTGTTGAATGATGTTGCCATGGTTACTTAAATCGAAATTTCTGTAAAATTATTTTAAAAGGCTACTCCTCCTACAGTTTTATTCTGATTGCAATAAATCTTCCCACAAAAACAGACTAAACCAAGGATCATTATTCTATTTATTACTGTTGCAAAGTTTCAAATCCAAGTACTACCTTTATCTTCCTTTATAAGTACAACCAGTAGAGCTAGTCTCATCAGAGACTTCTGGTTTTGATATGGAAGCATCCTCAGGTAATGTAGATTCAATTTTGTTCAAATGACCCGCAGGGGTAGGGTGGGGCCCAATGGGGATCGAAAGTTTTGCATAAGAACATATAAAAAAATATTTGTTTCTCAACAACAGAAAAGCTATGTTTAGTCATATTGATATGGAAAGATGCTCAGGTAGTTTAGATTTAAGTTTGTTCAAATGATGACCCCTGGGATAGGGAGGATCCACAATGGGGGATCAAATTTTTACAAAGGAATATCCCCCCCCCCCGGGTAATCTTTTCAATACTGTACTGATTTGTGTTTTTGCCTAGCCAATGTGCTCAGGTGAGCGATGTGGCCCATGGGCCTCTTGTTTCCCCATTTTTTTATTTCCCCAATTTTCAGTAAAACATGTTATATTTTATATATATATATATATATATATATATATATATATATATATATATATATATATATATATATATACAACATGCACACTTGCACATACCTTTCAAAGTCAATGCTTGTAATTACACCCGCAATTTGTTCCTCTGGTTCCTGCTTTTCCTGAAAGTTCAAAAAATTAAAATGTGATTGTTCAGTTGCTTTCCTCAGTAAGCCAACAATAAATGTTTTGATTAAAATACTCTGACAGATCAAAATTTGCCTACCCAATTTTTAAAGTATTTTTTAAAAGATATTTTGTTTCTGGTATAATACAGGTCACCTGACTTGCTTTCAAATTTTAGATTCAGTCTTAACCTCCAAGGTCAAAAGATAAAAATTAGTGGAACCCAAAGAGATAAAAATTAGTGGAACCCAAAAAGGTCATGTGATAAGATCAAAGAAATGTATATTTGAAACATGAAAGCCACACATTCAAATGTTTTGTCCGATGATGGTTGGTCATAATGATATGGAAGTGTCCTCGGGTAGTGTAGATTCAAATTTATTCAAATCATGATCCCCAGAGTTAGGGTGAGACCACAATGGACATGGGGAATCAAAGTTTTAGGAATAGATAGGAAAAAAAATTACAAAAATCAGCTCAAGAACAGCATTGGTAAAAAAATCTGTAGAAATATTTTTCAAGGACAGCAAAGCCATTATTAGTCATGTTAATATGGAAAAATTTTCCTGTAGTGTAGGTTCAAATTTGTTAAATAATGACCTCTGGCGGCAGGATGGGCAACTGTAACACAGCAGTAAAGAAATACATGTGATGTATTGTTTCAATGGCAAACAATAGTCGGTTATCTCCTGCTGCTGATCGCTAGACGGCAGCAGTGTTCCCGGTCCAGCATCATTTGTTTACATCAAGCAGCGATGGCGTGTTCAAGCACAAAGTATGCAAATATGACCATCAAAGACCTTAAAGATGAATTAAAAAAAAGAAATGCGCGACTTTCTGGTCGTAAAAAAGAATTATTTGAAAGGTATATATAATTATTATAATTCCCCGATCGGTAAATTAACGGCATTTTGTATCGAGTAAAGAGGACAATACACATGTACATAAATATATGTACAACATGCTTTACGCTGAAATTAGAGTAAGTTTAGGGGAAAGTTATCAATATTTTGAGAACTTTTACTAAATATAATTTTTTTTTTCAAGACTACTTATAAACTGCGTCTAAAAACACGTGTATACATATTAATATACAATGTCGGTGTTTACGGTGCAGTGTGTACACACGCATGTTATACAATGGTAAACACGGCCGTTCTGTTCAAAACAAATGGATAGAGAAATGCTTAAGTTGATCATTTTACCTTTGTTTTAGACTAATTGCCTATGATAGAAACCAGAATTTTGGACAGACAGAAGATTTAGAGCCCGAATATAGGATGACGTTACCTGACCCATTATCGTACTTTGATGTAAATGCCGACTCTACGTTTTCTGGTACTACACTTGAGAAACTGACAAGTTACCTGGCCAAATTTGATAATCAATTAGACAATAAAGTAAAGCGGTTATATAATGAACGAACAATTCGGTATTTCAAAATATCCTATGATAATGATTTAACTTATGTTGCCTCTAGTTGCTATGCTGAATACAGGACAGGAATTTCATACGAGATTGATTTGTTACTTGACAGAAGTGGGTCTATAATGGAGGCCCAGTGCGAGTGTCCTGCAGGTGAGGGACCTAGTGCTCACTGCAAGCATGTATGCGCTGTGATATATGCCTCTATCATGTTCAAAGAGTTCAGAAACATAAAGGTTGAAGAGACATGTACACAAAAACTGCAGAGTTTTCACAAGTGCAAGAGGTTCCTCGGTAGTCCAATAAAGTCACAAAACATCAGCATGCCAGGTGCAGACGAGTTTACCAATATGGACTTTGATCCAAGACCAGATCACCTTAGAAATGCTCCCGGCTACAACGATTATTTTAGAAACCTTTGTTTAAATTTTTCAGGCATATCCAATATGCTTATATTTCAACTCTTTGAACCTGCTAATGCATATGCTGTTGCACATGACCATGATCATTTGAAGCTTACACCTCAAGATAACTTTCTTGAAAGAATTGGCCTACTTAATATTACTCAGTAAAGAATTAATGCTATAGAAGAAAGAACTAGGGGTCAGGCAAATAACTCTGCATGGAAAAATGAAAGAACATTGTGGTTACCATCATCAACATATGGTAGAATTTGCAAAGCTACAGAGCGCACAGATATGATAGAGCTGGCCAATTCTTTAACAGTTGTGTCAGAGATTAAAGCAGCCCCTTTGGAACATGGTAGAAGGCACGAGAATACTGCTTTGCAAAGATACATGGAAGATACTGAACTCAAAGTCCTTGTGGACTTTTTGTGTCACTTGATTTCCCACACTTAGCTTCCTTGCCAGATGGGGTTGTTTCAAGTACTTTAATTGTTGAAGTTAAGTGTCCCTATACATCTAGAGATAAACCAATAAATGTTAGAACTGTGCCATATTTTAAGAATGATGAAAATGATACATACTTCTTGGATGATAAACATGACTACTTTTATCAGATTCAGGGCCAAATCCTATGTACTGGAGCAAAAGAATGTACACTCATTGTCTGTCATGTTGACAGACATAAAATATGTATCAGTTTCCAGAGATGATGCTTTTATTTTGGACATGATTGACAAGTTAAACAACTTCTATTATGTGTATTTCAAACCTGCATTACTTGACAAACATTTTTACAGACCATTCAATAAGTAAACTTATTACATATTAAACTGTTATCTGAATTTGTGATTCTTTAAATTATACAAAGCATTGCTTCTTAAGATGTTATGAGCAAAATGTATTACAGGATTTGAAAACTTGACAACATATGCACTAAGTCTTTATGCATCCCTAGGAATGATGCATGTTCTAAAATTACACAACATGTAAAAACAAAGTGATATGAGATGATATTTTTGTTTCTGTGCTATTCAATGGAATAGTAAGAAGTTTTTCCTAAACCAATTATTCTCTCAATGTGTACTCTTTGACTAGAAATCTTCCTATCCCTGAGAAGAATTTTTCCACTCATTCTATTTCTTTTTCTGAAAAAGTTTGGAATATTTACAGTGACATCCATCCGTGCAAAAAGATGTTGAACGTTTAAACCCTTATCAGCCACTACACTGTCTTTCGGATCACATAGGTTCACTATATCTCTCTACAATCTGCCTATCACTTGTACTAGCTCCACAAGCATTTGATATAAAATTAACTAGTCGCCCGCATGGCGCAGTGGTTAGAGCGTCCACTCTAGAGTTGCGAAGTAAGGAGTTGATTCTTACGTCGCGGGTTCGAATCCCACTGTGGGACGTGGAGACCGGTCCTTCGGATGAGACCGTATAAACCGAGGTCCCGTGTGGCAGTAGGTGATGGCACGATAAAGATCCCTCATTGCTCAATGGCTGTAAGTGCCGAGAATAGGACAGAATTTGCAGCTCTCCACCGGCAAGTGGTGGCGTCTCCATATGAGTGAAAAATTCTCGAGAGGGACGTTAAATAACATACAAACAAATAAAACTAACTAATCCACCTGGTGTTGAGCCCACAAGTATCTTAATAGTGTTTCGATTCTTGTATAATAAGAATGTTGCCTGCTGTGCCCTTGGAGCCTTAGGCTTTCTGATTGGACATTCAGTGCCATCAACAATAATTTTAGTTGTAGGAAATTTTGCTTTAAAATCAGAAGGAGCAGAGTATTTGACTGAACTACGAAATGGCCAAATATTAACTTCTTGTCATTGCTTTGACATGAAAATTATCCATGTGTAAACAATATTTTTAACAGTTGACACAGACACTGAAAAAAATCTGGACAATTCAAAATTGGTTAAATAACGCCTAAGTTTCATCAAAGTGATGGAAAACTGGTTTTCAACAGAAACAGTTTGATTGTCTACTTGAAAAAAAAAATATTTTAAACAATAAGCAGATGGACCTAATGTCCTAAGAACAAATAAAAACTTACAATAAGTTTCTAGACCAGTGTAAAAATGCATCCCTACATTGTCATTCACAAAATTCTCCACATCAAACATTGGTTTATTTTGGGTTTGGATTGCTTTTCCAAAAGATTCTTACTTACACATAGTATCACTTTCCCTATCTTCACAAATATTTACTTCAGAAATAACTTCTTGCATTTCTATATTTGCACCATCATCTTTATTAAAGCATTCCTCTAAATTTTTCCTACAACTGTTTTCAACCTTGGATCTCGCCCTTTCTCGTTCAGCAGCTCAGAAGATT
Source organism: Saccostrea echinata (assembly GCF_033153115.1). Taxonomy (NCBI): domain Eukaryota; kingdom Metazoa; phylum Mollusca; class Bivalvia; order Ostreida; family Ostreidae; genus Saccostrea; species Saccostrea echinata. Next base: position 9,875,665 of record NW_026889754.1, read on the forward strand.
GTGACTCTTGGTTTGTCCAGGGGAAAATGCTGGGCACAGCTGATGATCGCAGTTTTTTCCCTAAAAAATGCAGTATCAATTAAGGAAACACGATACGTGACAACATATAAAATCAATTTAAATCATAGTATATATGTCTCTGGTATGACTGTCTTCACTTCTTTGATGAAAATATATTATAATGATTATGCAATGCCTACATTACCGTGATTACGACCTTTATATATAATTTTTTAATTACACAAAACATATCAGGTAATTAAAATGCGTGAAACATCTGGCTGATTTTACTTTCATTTTAGTAATATTTTATAGCGCTAGTACTAGGCTAGTGTCGCAAACTGATCATGTGACCACATACCTAAACAACGCAATATGGAGTTTTATCTACTAAAACAAGTACGTTATTTTACGAAACCTTTTAATTCTCATTTTAAAAAACTGTGTTTAAAAACCATTTTTAAAACCCAATTTTTCACAAGGAACACAATATTTGGCTCAATTTTGCGATTTGTGGCCTTTTTTATCGATTTTGTCGATTGCTCACGCGATCATATTATATTGTACACCGCCTTCTGCGGCACCTATTTTAGCGCCATATTTATAGGGACCGGTATACTAGAAGTGTTCCCTGAGGGTTCTTTAACAGGGGCTGACAAATCCCATTGCCCGACGCCTGGGACTAGTGAATTTTGGGGACGGGCAAGTGAATTTTTATTAAGCACTTGCCTTAATTTTGACCATGTACTCGCCCATGGACAAGTACTTGAAAAATCTATTTGTCAGCCCCTGTATAATGTATGGGGAGCATTGAGGGTTCTTTAGTGTGCCTCATTTACTGTGTTATGGGACTCTCGTTTTAAAGGTAATCTCTGAGGACCTGTGACATTCACACCCATTTGGCGATGGGACTGTACCTGTTTTAACTTAGCTCTGCTGTGGCCAAGATCGAACCCTAGCCTCTCGGTTGCATTGCAGGAAAGCAAACCCTCCATAAACTACTGAGCTACTGTCTACAGTGAACCATATTAATGACAAATTTTCAGAATTTGACCCTTTTCCAACAATTAATATTCAAAATTGACCCTTTTCAACTCTTGAATGCAAATGCTTGTTTCATAAAAAGTTCCCCAGCTTAAATTCTTTAAACGTTTTAACCACTGAGCTACAGCGAACCATATTGATAACGATGAATATTCCAAATTTGACCCTTTCAAAATACATGTATCCAAAGAGGTGACGTATGTTTCATAAACAATTCCTGTGCATGATTAAATTATGAATTATAAGTGTACTTAAAATTTCATTTCAGTTACAATGCATTTTAATTTGTATAGATTATTTTTAGTGGATGATCCACTTATAAATGCCTTTCAATTAATATTACAATTTTTTTTTTTTCAATTCAAGAAATGTCCATCATTTTGAATATAATATACTTATTTTCTAATTTTATTATTTGTAGGAATTTTGAATGAACATGTCATCCTTGGCCAAACAAAATAAAAAGGATCTCCGTACTGTAATGAAGGAGACGATGAATGAAGTTGACATTGAACTCAAAGCAATATTGTATGACATAAGTAAAGGGCAACAGCAAACACGTGAGGGGATAATAGCAGGCATAGAAAGAGTAAGACGCAAGCTGTTGGTGTTGGACAAAAAATCTGAAATATATTTCAAAGAAATCGAGAAAGACAATAGCAAACTTAGATGTCTTGAAAATGTAGAAATTGCTCTGAAGTCAGAAAATAAAAGTTTAAGAGAAAAACTGTCATCACTGAACAAAGAGCTACTGGATCTTACTGGTGATGATGCATTTGAAGCATTCCTCTTGCATATACCTCTGAATCTGAAAATCCCAAAAATGATTATTCTTCTCAGGAATTGATGTCTGACACAAGTAGCCAAGCATCCACATCCAAAGATGAATCTTTTTCTCAAGCATTAGTGGGTGAAAGAAGTCCATCCACATCCAAAGACGAATCTTTTTCACAAGCATTGGTTGATAAAAGAAGTCCATCCACATCCAAAGACTAATCTTTTTCTCAAGCATTGATGGATGAAAAAAGTCTGGCATTTACTTTCAAAAGCAGGGACTTTAACTCAGAAACAAGCTCACAAGATAGCACCTCTTAAAAAAATGTCTGATGATACAAGTGATCAAGCACACACATCTGAAAACTATATCTCAGGATTTCATACCACCATGACTTAAACTTAGTTTATTGATAAATGATTCATATAAAATTAGCTTACTTGAACGGAACGATCAAGTGAGCTTTTCTGATCACCTGTCATCTGTCTGTCTCTCTGACCTTCTGTGTAAACTTTTCACATTTTTTTACTTCTTCTCCATTATCACTGGACCAATTTTAACCAAACTTTGTGTAAAGCATCCATGGGTGAATGTAATGAAAGTTTGTTCAATTGGAAGCCCACACCCCTCTCTATGGCGAAGTTATAGCAAAATAGGTAAAATACATTGACTATAAAGCTGTCTGCAAATTATATATATTTCATAACCCAAGGAGAAGAATTTGACTTTGGGGATGGGTGGGGTCATGGTTTAAATGCTTCAAAACATCTTTCCACCTGCTAAAATAGAATGAGAACTGTATGCAAATTTAGAAAGAGAATGATTCTGTACTGGTACATTAAATGTAAATAACATTTTAGCTCTACCGGTCGAAGACCAGAAGAGCTTATGTAATAGTAAAGTGTCTGTCCATCTGTCTAGCTATCTGTCCATTTGTAAACAATTTTTCAAAATGCTACTCCTCATACAGTTTTGGTCTGATTTAAATATAACATGGCACACAAGTAGACTACACTAAGAAACATAATTCTATTTATCGGTTTTGATATCGGTGAACGGTGTTGCCATGGTTACTAAAAATAGAAATTTATTTGAAATATTTTCAAAATGGTACTCCTCCTATAGTTTTGGTCTGATTGCAATAAATCTTGACAAGAAAAAGACTAAACCAATGATAATTTTTTTAATTTATTGCTGTTGCAAAGTTTTTAAGTTCAAACGCTAATTTTCTCTTCCTTCGTTATAAGTCTAATACTTCTGGTTTAGGTCCCTGTTACTTTGTTACTTGATTTAATACTTTAAACTCTCCGAAATTTGGATATCCTTGCTACATGGGCTATGGTTCAAACTTCACAATCAGACTTAAATGCAAGTGTTAGTCTCCCTGTCAGATTCATGTATGAGCGATGGAACTGGTACATGTACAGTCTGTGAGCCTCCTGTTTTGTTTGTGCCGAGAATCAGTCAACCATTTATGTTCATCAACAAAATTTTTTATTTGCATTAATGAGTATTCACATAGGACCAAATCTTAAAATCAGATAGACATGCTGCTGTTTTTGTGTGAATACCTGACAACAAACACAACTTAATAAAAGTGTATTGTAATTTCCTTGTTGTGGCCTTTTTGTTGTTTGTAGATCAGGTAATCTTCTTGCCACATAAACTATATAAACATCTTTGATACATGTAGGTACACACCAACATATGTAGAGTAAATTTACGTTTGTTTATATGTAAAGCAAAATGGTATTTTGTTTACAAATTTGAATTTTGTGAAAATAAATTGTTAATCTATGTTATGTTGTGTCCTTAATCCAGGAATGAAGTTAGGACTTTAGCTTAAATGGAATACAAGTACAGTGGCCTTCAGGTATAAAGAGCTTGAGTAGGTTCCGCTTTCAATGAGATGATTTTTATGCCTCACCATGAATATGGCCAGGGCATATAGTGTTTGTCATGTCCGTCTTCCATTCTTCCGTCTGTCCTTCTGTCGCGCTCTGCGTTTAGCTAAATTCAAAGCTCAGTTTCAAAGAAACTGTTCAAGATATTTTTATCAAACTTCATATGCTGATAGATATTTATGAGAGCTATACAAACTTCACACACTAATACAAATTTTCATGTGGCATTAGTAATATACACTCGGCGAGGCATTCATGTCCTATGGACTATTTCTAGTTTAGTCATAAATTGTTTCTGTAATATTTGCTGATCTCGGATATATCAATCTTGTATTGCTAATAATGAGAAATGAAATGGTGTCCTGTGCATCTTGTTATTTTCCGGAGGCCACTGTTACAGGGATAATATTTTGAAAAATAACTAGTACAATAGTTCTTATCCATTGCCAATATAACTGGAGATATTATCTCAATAAGATTTAATACTTCATGTTTACACCCTACACCAGAAATAAACTACTTATCACAATGTATTTCCACAATAGGTTAAAGCATGCCAAAGACAAAAAAAGAAAAGTTATGCTCAGAGAGCCAAACAGAAAAAGGATATTCAAAGAAAAAATACAGAGGATGAGAACAATAGAAGTGAACAAAATATGCCTACTTGCAACAGCAGTGTTTCAGTTGAAAATATTGAAAAAAAGAAAAGTTTACCAAATGAGACACACTCCAATGATTCATTTATTTCACATGAAGAAATGTTCCATGGTGTCTCTTACACAGATGTTTTAACAGGAGGAATAGCAATCGTCATAATGGATTTAATTTCTGTCAGACTTAAAACGCAGTTCAGAGAAAGGTTTGGACTTTTACCACCTTCATATTTGTATGCAAAAGTTTGTGCAAAAGAGGGATTGAAAGACAGTGAAATAATTCCAAAAGGTGCTAGAGCAGTGCAATTACATTATATCAATGGGCACTATTTAATTTCCTGTCAATTACCACCTGAAATATATGTCTTTGATTCTTTGAAATATTACCAAAGGGTATCTGATTTAATGCCACAGCTGCATCTTGTGTATCAATCAGTTATGGACCAAACGGTAAAGAAATCAGATGTGAAATACATTGTTCCACAATCACAAGGCTTTTCTGTTGATTGTGGAGCATTTTCTGTGGCTAATGCTATTTCTATCCTTCACAACATCGAACCTTCAACAATCGTACTAATTCAGAATCGGTTAAGGTCACACATATTTCAGTGCTTATATACACACAAATTTCTGATGTTCCCTCATTCTGTTAGAAGCACTGATGACCATTTCAGCAATGTTTCGAAAAACAACAGCAAAGATGCACATCATACATGGATGACTGTGAAGAAAAGGAAAAATGTTGCCCCTGAAATACAGGAAGAAAATTTTAACACAGTGCGAAGACCTAGTCAAATGAATACACAGCATATGAAAAGGAAGGCAGAAATAACTAATGAGGAACAGCAGAATGATCGTACAATAAAAACCACTCAAAACCAAGAAAATAGAGAGAAATTAACCCATCAAGAAAAACGAAGATACGTACAGAATCCCTATCAAATGAGGATTCCGAAGAAGATGATGAATAAAATTAGTGAAGAAGATACACAATCTACAAAAAAGGTCAAACAAATGAGAGAGAGGAGGGCAAAACTAACTAGCATGGAAAAGCAATTGGAATGTATTAAAAATGCCTTTCAGAAGAAAGGGAAAAGGGCAAAACAAACAAATGAAGAAAAGTACAGAGAACGGACAAAAATGCCCGTCAAATGAGAGAGGAGGGCAAAGCAAACAGTCAAGGAGAAACAAACAGAGCATACAAAGATAGTCAAACAAATGAGAGAGAAAAGGGCAAAACAAACTGATGAGGAGAAAAAAATAGAGCGTACAAAAAATGTCAAACAAATGAGAAAGAGAAGGGCAAAACAAACAGACGAGGAGAAACAAACAGAGCATACAAAGATAGTCAAACAAATGAGAGAGAAAAGAACAAAACAAACAAATGAGGAGAAACAAATAGAACGTACAAAGAATGCCAAACAAATGAGAGAGAAAAGAGCAAAACAGACAGATGAGGAGAAACAAACAGAACGCACAAAAAATGTTCAACGGACAAGAGTTAGAAGAGCACAACAAACATCTGAGAAACAACAGAACGAACGTACAAGAAATGCCCATTACATTAGACAAAAAAGGAATTTGCACACTGCTCATGAAAAAGAGGTTACAAAAGATAAACAGAAGAAACGAATGTCAGTGTTCCGTGAACAAGAAGACAAAGTGAAAGCCTTTAGAAAACTTTGTTTGAAAGGTCCTACTTATGTGTGTGCCTCATGTAAGCGACTTATGTATGAACATATGGTAACAAAAATCACAGATAACATGTATAAAAACTCAAACGAAGAACTCCTTCAACTGTGTCTCCAAACACAACCTAATTCAGATATGCTAGCAGTTGTTTGTAAAACTTGCAAAGGATATCTACAAAAAAACAAGATGCCACCACAATGTCATGCAAATAACCTCCAGCTAGACATTATTCCTGAAGAGTTAAAGGATCTTTGTGAACTTGAATGCCAATTTATTTCAAAGCGTATACCTTTTATGAAAATAGTTAACCTTCCACGGGGTGCACAGAAAGGCATAAAAAGGGGCTGTTGTTAATGTTCCAACTGATCTTTCAAAGGTGTGTGCAATGCTGCCTAGAACTATTTCAGATTCAGGAATTGTAGCTGTAAAGTTGAAAAGACAATTGCACTATACTGGACACGTTAATTATCAAACAGTGCGACCAGAGTCTCTTTTCAAAGCCATTCAATATCTAAAACACAACAATGAACATTATTCTGATGTCAACTTCAATGAAGAGTGGCAGTCTACAAATACTCCTCATCATTCTGAATTGTGGGAAACATTAAATGCAAACAATGTAATAGAAAACCCATTATCACAACCTCAGCAACCAAACAATGAAACAGAAATGACAGATTCAGATGAAGAAGAGGACACTTCAAATCCAGCAGTACACTTTGATACCTGTCTACAGAATGCAGATGGACCAGCTTTAGAATTTAACATAGCCCCAGGAGAAGGCCAACGACCAATAAGCTTTTTCAGGGATGAAAAATCAGAAGTAATGTCTTTCCCAAAAGAATTTCCAAAAGGAAGATTTAGTTACAACACCACAAGAGACACAAAATTATCAATAAAGAAATATTTCAATACCAGGCTTCTCTGTAATGACCAAAGATTTGCTAAGAATACATCATATATATATTCTATGCATAGTATGTTACAGAAGCTTCCCAAATTCTACAGACCATAAACATTGCACTTAGAAAGAAAAAGCCCATGTCACTTTATGGCAGATGTGCAACAGTCAAAGATGTCACCGATAATGACTCGGTCAACAAACTAATTAGTTATGATGATGGCTTTAGGGTTCTAAAGGACATAAGAGGATCTCCAGCTTCGTGGCAGAAAATGCAATATGACTGTTTAGCAAAGATTCGTCAGCTTGGTCCATATACTTTCTTTTTAACATTTTCAGTCGCAGAATTCCGATGGACAGAAATAATTCAAGTCATCGCTCAACAATTTGGAGAATCTTTAACATCAGAACAAGTTCAAGAAATGGACTTTGAAACATAGAGTTTATGGCTTAAAAGAAATCCTGTCACTGCTGTGCGTCATATTGACTACATGTTCCAAAAGTTTTTTCATGGGGTAGTGATAGGGTCTCCTCATCCTATCGGACAGGTTCTAATTTATGATACCAAAAAAGAGTTCCAGGGAAGAGGACGTGTACATTTCCATGTTGCTCTTCATGTCAAAGATGCACCTAAACTTGATAAGAATCCAGATGAAGTAATAACCAAGTTTGTGGACAATCATATCTCTTGCAGTCTCCCAGATAAAGATGAAGACAGAGATCTGCATGAACTGGTAACAGCATTGCAAACACACAAGCATAGCCAGACATGCAAGAAGTAGATTCTTTTTCCCACGACCACTGAGTCCAGAGACTATTATTGCTCGTCCTCCAGATTCAGACACAGATCCAGTTAAACTGACAGCTATGAAGAACATCTTGCAAGCAGTATATGAAGCTATGATAAACTACAATCTTGCCGAGCCACTAACTTTTGAATCACTTCTTCAGTCCACTGGTACAGTCCCTGAAACGTTCTACTTTCCCACTTGAACGGTGAGCGAACGGTGAACGAACGCAGAGCGAACGGTGAGTGAACGATGTGTGAACGCTGAACGCAACTTGGTGAACGATGTGTGAACGCTGAACGGTGAGCGAACGCAGAACGCGAACGGAGCGCAAACGCGAACGCAAAGTGAACGGTGAACGAACGGTGAACGCAAGATGAACGATATATTCGGAATGCCTCTGATCTTTTCCTTGCATCGAAACTATTTTATTGTATTATAATGTCAGGTGCCAAAAAATAAATAAATAAATAAATAATAATAATAAATAATTAAACAAATTAATGAATGAATAAATAAGTCAATAAAATAAATTCTCCAAAATTGTCCTAAGAAAGACGATGCATGCACATTAAGTTTTTAATCACACGATTTTTATCGCATTAAAACATTGCAATTGTTGCCGAACGCTGAAGTATAAAAGATATTTTTTTTTAGTTGGAAAATTAAAATGTTTATTCTTATTTGATAACAAATCAGAGAAAACTTATGATTTATAGAATGAATTAAAGCGGTTGTAACTTATATTCATATATATATCTCCGTGTCAAGGCGATTTCGTGTAAAGTAATGAAAAAAAAATTAATTACATTTATACGCTCGTATTTTAGATTTTTAATACAATAATATATTATGTGTCATTTCTATTTTTCATTATGATTTATTGAGCAGACGTCCACATGTATCTCTAGATGGCCGTGATTATACATGTACTCGGGCAAGATGATACAAAGATACATATTCATATAATGTTATAAATTCAATTTTCAGAACATGATATTTAAGTAATATGGTGTTATAGTTTTTATTAAACAGACAAATGAGAGAGAGAGAGAGAGAGAGAGTACTATTCAGTTTTAGCCCCCCCCCTCCTTTCAGGCTTCACCAAATGTTTTGTACCTATATCAAACAAAAACTTTGAATTTTTTTTCTAAATATATCAGACAGTGAAAGTAACTCTTTTTTTTTTATCAACAAATCATATCCATTTGTTTGACAGTCATACTCGTTTTTATTTTCCTGCTTCAAGTTCACACGAAGTCCACGTGCTTGTCCTGTCAATCAAAATCATTCGACACTGTGCAGGTGTGAAAGTTTCGTCACATCGAAGACGAAGTGCGAGTATTTCCAACAAGTTATAACATTTATTTTTATCATTTCTAGATTTGATTCCAACATTTGAATAATAAATTAGTAAAATACATTGGGCATTAACACTTGAATGTGAAACATACTCTCTGCCAATTTCAAATACCACCGCCGACACGTGTACATTTTGATCTACTATTGTTTTGTGACTCTTTTAGATGCATGTTTGTTTTGAGACTGAAATTTTTGTTCTAAAAAAGACCGTAGCTTTTTCTTTTTAAATGTTAATTAAAATATTCTGGAAATACGGTACTGACTAAGTCACCGATTTAGGGTGAAAAGGGGGGGGGGTATTAATCATATCGAATGGCAAACATATAAAGTTACGGTGAAGAAGGATTTTTTTCTCTATAACTATAGACTTTACATATTACAGTAGAGAAATTCTGTAGTGCATTACATTTTAAATAAATATTTCCTTTAACCACACTATCATTTTAATTCGTTCTAACGATAATAAATTAACAGGATATCCGCAGTACTATGTATAACTCTCAGAACTAGTTCTATTATATTTTCTGTTGTAATTGAAAAAAAAAGTAGTAGAAATAAATATTTTCGTAATTTTGCTGCGTAATTATTTGACTTGAATAATTATATCTCCATTAACGATTTGTCGTCTTTAACAAAAAAAACAAAATGTTGCAGTGTTTGAAGTATTTGCACATTGCCCTTAGTTAAATTTAATATTTCAGCATCGTTCTACATAGGTACAGAATGTGCTTGTAACAACATTTATTTTCCAGAGTAATTTAATAAATAACCTAACAGCTAAGTTAGAATAATAAAAATATATATTGTAGATATTTTTCCTCATGAAATAATGATTCTTCAAACACGATATGTTAGTTAATAAATTTAAAAAAAACCTGTAACTCCTTAACTACAAAAAGATAAGTCCTTTCACTTCGGAGTTCCGAATGACAATGAAAACTGAACGATAGGTGAACGCTGAACGCAAGGTGAACGCAAAGTAAACGGAACGAAGAGTGAACGGTGAACGCAAGCGCACGGTGAACGGTGAACGCAAAACTGTGAACGGAGAGCGAACGGTGAACGCACGCTGAACGAACGGTGAACGCACGCTGAACGAACGGTGAGCGAACGGAAAAATGGGAAAGTAGAACGTTTCAGGGACTGTATCAATGTGGAGTCGTATATTGAAGCTCTACAAATGTGCACAAAACGCCACATGGTGATTCTAAAGAGAGAAGCTCATGAACAGTTTGTCAACAATTACCACCCTTTATTTTGCAGACGTGGAGAGCCAATATGGATATTCAGTTTGTGCTGGACACTTACGCTTGTGTAATGTATGTTACAAGTTACCTTTGTAAGTCAGAGAGAACCATGAGTGAACTTCTCAAGCAAGCATCAAAGCAGTGTAAACAAAGAGACATGAACATTAAAGAAAAGCTTTCAGTGCTTGGAAATGTCTTTCTAACACATAGAGAAATATCAACAGATGAGGCAATATATCGTCTTTTATCCATTCCATTGAGAGAGAGTAACCGAAAGGTTACTTTCCTGCCAACAGACCTACCAGAACAAAGAACAAGACTTCTCAAGTCCAAAAGGGACCTAGAATCATTACCAGAGGATTCCATTGATATTTTCGAAACCAGCATTATTGACAGATATGTAGCTAGGCCTAAAACACTTGAAAACATGTGTTACGCTGATTTTGCATCTCAGTATGTTACAGGGTCAAATCCCAGGCAGGACAATGATTCAGAGGATGCAGTCAACATAGACGGAAAACGGTCAACAATAACTCTGCAAAACAATCTTGGAATAATGTACCATTTAAAAACACCTCATTTCATCCGATTCCATGCCATTCCAAGAAGCAAAGACCCAGAGGGTTATTGTCACAGACTTCTTATGATGTACTTGCCATGGCGCATCCATGAAGAATTAAAGTATGAAGGGTCCTATGAGAAAAAACTACTCATGGTGTCCACACAGATAGTGGAAAAGGTTGAGGAATATGAAGGACAACTCCAACAACTAATGGACATTACAATATCTGAAGAAAATTCTCCACAGCATGCATGGGATACATTAGCTGCACAGGCAGAGCAAGAAAAAGATGACGAAGCAAATCTTATACCACAAGACTTGGATCCATCAGAGATTCCCCCAGAGTTTGATGTGACTGGGTCATTGAACCAAAATCAGCCTTTTACTGTGGAATATACCAATGTATATATTCCTCCAAGCAAGTACAATAGCATGGTTCAGACATTGAACGAGAGACAAAGATTGGTGCATGATTTTATTGTAGATTGGTGCTAGAAGATCAAGTCAAAACAAAATCCTCAGCCATTTCATCTGTTCCTCAGTGGAGGCGGCGGTGTAGGAAAATCTCACACATTAACCACTGTGTACCATGGAATAATTCACACTTTAAAGGAAGCTGGCCAAGATCCCTCTCAAGTTTGTGTACTTCTCACAGCTCCAACTGGAACTGCAGCTTTTAATATTGGAGGCATGACAATTCATTCAGCCTTGAGTCTTCCAGTCAAAGAAACACGAATGCAAAGTCAACATGAATACATACCCCTCTCAAATGAGAAAAAAATTCCTTAAAATGTAAACTGCAACATCTGAAAGTACTCATCATTGATGAGATATCTATGGTTGGAGCACAAACACTGATCAACATTCATAAGAGACTGAAAGAGATTAAGGATGAAAAGAGTGAAGATGTCCCATTTGGTGGTGTTTCAGTATTAGCAGTTGGTGATTTACTTCAACTACCACCAGTTGGAGATTCTCCTATGTTTGCTTCTCCAAACAATCCAATGCATTGTCTATCCTTGTCTCTGTGGGAAAAACACTTTCAATACATTGAACTAACTGAGGTACAAAGACAACGGGGAGATCCTCTTTTTGCAGATATACTGAATAGAGTAAGAGTTGGGAACCAAACCAGAGAAGATATATTAGTGCTATCGTCAAGAATTTCAGAGCAATCTATCAACTGTTTGCACATATTCCCAACAAATCAACAGGTGAATGGCTTTAATGAACAGAAGTTACAGGAATTCCCAGACACAGCTACCATTGCAGTCCAATGTCATGATCACTTCAGTGTTGAAGGTTCAAGAAAACTACATATTCCTGAAAGTCGTCACTTGACAGGTGGATTGCATTCTGTGCTTCGTCTTGCAGTTGGAGCAAGGGTTTCTATTGTAAAGAATTTGGACATATTAGATGGATTAGCGAATGGAGCAAATGGCATTATTTCCAGTATAAGAATAAGCAAAGATCACTCCTTGGATGGTGTAATAATGGTAAAGTTTGAAAATGAGCAAATTGGAAAATCAGCAAGATCCGCACTTCCGCCTTCCCTTCAGTCACAAGGTGTTCCAATTAAAGTTACTACATCTCGATTTTCTCTGGGCAGCAAGTCTACTGTTGTAGTAAACAGAACACAATACCCACTTACTCTTGCTTGGGCCGCAACGATCCATAAAGTGCAAGGGCAGACTGTAGATGAAGTTTCACTTTCGTTTGATGGGACTCGATTTACTGCAGGCCAGGCATACGTTGGATTAAGTAGAGTTCGATCATTATCGGGCCTTCATTTAGCAACCTTTGATGAAAAGAAAATGAAGGTAAACAAAACAGCTCTTTCAGAAATGGAAAGGCTAACTTCTAGTAGACTTTTACCTTGGCATCAGCCCATTCAACTTGGTGACTTGCAACAAAAAAACAGAATTACCATTGTTCATCTCAACATAAGGTCCTATAATTTACATAAAGATGATCTGAAAGCTGATGGAACAATTCAAGCTGCACACATTATAGGATTAACAGAAACCTATTCAAACAACATTTCATTAGAACAGTACAGGACTTTTTCAAAACAGTCAAAACATGGTGTAGCTGCATTAGTGAAGAATTCCATACCAGTTGTCAGGAGAGAGTCCATGGAACTTAACAACAGTTTACTGGAATCTGTTGTGCTGTATTTGCCAATCTATGAAATATCCATCGCTGTATGTTACATCAAACCTGGAGTTTCACGACGGGAGATAACGCAGTTAATGCAAATGCTGACTGAACTCATATCTAGTGAAAAACTTATACTACTTGGTGATTTCAACCTTGATTTACTTACACAATTGCCCCTTGCACCCCTGTCTGAGCCATTTTTCAAGCAACACATAACTTGTGCAACACACAGAGATGGTGGATTGCTAGACCATATATATACCAAGAAAATTGATGTTATTAAGAAAGGAAACATTTACACATACTATTCGGACCACTTGGCTGTATTTCTCCAAATTACAGTACCTCAAATATCAGACTAAATATAACAACAATTTACATGCAGATAAAATATTGTTTATTTCCTTTGAATTGGTGAAAAAAAACCTTAAATACAAATTATTTGTAAATTTCCATTGCCCAATTGTGTGTATGTGACGGTGTCTGTGTGAGGGTGTATGTGTATATATATATATATATATAGGCCTCATTTCTCATTTCTGCCTTTAGCATGCATATTTTCATAACATTTCCTGCCGCGAGGGGATGCTCCGCTTAGTGGTGCTCTTGTTGAATTTCCTTTTCTTTTTGCCGGGCATTGTTTTGAAGAAGCCATGTGGTCTCCCTTGCAATTCTTACATTTAGGGTCTTTTTGACATCATGCCCCTCCTCACCACACCTGAAGCATGTATCGGCACTTTTGCAGTTTGATTGTCCGTGTCCCAATCTCTGACACTTAAAACAGTGCAATGGATTTGGAACAAACGTTTCAATTTTCTTGATGTACAGGCCGACTTTAATGTTTGTTGGAAGTGTAGGTGTACAGAAAGTCAACAGGTAAGTGTTCGTCGGTTCGATGCTGTCGTACCGCTTTTTGCGGGAACCGTTTAACAGAGACCACGCCTTGACATTTCAATTCACATTGGATTTCCTGTTCCGGAATGTCATCAAAGTCATGCTCTCTGTCGAACAGAATGCCTTTGCTTTGATTGAGCCCAGAGTGTATTTTACCGATTACAGGGATATCTGCTAGAGCAGTCAATGCCAACAGAGATGTAGACTGTTGTTTTTTAGTGACTTCAAATAAAAGAGCTCCAGATTTTAACTTTTTAACTGATCTTGGAGTTCCAATTACTCCCTGTATTCCTTTCTGTATAAGAAAAGGCGACACCTTTGTAAGGGGCTTTGTTTTTCTGATAAATTTGCTTCAAGTGTGATGAAGCGGGGCCAGTGTTCCACAACTGAAGTAATCTGCTCATCATTCATAAAGGATTCTAAACCTGATGGGTAACAACGTTTTTATACGCCCGTCTTTAGACGGGACGTATTATGATATGGCGTTCATGTCCGTCCGTCTGTCTGTCTGTTAGCTTTTCTCGTGTCGGGCTCATAACTTTAATACTATTAGGCCTAGGATTATCACACTTTGTCAGCTGATACTTCTTGGGTAGAAGGTGTGTCGCGCACTAAAAGTAGGTCGCTCTGACCTTTAATGAAGATGCTATGGCCAAATATGGAAACATCCTGTCCGGCTCATAACTAGAAAACTATTGGACTTAAAATCATCAAACTTGGCTAATTTATGCATCTTAGGTAGAAGGTGTGTCTTGACCTATTTCAAGGTCACTGTGACCTTTTATTTAAGTGAAATTAAAAAAAAAACTGTCTTTTTACCATTAGATTACACAATCCCAAAAAATGCAAAAGTTTTGCAGTATCCTCATTTAAAAAAATGTTAAATCAAGAAAATACTTTTTTTTTTCATTATATACTTTACAGCAATCTATAACAAATGTTACAAGAGAAATTCCACCTCTCCCATGGCTGTAATTATCAAGCACTGGTCAAGGAGAATTTGATAACAGAAAATTGCATGTCAAATTAGAGAGAAATTAATGAGTTTAGTGTGAGGAGCTAACTGGTAGAGCATCTCTGATCAAGCAAGTGCTATCTATATCTCTTGGGAACTGGGCAAAAAGAATCGGCCGTGTTGGATTAAATAGTAGGCTAGCCTAACTTTTAAAATAAATTTGGTGAAAAGTAATTAAAACTTACTTGATATTGTATAATAGATTAATTTGATATTGTATAATAAACTAATTTGATATTGTATAATATAATTAAAACTAATTATACTTGGGGGGATATTGGAATCAGCATGCCTGTTGTCTGTATGAATTGCAGCTTAAAACCAGTCTGACATTAAATCTAAAAAAAATAAAGTATTTAAAATAATGTTTTAGTTATGGTTATGATAGATAGTCCCTACAAATCTTAGAGTAAAGCGGGAACCTTATTAAAAATGTTGCATCAAGATTGCACAATTTTTTTTCTTTTTATAAATCTTTGTAACAAATAAAGAAAAAAATTTTGTTTTCAAATTTAATTTCAGAATGACATAAATATGCATTTTTATTGCACTACAAAGCAGATAGTATATATAGATCCATTCATCCATTGGGAGTAATGAGTGGACATGAATCAAGTTAAAGATTAATTAAGGAGTTCAGTGTAGGAAGGTTAGCTGTCTCAATCATTTCTGTTAGAGGATCTCTGATCAAGCAGCTCTTATCTTTATCCTTTGGGAATTAGACAGAACTGCTTGTCAGTTAATAGCATATGTCATTTGATGGCCAGCCTTTTATTTTTAATATTAATTTGATATAGATTAAGTTGTTAAGGCTGCAGATGGGCATTTGTCAAGCTCTTACACAACCAGTTGAGGATCTGTAATGTAAAATTTGTTATAATTAATGCCTACACTACAGGAGACATATAAACAAATATTATTAAGGAATGACTCTAATAGCTACCGAAGTTATACTGGTATAACCTGGGTAAGGGGTAGTTTACGTTTTATAAACCGCAAAGCGGTTTATAAAAAAGCGTAAACTGTTCCAACCCAGGTTATACCAGTATAACTTGGGTAGCTATTAAAGTCATTCCTTATAATTTAATTTCCCATCATTTAGTGTAAAAAATAAAACAATTTCTCCTTCAAAAATGCCTTTAAATTGTACGTGTTTTAAATGTAACGTCAAGCGGATTGATACGTTTTTGACGTAAGTCATTGTGACGTAGGCAACCAAGGTTATACGCTATATTCTAATTTTTTTATGCAATCAAATGACGCTTTACAACCAAAATTAAATTATTAAGGAATGGAAAAATCATTGAAATCCTTGTATCAAGGTTGCTTTATTTATTTTGTAGTAGCCATGGTTTTATGAATAAAATTCAGAATCCTTGCTCCCCGCCCTCCACGGAACGCCAACAAGGGCAATGTCAAGTCAAACGGATTTCCAGTGACTGGGTGAAATAAGCAGTTTCCCAGTGGTTTCCGCAGGGGATGCCAGGTTATTCCGTCAAGTTTACGTGGCACGGAAACTACTACGCTCCGATTCCATTAGGTATCCCGAACCACGGAAACCTCGGGAAACCTGAAGTTTCCCGAGCTCCATGTAGTTTCCCATAATGGGAAACCTGAAGATTCCACTGGTTTCCATAATTAGGAAACTACATGGAATCGGAGCGTAGTGGTTTCCATGGAATGAGGAAACTGGATGGAATCCTCAGGTTTCCCATGAACGAAAACTAGAGGAAACCTCATGATTCCTCAAGTTTCTACATGGAATTGGAGTGTAGCGGTTTCCGTGTGATGGAAACTTGGTGGAATTATCTGGTGTCCCCTAAAAGGAAATTACAGGGAAACTGGAAGATTCCCTTATTTTTCTGAGACGGGAAGCAATGTGGAATTGTAGTGTAATAGTTTCCATTCCATAG
The DNA here is from genome assembly GCF_033153115.1 of Saccostrea echinata. Taxonomy (NCBI): domain Eukaryota; kingdom Metazoa; phylum Mollusca; class Bivalvia; order Ostreida; family Ostreidae; genus Saccostrea; species Saccostrea echinata. Next base: position 9,892,575 of record NW_026889754.1, read on the forward strand.
AAACTACAGGGTAGGTTGAGCATTTCAATTTTGGGAAATGATTGACAAGCTACTGGAAGCTCAAGGATCCCTGTATTTTCCATGGTAAATCTTTCTTTTCTAGAATGTGAAAAGAGAACAGCAGTTTTAAATCAAAATATATATTATAATTTCCTTGATAAACCGTGTCTTCTTTTCAAAATCTATTAAAAAATGTATAAAAAAGAAATGGCATTATCAAATCATATGTTTAATAATTCATTTGATATACAAAAACATTATTGTAAAATGATATCAAAATAAATATAATCATATAGCTTAGGTAAACAATGTACCGATAGTTGTCTTTCACATCTAAGTCCATTCATAAACTTCAGGTTTGCTAATAAGGAGGCGCAATTGGTACCCATGGGAATTCCAATAGATTGTTGGAAGACCTGGTCTCCAAAAATCACATAGATATTGTCAATTTGAAACTCATTTTGAGCTTGAATACTGTTCGTTTATCTCCATATATTTCATTCTAGCTTGTTCTTTTTTCACTTCTGGATTATTGAATACAGAGGGATAAATGGTTCTCATAATGCCCCTCAATCTTTTAATGCGCGATTTTAACATACATCTGATACATTTAATCCATTCTGACAAAGTGTCAAGGTCTTTTTTTTTTTTTCATGTCTGGCCCATTGCCTGGCGTAATCCTCTACAGAATACATAATATTTATGAAATTCCGACGCCAGTTGAAGGATCGGGGTTCCTTATATTTAGGACCTTTAAAAATTAATGATCTAAGGTCTTCATCATTAACTATATTTACGTCACCAGTAATAACGTGTCCAGCAGGACTATAGTTATAGGGTGAAAAAGAACATGAACACGATGGAGATGTTTCAGATAATTATTTCTTGCCACATATGGGCATTTCACATCGATAACAGTGTCTTCATCAATTTTGCCATTTAAAGATGTTCATAATTTATAAGGTGTTTCCTTGAAATTTGATGGTCTCAAGGTATATTTCCAAGCTCACCATGAAACAAGAAATAGATCCTTGAACTATGCAATCTAAGATCTGGGAGAAGAAAAGTATTTTTTATGTCTTCAAACAAAACTGTGTGGCTGATTTGTCCACAAACCATTTTAGCAGGATTATAAAATTGAACAAAAGGCCATTCTTGAACTTAAAATGTGCAAGGTTGCAATTGAAATATGGAGAGAACATAACAGTCTCCAGAATCAAGCAGTTTCAAAAGACATTCATGTAATTTATTACTTGTTCTATTAACAACTTGAGTCCTGTTTATATAAGTTAAATGAACAAATTTAACCGTATAGTTTTTATTTTTTCCTCCAAAGTTTCACAACAATGGGATTTGAGGTTACAAATATTCGGATGGTTGCAGGAAGGTAAAATTTTCAACATTATAGATAGTTTACAATTCCTTAATATTTTAGAAATTTATTATTTGCATCATTTACAATAAAAAAGACCCTAAAACATACTTATACCAATCCAAGCATCCATTTTTGGTTTGTATCATCTGTCCTTTATAAATGAAATATGCATTGTATTTGAGAAAGTTTTCAACATTCCTAATTTTCTTTTAAAACAAACAAAGTTTGCAATATAAATGACTAAACCTTATTTTTATTAGTAGTATAAGATTAAGATTTAACTTTTATTGACAGAGATATGGATCCTTTTATCAATGTTATTGCTGATATGAAATTTGGTTTTAGGGGACTCACTTTGGATAAGTCAAATCAAAGAGAGATCTCATAGATTTGCCTCTCTATGACTTTTTTCTCCAGTGCCTTTACATGTTTTACATCTGGATCTCTTAGAATGTTGATAACGAGGTCATCTTAGTTTTGCCATAGGGAGTACCATGTATCCTAACAAATTTCTTTGATTTTTAACACAATTTTCTCAACCTTTTAATTGTTATTTTATAGATTCTGACATTAGAAAAGAAAATCATACAATCAAAATAATGCACAACCAAAAAAAACCCGTTTTTAGCCCCATCTTTGTCAAGAATTAAAAAGTATAGAGTCGCGCAGTGGGAACGAGCGTCTGCCATAGAGTCACGAAGTAAAGAGTAGATCCTTACGTTGCGGATTTGTTGTTTAACGTCCCTCTCGAGAATTTTTCACTCACATGAAGACGCCACCACTTGCCTTTGGAGAGTGCAAATTTTTGACGTATACTCGACACCAAGGACCATTGAGCTGTTAGGGATCTTTTTCGTGCCAGCGCCCACTGCGACACGGGACCTCCATTTATACGGTCTCCACGCCCTACTCTGATCAGCCTTTATGGCCCCACCCTAACCATCGAGGGTCATGAATTCAGTAAAATTGATTAATCCCCAAACGGCTATTTGTCAAAACCAACATTTAATTACCACACTCAATTAAAGGGCCCCCAAGGGGTAAGAGTAGACTTACCCATCTGAATAATCTTTATCCTTCTGTAACTGCAATCTTCTCTCTATAATTGCATACTTTTTTGCAGGAGGACTAGTGGTCCCGCCGGCTTCCTTCTGTATCTTTTGAATTTTTTTTTTGCATCCTGGATTTCTTTGAAAATCTTCAACAACGATAAGGATATTAGGATGTGCATACTGTGCCATTCTTTTGCATGAGTCAATGCTGTTGTTTTCAAAAATACTGTTTGACAAAAGATGATGTTTACACTTAAAGTTGTAAAAATAGCCTGGCTTTGCTAAAATGACACTTGTTTATGTATTTAACTGTTTAAACAATAATCTGACAACACATTATACTTTGCATTTCATGTAATATGGTTGCATATCAACATGTTTGAGGAATCAATTGAAAAAAAATTCAAATGGTAATTTGATGCACTAAAAATTCAATTTCAATAATATTTTTTGTGTAAATAAGTATTAACGGTCTGTATTGTGTACACTGTATAAAACTTTTCATGGATTCTTGAAATCAATGCGTCTCTCTAGGTGCTGCACAACTCGAGAAAAGCCAGTGACGGGTTTCGGAATTGTCGAAGGGATGAGTCTATTTGCAAGAAGGACGCAATGCATATAATCAATAGCTTGGGGCGAATTACATTGTAAAGTAATGCATTACATTTCATTACTTGAAGAATTTGGGCGTAAAATTACCATTACTCTAATTTCTTAATGTAATGCATTACATTACCATTACTTTAGTAAAGTAATGCATTACCATTACTTTTGGGGGTTTTAAATATAGAAATACAAGACTTTGCAAGTATTTTTATAAACTTTGCAATTATTTTCATAAGCAATGCATCCAACCCCTTCAATACTAAACATAATGAATGATAATTCAAATTTGATTTCAAGTACTTGTATTTATTTCACTGTAAATAAATTACATATCTTTCTATTATTCATAAGAAGTTCAAACTTTTCAATTCTCAGTAAGATAAAACATGTACAATATGCACTTTTTATGTAACTATTGATGTCATAGAGCAATTTAACTTTTGGGGCACTTGAACCCCTGTCCAAAACTATCTAGTAAGAAAGAATAGATTATTATACCCCCGCTCCGAAGGAGAGGGGGGTATACTGTTTTACCCTTGTGTTTCTGTCCGTGTGTCTGTCCGTAACAAATTTTGGTCGCAGTTTTGTCAGCAACTACTCATCGCAGATAATTGAAATTTTTAGCACACCTTTTGTTAAGGCATGCCATATGGTGGGATTCATTTTTGTTCAAATCTGATGTCAACGTCCTGTTTATCCGTGCGTCTGTCCGTACCAAATTTTCGTCGCAGTTTTCTCAGCAACTACTTATCGCAGATGATTGAAATTTTAGCACACTCTTTGTTTAGGCATGCCATATGGTGGGATTCACTTTTGTTCAAACCCGATGTCAACTTCCTGTTTATCCGTTTGTCTGTCCGTACCAAATTTTCGTCGTAGTTTTCTCAGCAACTGCTCATTGCAGATGATTGAAATTTCAGCACACTATTTGTTTAGGCATGCCATATGGTAGGATTCATTTTTTTTTCAATTTCGATGTCAACTTCCTGTTTATCCGTTTGTGTGTCCATTCCAAATTTTTATAACAGTTTTTCCAGTAACTACTCATCACAGATAATTGAAATTTTAGCACACTATTTGTTTAGGCATGCTGTATGTTGGAATTCATTTTCTGTTTGAATTTGATGTCAACATGATAGGGTATATTCACATCAGAGCGGGGGTATTACTAGTGAGCATTCGCTCACATACTTCTTGTTTTGATCTAGTACCTTATGAAAAAAAATTAAATGCATTGACAAACTTGTAAAAAGTTTGGACAGTATGTACATTTTGCTCTGCTAAGCATAGAATGCCTGCATGTCTTCTACATGGTATTCTTTTCGGTACAATGGATTTGTGGTTACCGGATTTGTCATGGTCAGCTCAAGCTAGACCAGCTCAATTAATGTTTTATAAACACATTTAGGAGAAAGGGACTGGTAATTTGGAGCACTTCTCAACACAATGCATTGTTTTAATTGTTACATAGCCCCTGGCATAGAGTGTTTTGATGACACTCTAGCTATTCAAAATGTGGCAATTATCAGTTAACAGTGTACATTATTTAGTGTACCTCATACCGGAATTATTTTTTTAAAAGATTTTAAAAAAAACTTTTTTATAAATAATTTTTGGAAATCAAATCTTATCTAAAATATGTATGGTAATTGTATTTTCAATAGAATAAAAAGTGTATTTAAATAGATACAGAGAGTTTATTTGAATAGTTTAATTTTTTTCATTCATTTCTATCATTTATATTTTTTAACCTAAACAATAATTTCCATGTCCATTTCATTTTTTTAAAAATAGGTACATACAAAATAATGCTTTGTAATGCTATGTAATGCCAGCATTACGCTGGGTTTGATAAGTAATGCATTACATTACCATTACATGTAATGCAAATATTTTGGCATTACACATTACTAGCATTACTTCGAGTTTAAGTAATGCATTGCAATGCATTACCATTACAATTAGCATTACCCCAAGCCTGATCAATAGCAATTTTTGTGTTGATCTGAAATGCAGTAAGGCAATTTAACACAGTCCTCCCATTAAATCACGTGATTGGTTTTTCTTCGTTTTTGCCTGTTCAGCAGCCCTGTAACAGTCCTCTTCAGAACAACAGGCTGTGGATCTTCTATGTCTGTAACAGTCCTCTTCAAAACGACAGGATGTAGATCTTCTCTATCTGTAACAGTCCTCTTCAGAACGACAGGCTGTGGATCTTCTCAGAAAGGGTAACATTTACAGTGTCCTTTTCTTGATTTAACATTCTTTCATTAGAAGCTGATGGTTGGTACTGACCCCTTGTACCGCCATCAATTGTGGGCCCATTCTTTCCAACGAAGAGATCAATACATTAAAACTTTTTAGGGGGATACAAAACAACTGAACAATTTATAACTTGTGTTCAATGAAAATTGCTGAATGTATGCTATGTTACAGCGCAAAATGTAGATCATCAATACCAACAGCTGACCCAGAGGGTATGTAAACAATTATGTTAATGTTTTTTTATTATTATTATATCAGGATGATGTGAAGCAGAAACACTCAAAATTCTAACCGACTCGTGCATTTTACCCCATGTGATTTTAAAATACACTTTTTCATTTGAAAAAAAAGTACATCAGAGACATTAATAACAATAAACATGATAAATAATAATCTGAGTACATGTATGATTTTTTAAAGATTCAGATATAGTGTTCTGTAATGTGTTTCCTTAATCCACATGGTATCAATTAAGTCAACACATAACCTTACCGACTGGTGACCAAGTCCACTCAAATCCAATATGTCAACTCATAAACAAATCATGGAAGTCAACTTGTAACGAAAACTTGGTTTTGAGGGGAGAAGCGGTTGTAGCCTGTCAAACTTTGAATCATGTAACTGTCCTGTGTCTGGTTTAAGAGTAGATTGTACTAAGATTTAAACTGACATATACAGTGTTTGAAACTCACAGTGAAATTTGAAATTAGCTAGACATGCAGGGCTGACTGCTAGTGAAAGATGTCAGTCCTGCCAAAAATCTACTAGCCCGAAAAAATAGTTGTCTTTTACAACTTTGTTTTTAGCGATAACCTGAACGGGGCCGGATCACCATAACTTCATTCCCAATTCTATAGGATGACGAATTTTATCCTCTTTGCTTCTTACACTTTCCTACCGATACTGTTGTTTGATTTGAAACAGATTTATTAAATATATGAATTTTAATTTATGGAAAATTTAACACGTCCAGGAGGGCGTCCATACGCGCAGATCTGTTCGCCCGTTGCAAAATTTGCGTCACGGGCGGTCGGGCACATGGTTATATCAAACACTGGACATATAAGCATCATTTTTCAAAAGAGGAGGGTAGATAAAGTAACCGACAAGATACCTGAATAAAATGCTACAAGGAAAAATAAGAAAAAAGAAAGTTGACCCAACTCGATAAATCTATTTTGGGAAAAGGGATGGGTTCTAGGGCTGGGATGATAGTATCATAATTTTTTTTATTTTGATATATATCATGAAATTTGAGCCATGAAACGATATGTAGCACAATATTTTAAACTGGTCATAAAATCTTATTTTTGTATTAGAAAGAACAAAACACTTCTTCACTTACTAAGAATTATTTATTTATGAAAGCTGTATATCTGTCGAGAAACAAACTCATTTCAACATGTGGTGTAAATTATATTAATTTTTCTATTTAGCATATTTATCTTATATTTTTATATTAAACCCAAAATGTTTAGAAAAAATAAGTCGAGGATTTGTTAGTGATATTTCTGCATACGTATTGATAAGCGTATCATCCTCAAACAGAATCAATATTATTGATATAAATAAATCGTCCCAGCCCTAATCGTGCTAATTGGTTCCAACTTAATTCTACTGTTGTTAAAGAAAAAAGAAATTAAATGTTGGAAACAGTGACCCTTAAGGTCAAGATCTAGTAAATGAAAAGTGCCTACAGATTTCTCAAATTTGAAAAACAAATTCCTTTAATAATCCATTACAATTTTAGCTTAATAAATTAAGGTGTATCCGGGCATATTTTATAGATAAACTCAACGAAAAACATATTTTAGACTGCCTTTTTCCATGAAAAATGAAGAAAATCGGGAATAAAAATGAGAGTTTTCTCCATATCAAACAAAGGAAATGTATCAATATTGCCTACAGTCTCTTAGAAAACGGGGTTTCACATCTTCCTGTCCTCTTCTTTAAAATGATCTTAAAATGAATATAGGTATCGGGGTTCCTTTTGACATGATTTCAAATTGAATTCCAAGAAAATGCATCTGTTCTAGATTATTCTATTATTCTGTTAGAGCCGTAAAGTACGAGAAAAAGTAAATTTTAATCAATTATGACGTCATAATCGACCTAGCACTAAAAAGTTTACTAGATCTTGATCTTAATTTGACATTAGAAAGCAAAATTATGTTCAAAGTTACTAATTGTAACCCTTCTTCATTGTCAGATGCAAGTAGTACCAATTTATTTTCTTATCTGTTAAAAATTCCGAACTTGTAGTTCTTCAAGGTTATAATTTTTAGATCCATAAAAAAGACAATCAAATATTGCAAGAAGTTTCTTTAAAGTCTTATGGATAGTAACTGTTGACATACATGTACTGGGTTCGAGTCAATCAGGTTAGGAGTTGACAAAAACGATCCACATGCACGTTAAAAAAGACGGTTGCATTTCTAGGCATGCTTAACTTTGTATTCTGATGCAGCTACATGAATTGTTTTTAGATTACGTTGCTTAAGTCTTTAGGAGCAATAATGAAAAAAAAAGAAAAAGCAATAATGAAAAAAAAAGAAAAAGTCTGAATATGACATCTTCACTGATGATATAAAAATGGAATTGCATTCCAAGGGTCAGGTGTATTTTATCAGTGGCTAAAAATAAGAATGCAACATCTTTTTGGTGTATTGGCACTATTTGGCGGAGAGAGTTAACAGATGCGAGCACTGAAGATAAAAATAAACATAGATGCTGGCCACTAGTGTTTAACCTTATAACCTGTACGTTTCCAAGAAAATGATTAATTGGAATGCGGTTGTTTACTTATCAAAAGATGTATTTTGTTAGGGTGAAGGAGCAACCAATAGTATTGAAGTGACCAGTACTATTGCAGTTATGCCGTAAAGAGCCTGCATTTATTATATACAACAAGAAATGTGACCGTGAAGTAGTAGTTTTGATTATATAAGGTCAATGTGACTAAAAGAGCCACTTAGGGCCTTTTTTGGCCCTGAGAATTTCTGAAAAATCGAAACTGCTAAGTTTTAGTGAAAATGCAGTATTTATAACATGGAACCTTGGTGACCGTGTATCTGTTGAACATGACGTAATTTTCTCTCTTGTCCATGCATGATGACGTCATAAAATGCGTTATTTTCCCAATTTCCTGTAAATTCCCTTAAAAATGGCCAAATGTCGAGGTATTTTTTCAATATTTCATATAGAGCACAACCTCTGATCCAAAATATGCAATTACATAATGAAAGATCTGTTTCTGAAGATCACAAAACATGTTTTAATTTTTGGATCGTGGGCTGTGCTCATATTTTAATTCTTTGCAGAAGGTAGTGAAATACGCATGTTTTCTGCAAAATTCAAGAACACTGCATTTTCTCAAAGCCTGTTTTCCAATACCTGGATTCTCAAAAAGAAATTTTGTTGTAGAAAATGAGAGCGCTAAGTCTCTACTTTATTTTGATGTATGAAATGGGACAGAGGGTGATAGTCAATTAATTGTTATAAGGACAGGGCCATTTTATGCATAAAGTGAACCTAGCTCAAGCTTTTCTTGAACGACGATTGAAATTTTCACTTTGTTCTGTTCTTATTTTGTTTTAATAAGTCATAGTTTTATATTCTACAGAAAAAAAGTTTATGATATGATAAAAATGGGAAACCAAGAACACGTAAATGAATGTTATAAATTGTTAGAAATACGATAAAAATCAGGTCTCTGTCATAGCGAAAAACAACTTTGCCGTCTGTCGTCCCAGTTGCATCGGCAGTCCCAGTTGCTGGTAATATGGTGTGTAGAATATATGAAGACAATATCGTTCATTACTAGTGCTTCTTGATCTATTGCCTTGGATATCTTTACCAACAACAATCGTGTATATAGTAGAATAAGACAACTTGAGAGAGAGATGTTTAATACTCTGTTTCTCATTATTACGCCTGAATTTTAGACATAAGAGCTATTATTAATTCCTTTCCCTCTCCAATTTAATTGCGTTGATAAGGTTGTCGCCATCAAAAGAAAAAAGGATAGTAATCTCCAATCACGTTTGAACATTGTTGCCTCCAATGCATTTCACAAGCTTAAAATCCCAGTATGTAACTAGTAAACCAAAACGACCTTTAGATACGTTACAAAAATAACAATGGATAGGACAGTATTTATTGTAGGTGTACACAATTATACAAACTATCATTCCTCCAATAGTGCAATGCCTCTTTGTTTTTCAAAGCAAACTCAGTTCTTAGGAATGTTTAATTTAGTAGCCATGGCAACACCATTCATCGAAATCAAGAATTAGTAGGCAGAGTTATGTTGTCACTTGAACTGGAGTGTATTCAAAACAAAATTCACTACTTGTTAAGCTATTAACAATTTATTACTTATTCTAGGCACTACAATTCATACCTGGAAACCTGATACGTTTTGTTTTATCCATCCATGTTGGGGACCAGTTCATTTAACAACAACCTTTCTTTGAATAAAAAATCAATAAATATCTGATGGGAATTAAAAAACAAACTGAAACCTTATAAAAACCATTTAAACTTAATATTAAGCCAATATTTAAAACTGGATTCATAACTAATATTATTTGAACAAACCACAGTACTCAACGGATGAATAATTAAAACGTATATTATCCAAAAAAACAAGAAAGGCTGGATATAACGACATGGAGTTTATAGTTCCTTTTCTTTTAAACCCAAAGAAGTCACTCATAAAATCTACAAGGGAATATTATTCTACAGTGGCCATTTTTCTTCGTTTAGGGTATGACATTTTTTAGGGTGATGCCATTTCTTTCTACAGGTAAAAAGTCGTTTTCCACGTCGGAAAATGACCTGTTGTCATAATTATACGGGGATCGTTATTTGTCTTTACACCGGCAATGTATCATTACTTGCAAGAATTTTTATGCAGTTTAGAAATCCAGTATATGTAGGTTAGAGGAAACTCAATTGGAATTCGATTTTTCGTCAGCAGTGGGACCGTTTCTGACAGGCTATATTGCATGCAGACATCACTACAACCTGTATTAATCAAATTTCAGCAACTCATATCCAGCACGAGACAATCAAGTTGTTAGAGACAGTCTTATCTGAAAACACTTGTAGGGCTTATCAAATTGGTTTTAAGAGTATACTAAATTTAGTTGCTGCTTGCAACAAGGATTAAGTTCACTTTGGCCACCAACCTTCTTCGATCTTCCAGGTTTTTTAACAATGATTTCAAGATATCTTCGTCTTTCCTTCCTATTTAACATGATTATCAGTCTCTATGCCATCAAAATTACCAAATATCAGCTGTGTCTTTTCTTTTTCATGATTTTTTTTTCTTGTGTTTAAATGGTTTTGCTCGATTTCTTGTATATTTTTGCAAGACACCTCTTTCTGCTTTCCTGATAAGCCTAGCATTTTCTTCCGTTGTTTTATTTGTCCCTTGTATTGAACTACCCCAAAACTCTCATTTATTTCTAATTTAACAGGATTGATTGTATGTTGATTAACGTCCCATTGAAGAATTCTTCACTCATATAGAGACGTCACCATATACTGGTGAAGGGATTCAAATTTTGACCTTTACTCGGCACTCAGGGCCATTGAGCAGTGAGGGATCTTTATCTTGCCAACGCCTGCCGTGACACGGGGTCTCAGTACTTATGGTCTCCTCCGAATGACCCGCAACTTTCACTTCAAAGTGCCGAGCGCATGGCGAAGGAAAAGTTGCTACCCATTTTTTATCCACTTAGGTCAGTCGCGGTCGAGATTCGAACTCCTCCTGAAATGCCTACCATTCTCAACACTTTTGAAATGAGCTATTTCATCAACAGAAAGGAATAAGTTCTGATTCAATATCAGCAGTAAAAAAAAATCTTGTATTTTGCAGTTCAGTATTTCTTCATGGTCTGATCTGATAAAAGGAAGTTACCCTTCCTTCCTGCTTCCAGGCCCCCTCTATCAAGGAACTCACCTGGTCGCAGCCACCTTTTCCTCCTTGATCTTGATGCTCACAGCGAGGGAAGTGATCCCCATGGCCACCATGAACATTCTGCACATGGTTAGATATGCTGGTCCATTTCTCCCACTAAACTTCATCTTGTGCATCTTCGGGTGTAGATGAAGGGATCCAGTATAGGTTGTTCGTCAAACTTTTAATCCATTGTGTCAAGTCTTCACAATCCCTTTCCTTACTGAGGGCTAGCAGTTTCTTTTTTAAGCCTGTAAAATTGACTTATTTTTGAAATTTTGCTCCCAAATAGAAGTTATATTGCAAAAATTAAGAGAAAGACTGACTTTTTTAAAATTTGACTTTTAATCACATCCTACCTTTAGCAACATGCCGAACATCTTTGCCACCTGGAGATGTCGACCGCTGACAAAATGACTGATCCTGATCCTATTCTCTTGAAGAAACTCAATGCCTTTCACTACGCCCGCTTTCTCCATCTGGGAAATCCTCCTTCATTACTCTAAATAATTAAAAATTTAAAAATACACATTTTCATTATATATAAAAAAAAGATTAAATTATGATTTAAAAAAGAGCTGTTATAACACTCACATTTAATATACCGATCAAAAATTACAGAATTTACTCAACATGTATCAGGTAATAGAAAACAATATTTTGAAAATGAAAAGTCAATGTCTGTATTTACTTTAAACAAAGACTTGTGTAATCATTTAATAATGAGGAATCATACCTAAACAAGTTGAAGATCTACAATCTGGTTTCTTTCCCAAGTCCATCAGGGTGTAGCTCCAAAACTTGGCGCTATGGCCTGGGTAATCTGCCCTGCTATTCCCACTTATATGGACTATTTGGCCACTTTTTAACATTATATATATATATATATATATATATATATATATATATATATATATATATGAGTCGCCACAACAAAACCAGGCTTGTTGAGTTTTACGTCATAATCGAGAAAATACCGCTGAAAAACACACTTTGTTGTTGCACAACGTTTTAACTAAATCACGTTGTTTAGAAAAACAAAAAGTTTTACTTAGTCCTATAACTTCCATCCGGAATATTAATTTTAAAAGACTTACTTTATTTAAAAGATTCGTTCAGTAACTATTGATATTTTTTTTCGTGGATTTTAATATACCGATTTGTCATTTTTCAATATATCATGTTAGAGCTATCGATCGTAGTAAAAGCGAAAGTACGTAACCAGTATAAACAATAAGCGGAAATTTTCGCAGACGACAGTCTATAGATTCAATGATGTTGAAGGAAGTTTGTTTATATTAATAATGAGCCAGTAAAGCACAGTTAGTGAAGTTCCTGATGAAATTATTCTTCATCAAGATGAACTTTTTATCGATGAAATTACATCTTTGAATGAATTGTATTTTGGAAATCACACGGAGTTCGTTCCCTTGTCATCGTCCGAAGATGAGGAAGAGGAAAGTCGAGCTACAAACATTACTGGTAATATTTCAGATTCAGACACTGAAATAGAACACAGATCAGTTGACTTAGATGACGCAAATTGTGTTGCAGTATTCCAAACAAAAACATGTGGATGCAGTAAGTTGTATGGTTTTCCGTGTAGTACGAAAGTAGAATTTAGTCACATGCTCGAATACAGACAACAGTGTCAAGAAATGTCAAGTGAGGAACTGGATTTAACTGTTAAAATTCAATTAGAAGCACACAGAAAATCTAGTACATATTGGACCCAGTCTATGAGTAAAAAGCAAAAAATAAAGGAACGAGAAAGAGTAGCACAGAAGTATTATTTTGCGGGACAGCAGGTCTGTCGGGATACTTTTCTGCTTTGCCACAGTATTGGAAAATTTAAGCTAAATAACATAGCTTTTTCTCTTGATAAAGATGGTCTCAAGGCTGAAGCCAAGGATTTATGGAAACACTGGGAAAATGCCTAAACATGCACTCGGTGTAACTGATGTAAAGCGTGTTTGTCAGTTCTTGGAGATATACACTATGAAGAATGGACTCCCACTGCCAGGCAGACAGCCAAACTACTCATCTGAAGGCAACAAAGTCCTTTTGTTGCTTCCTTCTGATAAGACAAAGTCTGATGTTTGGGAACTTTATAATCAAGCAGCAGTAATGCAGAATTACAGGTATGTTTGCATAATTCTGTTTAAATAACTCATATCTCAATTTTGCAGGGCAGTTCTAATTTTTAATTCTCTGATATTATTAAATAGGCTTCAGAAAAGACACTTATAGTACATGTCAATGAATATATAATATCAAGGCACACTAATATTTAAGCATTGTTTAAAATGTGATAGTCTTCTTAACTATCTTTTTTAACTTTTGTAGGCAAGTAGGTTTATCAGAATTTAAGAAAATCTGGTTGGAGCAAATGCCACATATTCTTATCATGAAACCAGCTACAGATCTGTGTCCTAAATGCCAAAGATATGTTCACAACATCAGCGATGCAGGGAACTTGACTGAGGATGAAAAGAAGACCATGCTGGAAGAGTATACCTGTCACCTGGACAGAGCTAAGGAACAGAGGAAATATTACAGAAAAAGGCGTCTGCAGTCTAAAGATTTGTATCGTACAAACAACTTGGATCAAGTTGAAACAGGTGTGCTCAGTAAATGTTATTTTTAATTTATAAATTCTGTTTACTTTACACATTAACACATCAAATTAACAGGAGATTATTGTTTCAGGCATGTAATCTATTATCACTCTCAGTCTGATTATACTAACACACAATATATGGGGAAAATAATCTCAGTTTACATGCATATTTTTTTTTTATTTTCCTTGAAAGGCAAGTGTGCACACGTAACATAACCCAGACATACAGCTTTGATTTTGCTCAACAAGTCCACTATCCTCACCATGCACAGGAAGTAGGGCCACTATTTTTCAAGACCCCTAGAAAGTGCCAAGCCTTTGGTGTTTGTGCAGAAGGAGCAGGTACATATAAACAATTATTAGACAGTTGATATGTTGCATAAATTTTATATCATTGAATAACTCCAGGAAGACAAATGATGTTTATAAAAAACATGGAATAACATACAGGCTGCATATAAAACAATAATTTCTATTTTTGCAATAGGTGTGCAAAGATTTTATCTGGTTGATGAAGCTGAGGAGGTAGGCAAAGGAGCTAACACAGTTGTCAGTCTTCTGCATCATTTTTGGAGCATTGGGGATATGGAGAGAAAGATATTGTGTTGCAGATGGATAACTGCGCTGGCCAAAACAAAAATAACACAATGATAAGGTAAATATTTCGAACATTCCATTTATTTATTACATGTTTTTCTATTTAGTTTATAGCCAAGATCAATAGATAGATTGTTCTTGTTAGGTTTTGCTCTTATATGACTTCATTCACTTCAATAGATGGAAACAGTCAATTTGTTGTCCCAATTAAGTTAGTGGAGATAATCTAGGAAACTGTTGCCAAAAGCCAAGGGCAACACTTTTCTAGATCTTCCCCCACTATATACTAGTATCTAGGGACAGTAGTATGGTTCTTCCCTGGGTAGCAATGAAATAATAGCAAGTGTTTTATTACCTAGCCTACTTAATAATTTCTCAAAGTGATTTTTTTTTTAAACTTTTTACATCATTGCACAACAAACAGATTTTGACATTTCATGTAAATTTAAAGCAAAATTTAACATATTAAAAATGATTCAAAATTAAATTTTTACACTTTAAAATGTTAAATCAGAAATATTTATAAATGGGTGTCAATGCTCTTAATGGTTTACCTAGTACATTTAAAAATAAATTAATTTGCTGGGTCAGACAGGTGAGATTTCGGAAAGCTTATACTTGTTTATATTCATATGTATTGTTCTAGGCCTGTCACATTCTATAACTGGTCATGTTTCTTTGATCCCTTCTTCAAGAAACTACCTTCAATCTCAAAATTTCACCATTTTAAAATCTATGCAGACAGTCCAGGTGTTGTTTCTGTGAAGATGTATTGCAGCTCGGAAGAGAAATCTGTCAACATTTTGAAGAGAGGTCAGCAGATATTTGACATTGACACTTTGCCATCAGTCATTGAACCAAAAGGCCTTGATGCTGCAAGGCAGTGGTATATCTATGATGAGATTAGACCATTCTGCAAGGATACATCTGACAGTCTGGAGTCATGCCCTAAACCTCTGTGTCCAAAACCTCGTATCAAAATCGATCCAGAAAAAAGAGAGTCCAAAGAAGTTCGCTATTCCAGAGAGTTAGGATGTTACAATGTAGACATGTATTGAGGCTTCATGTGCATGCAAACTTTCATGAAAGTGATTTTTTATTCAAATGTTAATTTTATTTGTATAATTTTTTAATTAGATGCTTGTTTTTTTGGTTTGTTTGAAAGTAAAAATGAAATGTTTCTAAATTTTTGAACTGTGATGTTCTGTCTTATTGGAAAATTATAGGTATTTGATCTTGAACTTTATGCACTAGATTCTTAACCTTTTTGCACTAAAATTTAATCTGCATATAGACTTTTGACCACATGCTATATAGATTCAAATTTCCAGAAATCAATGTTAGTTATTTGCTTGATAATATTATTTATGTCTTCATTTTTTCATTTGCTGAAAAAAACTAGCCTAACTCCCATTATGTCTGAATTTTGAGATTTTGTAAATGAAATGTATCATTTTTGCAGCGTCATAACTGTAGAATTAAAAGGAGAATCACTCTAACATTTTGCATTTTTACTTACTCATACTGTAGCTACCTAAAAATGCAAGAATCTCAATTTCGTGAAAAAACTCAATAAACCTGGTTTTGTGGTGGCTTATCACAAATAGTCCCCCGCGTGGCGCAGTAGTTAGAGCGTCTGCTCTAGAGTCGCGAAGTAAGGAGTTGATCCTTACGTCGCAGGTTCGAATCCCACTGTGGGACGTGGAGACCGGTCCTTCGGATGAGACCGTATAAACCGAGGTCCCGTGTCACAGTAGGTGATGGCACGAAAAAGATCCCTCACTGCTCAATGACCGTAAGTGCCGAGTATAGGACAAAATTTGCAGCTGTCCACCGGCAAGTGGTGGCGTCTCCATATGAGTGAAAAATTCCCGAGAGGGATGTTAAACATACAAACATACATATATATATATATATATATATATATATATATATATATATATATATATATATATATATATATATACGATTACTTTGAACTCACAACATTACGATTTTTAGTGTACAGTTTCCAATTTATCAATTGCTTAATATTTTGAACATCTTTACCATTTTTTGGGAAACTGTTCAGTGTACATAGTACATGTATTGATGTAAATAAATACTCATGAATATTGTGAGCATAATTTAAGGCTTAGAATTTTTTTCATATCCAAAAAACTTTGTTTCCTTGATATTATTTTTACATTCGTGTTAAAGGTTTCCTGTTTTTTTTATTAGCTTGTTTTTTTTTATTACTGGAATAAAAAGTTCAGATATAGTTCCTATCAAAGATCTGCAGGAGCAGGATTCCTTGTATAAGTGGGCTGCCAAACTACCTACTGAATACTAAGTATGTGTAAGTGATTACTTTCGCAAGTACTTTAAGGCTTCCCAGAGAATATTGCAGTGTACTCTGAGCCTGACGTCAAGTCACTGCAAACTTGAGCTGTTATGATGGGGAGAATGTCATAAACTTTACACCTTATTTCAATTCTGCATATTAATTAAGTGTCAAAAAGGTAGTGTAAAATAAAGGTGTTTTAATCTTTTTTTTTTACAAATCAGATATCCGAATATTTTGGATAATTTTGCTTCATTACTCTTGTTTAAAAGTTAGCGTGATCAAAATATATACGAAAATATACGTTTGACATTTACCCTTTTTTATACCCTTGGATAGAAGTAGAATTTATAATATGTGTATGAAAGAGCCTGGCGCAGGTGATTAATGAGAATTTATTTGAGATCTTTTGTGGAAATATGTAAGAGGAGTTTCCCCTGACTGAATCTTACTTGGGAAAAATGTGTGATGGCTTTGTTTTAATACAGATGACGATATTGGGTGAAAAATACCCTCAAATTTGTCGGTAGGTTGAATTTATTGTGAAATATTTTGTACCAGAGTAATACTATAACTTTTCTCAAGCACATTTCGGTTGCGACGAGTTTATTTATGTGACAAAAAGTTAAACAAACGTTTCATTGACCTAGTTCAAGCTTGCATGCATGACCAGGTGGTGACGTTCGGTTCGCCGGTTTAGACGTGAGCACGGTTATTTGTTGTGCTTGTTTTGTGCATTTATACTGCAATTCTCTTACATTGGATAGCGATGCGTTCTGGTCTTGCTGCAACTGCCTCTCCTGTAAAATTAGCGACATGTCGGTAACCGCTACCTGCAGTCACGGGCACTTCGAGGTACACAATGTGCCTTGTCAATGAACTAATGCATGGACGCGCGACATAGAATTGGGTGTATATATGGTAAGCAAATAACAATAGAAAAGCAACTAATATGGCGCCTGTCGATAAAATATGGCATTTGTTTGTTTACATTCACGCATTTTAATGACGTCGGTAGATATTAATAAATATTAGGGATTTGAACGATGACAATCGGCTAGAAAATCTGTAATCTGTTAGTCGGAAAAATAAAATAAAATAAAATATATATAAATTTGAACCAAATTTTATTAAAATTCATTTTTTGAAAAAAAAAAATCTTCTTTGCATAAACGTTGATAATTCAGCGTTTTCACATATCCAAGCTGACTTGGATGTAATTATGGTTCTGTTTTTTATTTCCCTCAGACCATACAAATGTATATGAGGTACATAACATATTTACATACATGTATATACAAAATACAAAGTCAAGTAAGGAAGAGTAGTATCAAATGAAAAAAAGTATTACTGAAAACAGGCCAATATCTTTTTAACAAACTAAGACAGCTTTATCAGTGAGTCAACATTTGTGGTGGACATAATATTCTCAAACTTATAAGTATTTACATGAAAACAATACTTCTTATCAATAAGTTTCGTACGGAATGAGGAAAAGTATGGACACTCCATTACATAATGGAATTATCACCTAAAGTATTTTTATTACATAAATATTCTTAAAGATCTGTCAGTATTAGTCCATCTACCAGCTTCGATTGGAAGTCTGTGGTTACAAATTCTAAATTTTGTTAATATAATTTTTAAATGGGAGTTTACGTAGGTACATTTCTCGTCCAAATTTGTTTTTAAAAATCCTGTAATTTAAACATTAAGATGAATTTTCTATGCTCATTTGCCAGTCTTGTAAAAATTGACTTAATGTTTCTTTCACAATAGATTTTATACGTATTATATCATTGCCCAGTTTCCCCGTATACCATACAATTTGGAGTAATGGAGTTAACATGTAAAACACATTTCAGAAATTTTAAGTGTACCTTTTCTAAAATATCTATGTTTTCGTAGCCCCATACTTCACACCCGTACATCAAAATTTTGATACGTCTGTATTCGATTGCCATCCCTAATAAATATGGTATAAGTGCATTTCAGAACTATTTAATAAAACGTGTTTGGAATATATTCGATTCATTATTAAAATGATTAAATACACCTAATATACATCTTTCGCAAATGTTAATTACAATCATTGACTCTGTCATGCATCTTCCAAATCGCAAGTAGTTTTACTACCTGTGGGCATTGGTTATTATCTTTGTTAATGCTTTCCTCATGTCCCATGTGTTCCAGAAAGATCGGACGTTGGGAGGGACTCGTGTCGAGACTTCCATAGATTGTTGATAGTCTATGTCTGTTTGATAAGTCTACAGATAATTATAGAAAATTGACCCCATTTTATACCAGATCATTCGTCAATGACAGTTAAGAATTGGGATTAATTGAGAGGATGGCTTCCAAGCTCCCCCTCTCAGACAGAACCCTGGTGTGCCTCAAGAAGTTTGGAAGCCAAACATATTGTTTGTTTATTGTTTAATGTCCTCTTCAGAATTTTTCATGCATTGAGAAATCTTTTTCGTGCCAGCACTACTGCGACACTTGGTTTATACGGTCTCATTGGAAAGACCGGTCTCCACGTTTCACAGTTGGATTCGAACCCGCGACGTTAGGATCAACCCCTTAAATCCGCGACTCTTGGAGCGAACGCTCTAACCACTGGGTCACGAAGGCGACCCAAACATAATGACAAACATTTAACAATCGTGTACATAGCAATTCACTACGGCATGATTCATTTAATTAAAATTTAAATAAATATTTCATAAAATGCAAGCTTTAAGATTTTTTTATTTCAAATTTTGTTACCGTCATGGTAGCTCAGTCAGTAGAGCGCTTGCTCCGTGATCGGAAGTTCGTGTGTTCGAATCACTGCCGCAACAACTGACCTAAGTCGATAAAAAAGAAATAGGTAGTAACTGTTCCTTTTCCAAGCGCTCAGCATATTGGAGTGAAAGTTGTGTGTCTTTCGGATGAGACCTTAAAAAACCAAAACCTGTGTCACGGTAGGCGTTGGCACGATGAAGAACCCATACTGCTTAATGGTCCTAAGTGCTGAGTAAAAGTAAAAATTTTAAGCCCCAACTGGTATATGGTGAGGTCTACATACGAGTTAAAAATTTTCGAACGAACGGGATGTAAAGCAACACACAATCAATCAAATTTTATTACACTAACCCCTTTTTGAAAACTTTAGTCCCTAAACTAATAATATCTACACAGGTGAATCACTGTACAATTGATAAAATTTCCGATCATAGAGTATCTTCAATAGTTTAGTCCATCATGTGTCGGTTCTTGCGCACCTCTTTTTAACAATACTCTCCAACTCGGCAAATCCATAGTATTTACACTCAACAAGAATGGCTGCCAGGGATCGTTTCTCCGACGATAAGGTTCGGCTTTCCACTTCTCCATTATTTCTCAGGTAATTCAAAATAACGCCAAAGTGCGTGGGATCACGGTCATCAAAATTAAATATGTTTCAGATTATTTCATGCTTATTATCTCCTCGCGCAACTAATTGCATTAGGGATATAGCATCGATGCTGTGCATGTGTGTGTAAGTGTGACCGTTACAGCTTGTGAGAAAGATTTAAGAACCTTTGCACTATCAATTTTCAGCCCCCACATACTTATGTGGCATTGTTAAAGGACGAACCCTATACATTTTTATGTTAATAGCAGTAGTAGTATTCTGATTGTAAAACACATTTAGCCACATCCCATTTGCTATATAATTCTACTTACGTAATTCTACTTATGTAGATGAGGTAAAAGGCTTAAACAACGTTCGTATATACCAAATATGCAAATGAGGTAAAAGGCTAGGAAAGCCTACACCTAAGCTCCACCCAGTTCACTATACAGTATATACCAAATATGCAAATGAGTTAAACGGCTCGAAGGCTGGCTATTTAATATATACTTAATATGCAAATATAATGAAGGCTTAGAGAAATCTGCTCCACTCCTTTTACTATTGCTCTTATTAAAGGTCAAGGTCTTGGTTATTTATAATAAATATACAAATGAGCCTTTTGCCTAAAGGCTTGTTCTTTATAACCAACAAAAGACATCAGAAGTACCTCCCAATATGTATATGAACCAGAAGGTTCAGAAGGATTTTTACCACATAATCAACTGAAGGTTTAGAAAGCTCCTCTCATATGTTAAAGCTCCAGAAAACACAACAGGCTTCTACTATATTATTACGAAATACATAAACAAGTCGAAAGCCTCAATTACTTACATTATATATAGGATAAGTATTCATTCTATTAATTTATGGAACACTGACCCTTTCAATATAATAAACGGAATTCTTAGTGAAACTTGAATCTTGGCCTGAAAAGTTTAACCAGTGGATTAAAGAATCAGGTCCAACATTCTTAGAATTGCCTTTTGTACGTTCCCTGGTAATGAAACCTGTTTTACTACTAAGTATTGAATTAACAGAAGACTTCACTTTAACTCTCATCTACATGTTGCTGTAAATAAGTTAGAAGGTAAATGTTCTTAATTATTTATTGAACACAAACAGTATTAAAAACATCAATAAAGGATTGAAATATTGAGGAAAATTATTGGTGAAGTTTAAAACAAATCAAAAATATATTTACATAAAATTATTGAGTATTTATACTTTTATTCATTTTTAGCTATAAGCATATAGAGAACAAAAATAAATGAAACCACAAAAACCAAAAAAGAATCATAAACAATAAAATATACATCAATGGAATATTGATTGCACCTTTTAAAAAATACAAACCATCAAAACCCTGAAATATACAAAACAAATTTATGCGTATTGTTTATGTTATATATTTTGTAATGTAAAAATGTATAAAAAAATATTTACATCATAGATGTCCAAATATAAAAATATATACATCATCAAAATACATGTACATAGACTGATAATTTAAAAATTTTTAAAAGCAATATATATAGCAAAGCAAATAGAGAATAAACAATCCAAACTAATTAAAAACAAGAGACCCAGGGACCTTATGGGTCACCTGAGTATCATGCAACAACTTTGCCACAAATATATAGGATTAATGTTTTAAACCAGAGCCAGAGGCCATGAAATTCACATTTTCAAAAGAGACACACTTGTTCATAACTTAACATTTAGTAACTTTACTTAAAACCCAGAAAGAGAGCAGAGGATTATCAAAGAATTGATGCATTTTCACTATGTAATCATTAGAGCCCTGCCCTAACACCAGTACCCTGACCAGGGGTCATAAAATTCACAATTTTAGAAGAGGCACCCTTACGTATCATAACTATACTCTTAGTTCATCGGCTTATTACCCAGGAGAAAAGAAGATTGTCAACGAATTATTGCTTTTTTTAAGCACACGGAGGGTATGACGGGTCGGCAGGGATGCTCACTCCTCCATGGCACTTGATCCCACCTCTGATGTCTTAGAGGTCTGTGTTTGCTCTGCTCCTGTTTTGTAATGTTTAATGGACTTTAGCGCTCGAATACTGTTCGTGATCTCCATATATTTTTTTCATAATATGAAATACATTAAATGAACATTGGTTCAATTTAAATGAGGGAAAAGACGGCTTAAATGCTCGCCTTAATTCTGTTAAAATTGAGTCCTCCACACCCGTGAATATTCCCTGGCCTCCTTGTGTTGGAGACTTGATACATGTAGCAGCTGTATCCGTGGCTGGAGTGTCCGTGAAAGCAGCAGTTGTATCATTGGAGGGTGATATATTGGGGTAAAAACTGGGAAGGCATCTTTTTTATGGGCACCGTTTGGTACCGAGTTCCTTCGTTTCAGGGTGGAATGTTGAAGTGCCCACAAAACCTAGGTGTCAAGTATTTTTGAAACGGCCCACTTTCGTCCTCAAAGTCTTTGAAGTCGAGTCTAGGAAGCAATTGTTGTGGAGAGTTACTGAAAATTTAAGCATTAGACAAAATTGCGTTTATTTTCGTTCATATTTTATTCAGATTAATTATAGTTTAAGTTTCTGCAATTTATATCATTAGTGAAGATAGCTACATTCTGTACTGATTTTGTTTCCGGACTCTTTTATTACAATAAGGATATGACATATACATGTCCTTTCTTTTGTCTATTCGGAGGCAAAGATATATTAGCGAGATTTATTTTACATATCTCACGAAGGTCGCTAGGTTTTGTAATGATGTTGGACATGAGTCACAAATATAAAAGTTATCAAGGTTCGGAAAATTGACGTCCAACACCGATAAAATGTCTAAGAAAATGCTCTTTAAGGCTGTATTTTTCATTAAACGCACATGTCCTGAAGTACACAATACAGGACTTCACCTGCTTAACTGGTGTCGCAATATTCATGTCCTGTAACTGGTAAAAGTCACCTTACTTTCCAGATCTTTATAAACATTTCGTGAAAGTAGTCCATACTCACCATACTATGCGCGATGTTACACAGGTTGATGTGAGGATTACGTGACCTGGTGCAGGCCCGTAGGAAGCAAATTCAGTTTGGAGGGGCACAGCCATACATTTTCAGTTGACAGGGGGGGCTCTACCAAACATTTCCTGACAAGCAAAAAAAAAAAGACAGAAAAAAGAAAAAGGTCGTCAGACGTTTTTCTTGAGGGGGCACAAGCATATGGTATCTATGTTTACTATAGTAATCTATATATCGGCAAAATTATTTGGGGGGGGGGGCACCCCCCCCCCCCGTTCCTACGGCCATGGCTTTAAACCAGTTAACTTCCAGAGGTTTGACTTTTAATAAGAAAGTTACCACCTCCTCTTTGATCAATATCATTTGCTGGTATATTGGCAGAAGTAGTAGATTACTCCAGGATAGACCGGTCTATCCTGGAGTATAGGGGCCTTTATAGACGGTAAAAAAATGGAAAAATAAGAAAAATGTAAAATGCGCTGGACCGGTCTATCCAGGCGTATAGGGGCCGTTATAGACGGTAAAAAAAGGTCAAAATAAGAAAAATCTCAAATGCACTGGACGGGTCTATCCAGGATACCGTATCAAGGAGTCCCAAAATGCGCTGGTCGGGTCAATTAAGTGCATTTTTCCCCCTTTTTTATAAAAAAAAAAATACAAAAATCAAAAAAAGAAAGATTTTTTTTTTCAATTTCAACAAACCTTTATTATTGATACAATACAATAAAATACAATATTAAAAGAAAAAAGTGTCAATTCTTTTTTTTTCTGGACTTTTCATGCATTTCTTTTATCACTCTCTCTGTTTTTTTCCCCTTTTTTAATTGTTCTAAGTTTTATTTACCCTTACGAATCTCACCCATCACTTCTTCTTTAAACACAGCAATTTCATCTGTTATGATTTCTCTAAACTCACAGTGATCCTTCTGAAGTTGTACCATTATATCAGTTGATTTCTCCTGATCCTGAATCATTTTTCTTATTATACTGGCTATTTCCTTCTGGTTCTCTTTCAGAATTTGAATTATATCACATATATCTTCTAGGATTTTTTTTATCCCTCTTCTTTCTTGTAGTTCAATACCAGCCATTTCTGCTGCCAAGTCAAACATATCATTCAGAGTCTTGGAATTTTCTTCTTCCATCTTAAGGTTTGTTTTAAAGTCCCCTGACTAAAAAATAAGACTGATCCTATATACTCTCAGATCTGGTTTATATACCTTTTTAATCCATTCTATTTTTAGTCTCTACTATTTTTTTAGTTTAATCTATTTTTAATCTCCACTATTTTTTATAAGTCTAAAACTATTTTTAGTTCTTTTGTAACTATAATTATAACACCACGAGATCCTATTCTTAAAACACCTGTGCAGTAGTGCCGTGTGCATACATATGAGTCCCTCATACTTAAAATCTTGACACCCATCCAAATCACAGCGACCTATGCATTGTGACGTCATCTATAGTATAAAAACCGTCTTCTTTTGACTTTCATCTCATTCTGTTGTTAAAAATAAACATGGATCGTTTCACACGACAACTTAAGAAATGGAAAAAAAGAGAGAAAGAATTAGATAAAATTCTTCATAACAATAGAGACAGAGAATTAGATCTTAGAAAACAAAATGCCTTGTACTTACAATCAATACAGAAAGCCAATCGTCATCAACAAGTACAAGCCTTACGTCATGTAAATGTGATTCTTCATCTCATTTACCACCACTTCATTCACCACCAGGGAAACCGAAGTCCATTTCCCAGTATTATACAGTGAGATTAGATTCCACCAGACATTCCAGAAAATTTGAAGCCAAAGAAAATAAATACAATATCAATTTTGAGGAATTTCCAGAACAAGAAAACAAAGGATTTGTTCGGCGATTACTTAGAGACATGTTAAAAACGGTTAAATATGAAATGCAGTGTAATCCTAACGATTACTTACGCTTGAACATACGTCATCCTTCTCTGAAATCTGAAATCTGGTACGAGTTTACCCAATGTAAACATTTGAACGAGGAGGTCATTTTAAATAAAATACAAGCCGTTCAACAATCTAAAAAAGATTTTAAACTGGGAGACGGGTCTATGGAATTCGACATGTTTCATGTGAAATATCCTCAAGGAAGTGGTGGAAATAATACCAAACACCTGATGATCAATAAGGACACTTTCCTTAAAGGAAAAAAATCTATCGTTCAGATCGACAATCCCTGGGATAAGATGTGTTTAGCTAGAGCTATTGTCATCACCCGGTTACACAGTGAAAAACCAGAAAATCCCGACCTCGAATGGGAAAAAAGATGGAAACGTATGCGGGTAGGAGATGTAAGGGGTAATGATCAGAAAAACCAAGCTAAAGCTCTCATGGAACAAGCCGGGTGTGATATTCATCAATCTTGTGGACCCGAAGAATGGGGAAAATTACAAGTGTTATATCCTCAATATCGACTGAAAATATTCCAGATCAAGTCTATGTCTTCTAAATTCTCCTTAGAACCTATCTACAAAGGGAATGGACAAGGAATTTCTTTAAACATTTTGTTAGAAGATCATCATTACCATGCCATTTTATCCATGCCTGGTATCACAGGATGTCAATATTATTGTGATGTAGGGTACAGAAACATCACAGACCATCGATCCAAATGTCCTTTTCGATGTGATTTTTGTTTATCTTACCCTCCATGCCCTAAAGACGGGAGCCAGATTTCATGTCCTCATTGCCAGGGATTTTTTAAGAATAGAGGTTGTTATGAAAATCATTTACGACCTTACAGTAAAAATACAACAACCATCTGTAATTTGGTGGGACGATGTGACCAATGTCAGAAATGGATGCCTAAAAAATTACTCGGTCATCACTTATGCGGAGGACGGAAACAATGTAAGATCTGTAAGAAAATCGTACAGAATGATCATCAGTGCTACGTTCAACAGAAACCTCCCCAAAAGAAGAAGGGAAAAGAGACATTACAGATTTACATTTATTTCGATTTCGAATGTACCCAAGAAAACGGTATTCACATTCCTAATTTGTGCGTAACACATCGGGTCTGTCAACATTGTGGGCATTTACCCATTGAGGATCCTTGTCCTCACTGTCGACACATGGGACCCCGTCAACATGTGTTTAAAGGATTAAATACCTTAAAAGACTTCATGGACTGGTTATTACAACCCATCAGCAAAGGAGATAAGCATGGTACTTTATTACACGACGAGGCCATCATCATTGCTCACAATTTCAAAGGATATGACGGACAGTTCATTTTAAATTACCTGGTGCATTCTGCTTGCATTAAACCCACCGTCATCCAGAACGGGAGTAAAATCTTATCCATGGAAATCCTTGGATTGAAATTCATCGATTCTTTTAATGTTTTACCTTTTGCTCTGTCCAAAATGCCTTCCGCTTTTGGATTCACCGAACTCAAAAAAGGGTATTTCCCTCACTTTTTCAATACGGTACAGAACCAGAATTACGTGGGACCTTATCCCCCTCCAGATAAATACAATCCGGACGACATGACTATTAGTGGACGACAAGCTTTTTTCCAATGGTACGATCAACAAGCTGGAAAAGTGTTTGATTTCCAGAAGGAATTTTTAGACTATTGTATTTCCGACGTCGATATTTTACGACGATGTTGTGCTCAGTTTAGAGCCACCCTCAAGAATTTAGTGAATGTAGATCCCTTTAAGGAATCTATCACTTTTGCCAGTGCAGCCAATTTAGCTTACCGTCGAGGATTTATGCCCGAAGATACCATTGCCATCATTCCTAACCTGGGATATCAACCTGCTCGTCAATATTCGTCCAAAGCCTGTCGGTGGTTAACCTTTTTGAGTCAACAGAGTGGATCTCACATCCAACATGCGAGAAACGGGGGAGAAGTCAAGATCGGAAGTTATACTGTAGACGGATATCAGGAAGATAACCACACCGTCTACGAATTTTACGGATGTTATTGGCACGGATGCCCCACCTGCTTTTCCATTCTACAGACCGAAACTCATCCTCACCAACCCCAATGGACTTACCAACAATTATATGAAGAAACTTTAAGGAGGAAGTCGGTCTTAGAGCAATTTGGTTAATCTGTCACCTCTATCTGGGAGCATGAATTCGATCAACAAGTGCAAAGAGATGAAGTTTTACAGAATTTTTTATCAGACCTAAACATTTCAGATCCTTTAAACCCCCGAGAGGCTTTGTATGGAGGTCGGACCAATGCTACACGATTATATTGTGAGGAAGGAGATATGAGATACATAGACGTTTGTTCTCTCTACCCTTACGTGTTAAAACACAGACCTTTTCCTGTAGGGCATCCTCAAATCATTACCGATCAATTCCAAGACGTCAGATCCTATTTTGGACTCCTTCACTGTCGGGTCTTACCACCTCGAGGCCTCTATCACCCAGTTTTACCTTATCGCACAGGAGGTAAGTTATTATTTCCCTTATGCCGAACGTGTGCAAAACAACAAGACCCTGAACATCGATGTCGACACAATTCCCGTGAACGCAGTCTCACAGGTACCTGGGTGACAACCGAATTACACAAAGCCTTGGACATGGGGTATACTTTAGAGAAGATATACGAAGTTTGGCATTTTCCAGAAAGCAGCACAGATTTATTCAGACCTTACATCGATACTTTTTTAAAGATCAAACAAGAAGCGTCTGGATTTCCACCTGAGTGTCAGACGGAAGAACAGCAACTAAATTACATTCGTCAAGTCTTAGAAAAAGAAGGAATTAGAATGGATTGGTTAAGTATCGAAAAAAAATCCAGTGCGAAGAACCATAGCTAAACTTTTTTTAAATTGTTTGTGGGGAAAATTTGCTCAACGTCTGTTATTAGCTAAAACGAAATACTTAACGGAAGAAGAGGAATTACATCAACTCTTACAAGATTCGAAGATTGAGATTAAAGGGATCCAACTCTTAGAAAATAAAGAAAAGCCTGAATTAGACATGATGTTAGTCAATTATCAAGACAAAAATCAATTTGTAGAAGAATGTCCCTTTGGAAACGTAATACTGGCCTGTTTCACTACCGCTCATGCCAGATTACACCTCTACGAGACTTTACAACCTTTAGGAGATCGGGTGCTTTATTTCGATACGGATAGTATCATTTACCAACATAAGGAAGGACAATTTAATCCGATTCTTGGAAACAGTTTAGGAGAATGGACCGATGAATTGAACGGGGATCACATTATCAAGTTCATGTCTGGAGGTCCCAAAAATTATGCTTACCTTACCTCCAAGGGAAATTCCATCCTTAAAGTCAAAGGATTAACTCTCAATTTTCGGCCTTCTAATATCGTATCCTTAGAGACTTTAGAAAAAATGCTCAAGAAAGAAATAGATGAAGTCAAAGTGTCTTATCCTTATAAAATACAGAGGACCCGAGATCATCAAGTCAAGACAGTACCTTTAGAAAAACAATATAGAATTGTTTACGATAAGAGACAGATCTTGAAAGATTATAACACTTTACCTTATGGTTATTAAAATGATGGTTATTAACTATAAATAAAGCATTGAAACTACCTTTGTCTTCATTTGTCATCATGCAACATGAGGAGACACCTCTTCCCTCTTTTCTTTTAAAACATGAATTTACCATGGTGGTAGCAGGACCTTCTAAATCTGGCAAAACTGAATTTGTCAAGAAATTAGTAGAAAATTTACATTGGATTACCCCATGCCACAAAAAATTGTGTGGTGTTATCGGGAATGGCAACCTGCTTACACTTCTCTAAGAGATCAGGTGTCTTTCATTCGAAATATTCCCGAAGACGATGAGAAATTAGTGGCTAATTTAAATATACCACACTTACTCATTTTTGACGACATGATGGGAGGAAAAGCCATTGAATCCATCGTGGATTGGTTTACCCGTAAAGCTCATCATCGGAATACCAGTGTGATTTACATCACTCAGAATTTATTTGATAGGGCAGCATCACACCGCACCATTAGTTTGAATGCTCATTATTTAGTCTTGTTTAAAAATCCCCGAGACAAATCTCAAATCAGTGTCTTGAGTCGTCAGTTAGCTCTACCTCATTTGATGTCCGCTTATCAAGAAGCTACCAATGTTCCTCATGGGTATCTCTTGGTGGATTTGAGTCCACACACCCCAGACGAATACAGATTGAGAAGTCGATTGTTTGAATTGTTAACTATACACATGCCTCAAGAGTATAAATAAAAATGTATCATCCTCACACTTGTCATTTATCATTCAACTCTCATCATGGCACCATCAGCCAAGAGTAAATTAGTGAAAACTTTAAGACGTTTACAGCGGGAAAAAGATCCTGCTAAGCGAGCTCATTTAATTGAATTAGGGCGTAAAGCCTTATTGAATTGGTTTGCTATGGGAGCTCGAAATTTAATGAAAGGGGTATTACCCATTAATAAACAGACTCAGAGATTTATTGATCATCATCGTCAGATTTAAGTATCATCGCTGATAAATCAGCTACAGAGGAAGACAGAAAAAAAGCTATTTTAAAACGTGGCGGAGCAGGATTTTTAGGAGGAGTCATCATTCGTCATTTATTTAAATGGAATACCCCTAAAAAACGACGTGCTCGTCGTTTGAAAAGTGTGGTGGTAAGAGTCCAGAACAAAAAGACAAAAAAGAGTTTTACCAAATTGGATGGTTCGACTAGGTGGGGGGTCAAACAATAAGAAAAAACCTAATCAAAAGAAGAAGAAGAAAAGAAAAAATCCAAAAACTCCAGGTCCACCCAAAACTCCAGCTCAACGTAAAGCTATGCCTAAAAGTCTAAGAAATGAAATTAATCAGTATTATAAAGAACAAAGACAAAAAACTATTGGAGAGTTATTAAAGAAACAAGCTGAAATGAGAATGGATCGTGCTATGGCACCCATAGGCAGTCAAAGAGCCCCGGATTTATTTCCTCAAGTTAATGTAGGAATTCCTTCTCCTGGAATTAAAGTACCCATACAGACTCCCAAAATAGCCCGCTTTCAACCTTTATCTGCTTCTACATCTAAACTTCCAAAAGGAATGAGATATAAATGCCGATATTGTTCCAAAATCTATGTCACCGAAAAAAAAAATAGAGATAAACATGAGAAAGACAAACATGGCATGTATGCTCCTCCTCCTTAAGAGTATAAAAGGAGGACACACTGAGGGACACTTCTTCATTATTTCAAAAGGATGGCTAAGAAGAAGAAGAAGACTTGTTCTACAAGATTAAAATCTCATGGGCCTCTTTTAAGAGTGTTATTTAATCCTCATTATTCTTCACCCTTAAAGACAAGTATTTTAAAACATTGTTCTGGAGATTGTATTCTGAAGATTTGTGAGATTGTGTACAACCTATTAAAAGGAGTGTTACCTCTCAGTTCGGTTCAGAAACGAAAACTAGCTGGAAAGAAACACATCTTAAGGAGACTAATTCAACCTCAATCCATTCAGAAAAGACGAGCTTTGTTAGTCCAGCAAAAAAGAGGCCTCTTCCCTCTTTTACTCGGTCCTTTACTTATAGGAGCAGCATCCCTCCTAGGGAAAAAATGAGTCGTAAAATGGTGTTAGTTCTTATTGAATGAACTTAAAGGAAAATTACCTAAACCTCCCGAATTTCAAACTACTCTCAGTTTAGGTCAGGAATTAGAGGACATTACAAGACGTGAAGATTTAACCCCAGAAGAAAAAGTCGCTTTATATGATCGGAACTTCATCGATATAGAAATTATTTAGAAAAAGCTAGACAACAACCTACAAAAACTCGATTAGCTCAACCATCAGCTCAACCAGCAGCAGGAGCTCCAGCACCAGCAGGAGCAGCCCCAGCAGTAGCACCAGTACCCCCATCCCCTGCAGAAGCAACAGCAGGATCACCAGCAGGCCCAGCTGAGATTGAAGATGAAATCCTTGAAACAGTCAATAAAAACATGAAAAGAAAAGCTGGATTATTATTAAATCATTTAAAGAATAACCCTAAAGTGTTAACTTGGAATAAAGAAGGTGAAATTAGTTATCGAGGTCAAAAAGTTGCCAATTCTAACATTGTGGATTTAATGGCTGATAGTATGAGATCTCAGTCTCGTAAAAATCATCCGGTTCCTACAGGATTAGAACAATTTGCTCAAGCTTTAAAAGAGACCCGTACTCCTCTGGAATACCTGAGTAATGGAAACCTTATAAAAGCCAAGCAGAAACCTGGAAAAATCAGTACTCCTAAAAGTGACGAAAGAGACGATAGTGGATTTTCTTCCTTTTTAGACACTCCAGTGAGTAGTCCTATAGAAGATCCAGGAACCGTCATTAAAAAACCCATTTCAACCCCTGTAGGGACAAGGGTAGGATCCAAATATAGTCCCTTTAGAGCTCGACAGAAATTAAAAAACAAACTCGAAGAAGAAGAAAAGAAATTAGCAAAAATTGAAGAAAATTGGCTTCCTTTACCTAAGAAATGAAAAAGAAACTAGTGGAAGATATTTTAAAAGAGATTTATTATGATCCTAAAAGAGGGTACGGAGGAATACAAGCTTTGTATCGTCAGGTCAAACCTTTAGGAATTTCTCTGAAAAAGATTCGAGACTGGTTAAAAGAACAAGATACTTATACTTTACATAAACCCATTCAAAGAAAATTCCGCAGACAACAAACTAGAGTGACCGACATAGATGAACAATGGCAATTAGATTTAGCAGATGTGTCCAGTTTAAAGAAATATAATGATGGATATACTTTTTTATTGTGTGCCATTGACGTCTTATCTAAATATGCTTGGGTAGTGCCTTTAAAACAGAAAACAGAAAAAGAAATGATTCGAGGATTAGAAGAGATTTTTCAACAAGACGGACGACGTCCCATCCGCATTCAATCCGATCAAGGCAAAGAATTTACCAATAAAGAATTCTTACAAACTTTTAAATCCATTCATATTTTTACCACTCGTAATACGGACACTAAAGCCAGTATCGTGGAACGATTTCAGAGAACCCTCAAAGCACGCATATGGCGTTATTTCACTCGTCATAAAACCAGACGATATTTAGTCGTCTTACTGGATTTAGTATATGCTTACAATCATTCTTATCATCGAAGTATTAAAAGAGCACCAGCTCAAGTGAATGCTTCTAATGTATTGAAAGTCTGGAAAACTTTATATGAGGAAAAATCTCAAACATTCCCTAAAAACCTCAATTTAAACAAGGAAATCGGGTCCGCTTTAGTAAAGCTAAACGCACTTTTGAAAAAGGATATTTACCCAATTGGACTACAGAATTGTTTACCATTTCTAAAAGAGTGTCTGGAAGATATCCTTATGTGTATAAAATCCAAGATGATCATGGTGAGGAATTAGAAGGCACTTTTTACGAGAAAGAATTACAACAGATTAATAAAAAAGATGATGTGTACGAAGTGGAGGAAATCTTGGGGTATAAAAAGCGACGTGTAGGGAAAAAAATCATTCAAGAAGTCAAAGTGCGGTGGAAAGGATATCCTCCTAGTTTCGATTCATGGATTCCCCAAACGGATCTCATCAAATAACTCCTCATTGGAAATTTTGTGGAGAGAAAGTGCCTCGAGAAGAAATTGTTTATTTTGCACAATTATTCATTTGTGTATCTCTTATCATTACCAGTGTGGTCATGTTAGCTTTACATGATACTAATCGAGAATATTGGATGGTCTGTGTTAGTTCTTCCGTAGGATACATTATGCCTAGTCCTACCGTAATGCATCATACACCTAAGAAGACCACAAATCCAGGGAGTCTAAAAATAGAGACACAATAGAGTATATAAAAATAGACACAAATCCAGGGAGTCTAAAAATAGTGACACCATAGAGTATATAAAATGGAACAAGTCAAAAAAAAATTGATCATTTCTGATTTCACTGAGACAGAGAGAGAGAGACAGAGCACACACACACACACAAAAATACAATGGAGTATTTAAGCTCAGAGTATCGTTGGAAAATGAAAGGTTCTACTAAGAAAGGAGAATGGATGAAAAACAAACAAGAATGTATTCAAGATTTCAAGGATAAGAATCCAGGAAAACAAAAAGATGCCACCCTGTATAAGATAATGAAGTTTCCAGACCATCAATGGGTAAAAACACATAAGATGGGAATATTAGGGGGTCGAAAGGAACCTAAGTATCAGGAATTCAGATGGAAAGAAAAATATGTCTTAATTCACAAACAAAAGGCACCAGAAAGGACTTGGATTCAAGGAAAATGGATGGAAAGAGCCAAAGATTGTATCCAAAATTATCTGAAAGTGCTCTTAAAAGGATACAGTATCATGGACTGTGCTTGTGAAACAGAATATTTGTACATGAGAAGATCTTTTCCCATAGATGAAACAAAAGAAGTGTCCAGTAGTTTTGAATGTTTATTAATATGATTATTTTGTTATGATTGTTGTTATTATGAATAAAAAAAACACACACACAAAAAATTACAAGTCTTATTTTTTGATCTGTATCACGTTTTTTTTTTAGTGTGATTAATGACGTCACAATGGACATACTTGAATCGCTGATTTGTGTATTACCTGTGTATTAATGACTCGGCAAAAAAAAGTTTTTGCACACAGCACACTTATGTGGCCAGGTGTTTTCA
The DNA here is from genome assembly GCF_033153115.1 of Saccostrea echinata. Classification (NCBI taxonomy): domain Eukaryota; kingdom Metazoa; phylum Mollusca; class Bivalvia; order Ostreida; family Ostreidae; genus Saccostrea; species Saccostrea echinata. The sequence goes on from NW_026889754.1 coordinate 9,926,405, forward strand.
GAATAAGATCTCGTGCTAAAATAAATATAGTAACAAAATTCTAAAAATAAAACACAGAAAAAGGTATATAAAGCTTAGCTTTGAGTACACTGCGCTCAATCATGATTTTTATGTGGAGAATAGCGTATATGATTGACGTAGAAAAGTATTACTGTGATAGGGAGATGATCCATAACCGTACATTTACGGTGTATGATTATCCCGGATGGCATCACAGAACTTATCGAATTTGCGAGCATTGTGAAATGACTTTTCCTCACTGGTTTGTGGATGATCCCCCTTCCATGGAGACCTGTGGATGTAGCTGGTGTGTGAAATATTTCACATGGAAGTTCGGGACAGAGAATATGGTGTCCCCATGGGTTAAAGTAACGAGAAAAAGAGCTTTAAAGAAATGCCTGACCTGCTGGGAGGAAAATACGGAGGGGAGATGGAAGTGTCAACAATGTCGACAGTATCCTTGCTGTGAGAAATGTGTTGAGAACTTTGTCAAGACTTGCTACAGACTTTGTTCATTATGTAGATATGAAGGAACTAAATCATAAAATGAAATGTGTATAAAGAACATTATAGAGACTTCTTACAGACAATGTCCCTTATATCGATTTGATGGTTAAAAAAATAAATAAATAAAATTCTTTTTAAAAAAGAATTGTTGTTGTTATTATTATTATTATAAATAGAAAGGTTAGAAGTAAATATCTCTCAGTCTCTTACTGAACATGGCTGAGAACAGTGGTTTTTACATGACATTACCCAGTGATAGCTCCATGCAATCTTTTCCGGGGAATACAACCGCTCAATTTAAAACTTTATTACCACAATCTGTGGATTTAATGGATGGTCAATGGGAAGTAGCATTAACCGAAATGATCTATCCTTGTAGTATAGAAAATATAAGTCAGGATGAATCTTATATCGATGTGTGTATAGTGGAAAAAGTTCCACCTTTCTTTAAAGGCGTTTCACCATCAGAGAAACTGGATCTCGAGGACCCCGATAAGTACCAGTGGGGACGGTTTGAATTATTGAAAAGTACTCCCATCACTTTTCAACAAGCCCAGCTTTTAGTAGATTCGAGTAAACCTTATTGGTTAATCGGTACTTATGATCCTAAAGAGAAATTGAATTTTATCGACTTCGATTTAGACCGGGACCTTATCCTAACCCTACAGCTATCCTGGCAGAAATCAATGAAGGTTTAGTACAGACCATGAAAAAAATCTGGAAAAAGTATCACAAATGGACCGAGAAAAAAAACCCCACAGATCAAGGAAGTGATTACGATGATGATGTGTATGGAAATTTAAAACAGAGTTTAAAGACAGTGATACAAGATCTGAAAGAAGAAGAAGAAAAACCCTCAAAAATTGAGATGAAATTTAATTATCGGAAGGATTTCAATCGAGTGAATTATGTCACTCATTTACGTCAAATTCCCATCTTTGTACGTCTTCCCTTAAGTCTGGCTTATAAATTAGGATTTCATGATTCTAAATTAGTCCCGGAAAATTGGACAGAAGACACGACCAAATGGATTAACATCAGTTATCTGGCTCCAGACTGTAGATTTATATCGAAATTTAAAATCCATGTATGTGTATTGTGATCTGATTCAACCCCAGACCGTTGGCTCGAATGCCTTGAAATTATTAAGAGTGGTCCCTTGTCAATTTGAACACAAAGACAATCAATATAAATGGGAACCCATACGTGCGGAATATCTCCCTTTGAGTAAAAAAAATTTTGATACCATTGAGATACACATCATGACACCTTTGGGAAAACCCATGCCTTTTTTAAGTGGAAAAACTCTAGTCAAACTTCATTTTAGAAAAGTGTACTGAGATGAGTGTACAGCTTTTTTGTTACATCCTATTGGGAGTCATGATTTGTCTGGTATGCTGTCTATTTTGTATTCAGCCCTAAAAAGGGGTATAAAAGGAAGTCCTCAGAGTGCAGAAAAGTCAGTTTTTAAGAACAGTTATCACCATGCAGTATCATCCAGGAATATTAAGACAGAGAGGACACGGTTGGACTTATCATAAAGGTTTATTACGACAAAAAGGACACGGGTTTGGTCTTTTAGCTCCGGTGTTAAAATTAGCAGCTCCAGTAGTCAGTAATCTATTAGGTGGAATATTAGGAGGGGGTCAACAGCAACCACCCCCACCTCCACCACCACCACCAGCTTATTATTATCCACCCCCAAAAAAACATCAAAGAGGGGAAGGATTTTTTACGGATTTACTGAAAACGGGAGCTAAACATGCCTTGACCGCTGCTGCTAGAACGGGGTTAGATGTGTTAGAAAATAAGAGATCTTTAAAAGACGCTATCAAAACTCACGGAATACAAGCCCTGAAAAATACTTCGGGAATGGTGAAACAAAGCATGAATCTAGGAGATAGTAAGAAAAAAAGAAAACAGACAGAAAGAGTTTTGTTGGCTAGAGGAGGTCCTAAGAGAAAAAGAAAAAATCAAGGAGAGAATATTCCCAAGAAGAAGAAAACACGGTCTTTAGATGTCTTTGACTGAGAGACTATAAATAGAGGAGTGTGAGGGAGAGGAGTTTCATTTGTGAAAAATCAATCTTAGTAGACAGACATCATGTTACAGCCCGATTCCTGTGCCTGTGGGATGGACAATTTACAATTGTTCCAAGTCCCTCCCACTAATATTGCTTTAGAAGACTCCAAATGGGAAGAATATTACCCTATTTCTAGTACTTTAGATTCAGAGACAGCTCCGATCGAATTTGAAATTAAAGGACAAGGAGATCAATATCTAGATTTATCTCAAACTTATCTTCAAATGGTATGTCAATTTGTCCAAAATGATGGAAGTGATCTGGGTGGAGATCCTGCAAAAACAGCCCCAGTGAATAATATCTTGCATTCCTTGTTTACGGAAATTGATATCAGTCTCAATGGAAAAATAATCACTCCAGGGACCGATACTTATCCTTACAAAGCTTATCTGGAGAAATTACTGTCTTATAAACCCAGAACTTTAGCCACACAAATGAAAGCCTGTAGTCTATGGGAAAAGGATACGGCAGGACACATGCCCGAAAGGGGGCTAGCAGCTCTGGGAGTGGCTGCTAATCAGGCCTTTGCTGTAGCTCATGATACTTGTACCATTAACAAACCCATCATTCCAGCATACCCAGCCAATTCTAAAAACGAAGGATACAGAAAACCAGCCATAGATGCTAGTAAGAAAATTACTTTGTTGGATCGTTTACATCTGGATTTGTTTCAACAAGATCGATTTCTACCGAATGGAGTCGACGTCCGTTTGAGATTTAATCGAGCTAGACCTGATTTCTACATGATGACAGCTCAACCCAATACGGGAAAAGTCAAAATATTAAGTATGGTCTTGTGGGTGAGAAAAGTGAAACCTTCCCCTACTTTAATGAATCACATCAATCAAACTTTGAATACTCACAGAGCTAAATATCCATTAAGAGTGGAAGTCAAAACTTTTACCATGCCTACAGGAACTCAATCTAAGATTACCGATCATCTGTTTCAAGGCCAGATGCCTAAACGTCTCATTTTAGGATTTGTGGAGAATGCGGCTTTTAATGGAGATAAAACTAAAAATCCCTTTAATTTTCAAAATTTTGGGATTAAAAAATTAGATGTTAGTATCAATGGAGAGACCATGATGACTCGTTGTTTCGAACCTAATTTTAATGAAGATTTATATCTGAGATCTTATCTGAGTTTATATCAAGCTTTGGGAAAATTAGGAGAAGATTGGACTCCGGACATTACCTTAGAAGAGTATAAAAACGGATACACTTTATGGGGCTGGGATTTCACTAAAGATCAAGAAGCCCAATCGAATAAATTCCATCTCATAGAAACAGGAAATTTAAGAGTAGAAGTCCAATTTACTAACAACACGGCTACCACTTTAAATTGTGTGGTGTATGCAGAATTTGATAACCTCTTAGAAATCAACAGACAGAGAGAAGTGAGCATTGATTATTAATGGATACAGGACAGTTGAGAGAAGTGTTGTCTAGAGAATTAAAGAGTTCGTTTGGTGGAGTGTATCCTTTAGATTTATTACCAGATCAATTAAAATTTGGAGAAAAAGCCATTGTAGTCAATACAGATCCTCAAGATCAACCTGGAGAACATTGGGTGTGTTTATATGTAAGCAGTCCAGTGGTAGAATATTTTGATTCTTATGGATTTCCTCCCTTACAAAAAGAAATTCAAGATTTTATTCATCGTCATGGTCAACAATGGATTTATAATCCGTATCGATATCAAGATTGGAATACCGATGTGTGTGGACAATATTGTGTGTATTATTTACATCAAAGACATATGAAGAAAATCAAAGCAGATGAATGGTTATTTCCCTTTGACTATCATACAGCTTTACAAAGAGATCATTATGTAGCTCAATGGTTCAAAGACACTTATCATAAAAGATCAACAGGTCATGGACAAACTTGCCAACATTGAATACTTAAGGAAGCACTAAGATAATCTGACTTGACTAAATCAGTGATACAATATGACGTCATAGTAGGCGAGATGACGTCAAGTTTAGAACACAAGTTTTCCCAATATTGCTATTTAGAGATATAATTTGACTCCTGAAAATGAATAGAAATTTGCAAATATTAACAAAAATAAAATTTTTATTTTGTTATGCTGTATCTGTCACTTGAATTATAATCTCCGACCAATGACGTCATAACTTCAACAAGTAACTTGAGAATCGATCATGTTGTGTAACGAGAATTTGGCCAAAACGGCATGTAAAAAGATACGTAAAAGGAGGTTTAGAAGCAAATACCGTGAATATTGTGTGTTATTCATGTGAAGTTAAAGTATGTTAAACAGGTATGTTGATTTATTTTCATCGATTATATCTTCTATTGAAGACAGTCAGCTATTTACGTATCCAGGTTGGCCTTTCCTCTGTCATTCGTGACAACAATAATGCAAAAGAACAACACTAAGCTGGATACTTAAAAACATAAGATTTGTACATATCGGAAGCTTGTGTTCTATAATACTTGGAAAGTGCTGCTAGAATCGTGAGGTAAACATGGTTTGTAGAAATATCTCGGGTTATATGCATAAAATGCAAAACATCGGGTAAGGTTTCGTACATATATGTGGAATAATTATTTTCCCGATCGGGCAGTGGGATTCTAGCAGCACTTTTTAGACATAAGAGATGTTTTTCAACTATGTTATTTACTCAAAGAAATTATTTAATCCCGGGGTAGTGTTGTTCTGTGAAGTTTTTCATTAAGGAATATTTTGCTATTAATAGCGGTCACGTGATGACGTCGAGGTGGTGCACTACTTGGCCTCGGACACTCCGTGTCTTTATGTAATAGTTAATAATAGTTTATGTTTAATCGGAGACTTTGATGAATAATTAATCTTAATTTTCTTAAAAAATTCTAAATTTCCCGAGAAATGATTTGTATGCTTCCTTAACATACCCGCGCAATGTTTCTATCAAAATGTATTGTAAAAAAAATTGTTATTGTTATTATTATTATTATTATTGTTTGTTGTTCTCAAAATAAAAAGAAAAAAAATGCTGCCTAGGTGTTTTTAAGAATCTGAACTGATGCTCTTATATAAAAATAGTAACAAAGAGTTAAAAATAAACTTACAAAAAAAAGGTATAAATACAAAGGGACTAATGTGTATTAAAATCAGTTTGATGATGATGAGCTTGAGTAAAAAGTCAAAAGATATGGAGGAAGAGAAAATACCATTATTAGAAAAAAGAATGATTATGCCTATGGAAGAAGAACATTCCAGTCCTCCCAAAAGAAGAATAGAACTGAAAACTCTGGAGGAGGAAGAACCCTGTAATGTTTACTTGCCCGCAAATGAGAAGACCCATGACCCAAAGGACCCATACAGAAGTTACAGAGTAGCCACTAACTGGACATTTGTTTTAAATCAAGTGAACGAAGAAATAGAAGATGTAGACATTTTTCTGAACCTTGAAGATGAAATTCAATACTTGATCCTAAAAAAGGAAATTCATCCCTGGACAGGAAAAGTGCATCAAATCAGGGGTTTCATTCAAATGAAAGAACCTGTAGGAGGACTGGATGTGCATAAACTTAATCTTACAGCAAGATTTGATATGTCCCACAGTACACCAGAATTAGAAAGAATGTTTTACAGGCAAGGTGGTAACTATCAAGAATATGGAATTCTGAAACCTGAGGAGAGAAAGAATTACTGCAGAAATGGGAAACAGCAAAATTGTGCCTGGAGAAATTTTCAATGTAAAAAAGAGAGAAATGATCAAGAAACTGGAAAATAGAAATTAACATTTTAACAATTTTGTTATTGTTGTTATTTTGTTCAGCTTAAATATATAAAAAGTGACATTAAAAAAAATACGAGGGGTTATCAAAAAGTTCGTGGACTGACGCGATAAAATTAATAATATGTAGTCTTTGCTTACAAAATTTATGCGGAACATAAAACAACAAAAGTTTAAGAAATGTTGAAAATTTTAGCTTGATACGTTGATAATTTGCCAAATTATTCTAAAATTAAAAAGACTTTATGTGATCATCCGGCGCTGTCGCCGTTTAGTGTCATGACGTCCGTTTAACGTCATTGTTTCTTAATGTCCGCTCTCTCTACCTCATACACTTATCTTGATGAGATTACCTGGAGTTAAGTAAGGACTTAAACCCGTCTTATTTATATGAATTTACAATGTCATGAGCAGTTGTTTTCAATGCATATAATATTGTAAACGGATCTTTATGCGGGGAAAGATCCTCATTTGATTATGCCAGAATACTTAGCTTGTTGGAGTTCAATTTCTACCACACATGATCAACGTCACTTTTCGACGTGACTGACTTTTGACACCCTGACTACAAATCGACACTAACTGTGCATATTTCATCTCTCTGAATCTTTTTGGGCATTAAAAAACAAGTACTCTGGATGCATTTTATTTTTCTGTAGCCAGTTTAAACATTCCTTAGGTCAATACCAGTTTTTCCAGGAGCGAAACTCTATAGAGTGTTTGAAAAAGAAACCTCTCACCCTTTTTGACGTTATTTTCAAGCCCATAATTGTTTGAACACTCCATATAAAATTTACGATAAAATTTCATAGAAATTACAGAATGGGGTAAAAATTGCAAATTTTACTGAACAAATGTGTCGTACCACATGCCTGAATTAACGAGATTATTTGATGACAAATACTCATATCTAAAGAGTTTTTCTCAGTTACACTCAGGTAGAAAAAACGTCATATTAGAGGTTGCGCCGCCTGGACATACCTTTGCTTACAAAAACACTAACAATTTATTAAAAAATAAAAATTATGATTTATGGTTTATTCTATAGATAGAAAAGATGATGCTTACTAAATGTGTAAAAATTCATTGGTGTACCTAAAGCGGTTTTAATTTTATGACGCTAGTCCACGAACTTTTGATAACCCCTCGTATATATTCCAGTGTGTATTATAAAAAATTGACACTGTCTGCTATAAAAAAAAATCCTTTTGTGTTAATAAAAATCATTATGTGTGATATGCAATAAAAATATGTTAATAAAAAATATAGATGTCTATTTTTTTTTTTAAATAATCTTTGTGTGTTAATAAAATGATTATGTGTAAAATAAAAAAAAGTTTAAAAAAAAATGTATTTCTTATTTCTTTTTTTTTTTTTTTAAAAATTAATATTAATAAAAAAAATTAATTCTAATTTTTAAAACAACAGTGACCTCTGGGTGTTTTATGAGACGTTTCTATTATAACCAGATGTTTTTTGAAAAGGTATCTTTTCGAATCATTGAAGTGGCCCTTAAAAAGGCCGTTGATTTTTTTCTTTTAGGGTTTACTCCCTTACTCCTGCTGCTGCTGTTGGCTGCTTGCCCTCTCGGAATAATACCCAAAAGCTTCCCTGTCATCAGAGTCGAGATTTCTTAGGGAAATCCTCTCCACGGAAAAGGATTATATCTGCATAGTGGGCAGCCGAGTCTTCTATCAATGAGCCTCGCAGAACACAAAAAACAGGCTGGTCTCTGCCGGCATTGATCGCAGATGTAATTATTTTCTTCCTCTTCACAAAAACAGAGGCTGCAGAAGATGGTACTTACTGGAACTTGTAACCCCCAGCTGGGGATACACCCCTGAAATCTAGTCTGGGTCTGCTGGGTCTGGTGATGGTCGACCTCATTCACCGTGGTTGGTTTGGTAGGCGACGGTGATGGTGAATCCGGCGAATCAGGAATATCAAAATTTCTCCCCTCTTCCTGGGGCCTCGGATGGTAGATAGGCCTTGGTGGTGGTGGTGGTGAGGGTCCCCTTGGTGATGGAGGTCGAGGGGGTGATGTTCTGCTCCTCCGCTCAGGCCTTAGATATGGCGTCGCAGATCTTCTGGCCGTTCTGTTCTGGCTGAGTTGAACCCTCATCATGGGACATCTTAATAACTCCTCTCCATCGCTAATTCTTCTTACTGCATAATAGCATATAAGCTCGATGCCAGGGATGAGAAATAATTCCTCGTGGAAATCTTCCTGAGCCATATCGTTTGGGTCGCTAAGAAATCAGCTAGTAACGAATGACAGTTAACAGCTGACGAGCGTTGGTATTTATACACACAGCGCGACCTGAAAAGAAAGCACCCAAAAGCCCGGATGAAACAGAGCTCAAAAAATCATGGAGAATTCAAAATTGTGTTATTCTGTGTTTGTGAATATCTCTGTTGGATTAAATAACATATTATGGAATGATATATAGTTTCAAACCTTCTAGTTAAAGAAGGAAGCTAAGTTTTGAGGATGATTTCACAGTATTATTCATACATGACATTCCTCCGTTGTTTAGAACAGGCTCATTCATGCCGAAGCGAAGACCTAACCTTGAGTGACTTGAATACATAAAATAAGGAGTTTTAAACTTTTAAAAGTGTGACACAAAGAAAACTTAATGTCTATCATAAGATCGAACCTAAGGAAAAGTGTTGAGAGGGTTTTTAAATCAAAAGAATCCTTACAAGTGTAGAAATAAACTTAGCGTCGGTCTAAACATAAACACAAGGGAGGTCAAAGGTCAGCCATTTTCAGAAAATCAGTGTATAGACTTGTATAGAGCCTATAAGATTCTTTTCAATCCTGATCTTTGAAGATGAAAATTTTGAAATGAATACAATCGGAAACTTATAAAAATCATTTGTATACAATTTATTTCCAATGGGAATGTCTAGATTTTTTATAAAAAGACCAAAACATCTCAGCGTCTAAAAAAGGACACAAGATGGCGTCCTATTTGTATAGAAATAATAACAAAAAAAGAACTGATTGTGTTTTTTTCATTCTTTTTTTATTTTTTTTTTAGTTTTAACAATTGTTCCAAGTGTTGAATTCTCCTCTGAAATCTTAATCGATCCGCTACTACGGTCATCCATTCACTTTTCCGATCTTCGGGTGGTAAATCATGAATTTCATTCAAGTCTGTATTAAAAGTCACACATTTCTTAGTAGGTCTGATATTTCCAGAGATTTCATTCCGTATTGAATACAGATTTTCTCCATCGTTTCTATTTCTTTCCAAAGTAGAATCACTTTGCTCCCTTCGGGATGACATAGAAAACTGTAGGGTTTTTGTAAATATTGCATCATGTTCATCCCGTACATTTTTTCGGGTAAAGTCTTTTTCATTCGTTGACATAGGAAATGAATAATCGCTAATCTCCCCACTGTCGTAGGATGGGATAAAGCCAGGCATTGTAACCACAAGTCCTGAGTTGTTTCTATGATGTTGTCTGCTTTCTGAAACACTTGTTCCTCTTCGGGGGTTAATGGTTGTTCCTGTTGTTCTAGACATTGCATTAAAGTATCATAACTTTCCAACACTAAAGTGTGATAGTGTCTCAACATGATATCAATGATTTTAAAAAAAGAAATGTTTTTATGACCTTATTTATACCTTTTGTTTTTCTATTTATAGAAATAAAACCAATCAAGGTAAAAATAGGCTTAAGTTAAGTCTTTTGCACACGGTACTATACTACACAGGTGTGTTTTAAGACTTGAATTGGTGCCAAGATTAGGTACATGACCCTCTCTGCAGGTGTTTTAAGAATCAGATCTCGTGCTTAATATATATAATTATAGTAACTAAAAGGTAAAAATAGTTTTTCAAACTTGAATCGGTGCCAAAATTTGACCTGTGCAGGTGTTTTAAGAATGGGATCTCGTGCTTTAATTATAGTAACAAAGAGCTAAAAATAGTTTTCATAAGGTATATAAACTCAGAGTTAAGTCAGTTATAGCATCAGTCTTGACACATGTAGAGAGAATAGACATGGCAGAAGCAATGATGAATCTTAATAATCTTACAGGTCAGAATTATATTCCACCTCAGAGTACAGGACTGGGATATGCCTTACCCACGGCACCTGATACACAAGATCCCATCGGATTGGATTTGGGACTTTATAATATGCCAGAACCCATGACCAAAGAAGATATGAGCATCTTAACCACCACTCTGGATGGCATTGTCAACATGCTGACTCAATTGAAAGAGTACAACACCAGTGAATTTTGTTTGTTAAGGGGCAAATTATCCAGATTAGAAGTTAAAGTGACTAACATCCAGGAGAAAATGAATGGTGGATTTTATCAGAAAAAACAGAGTAGCAGCAGTAGTAGCAGCACAGGAAAAAAGACAAAAGAAACAGATCCATGTTACATTTGTAAAGAGTTGGGACATCGGGCTCCAGACTGTCCCAGAAAACAACAGGATTTGTGTTATAAATGTGGAAGAATGGGACATTGGGCTAATGAATGCCCAGAAGATGATCAACAATTAGTGAAAGAAGTACAAAAATTAGAGAAAACCCAAGAGAAGAAAAAACACCAGGAACATCAAATTCCTACCAAAGGCACTAACAAAAGGAAACTTGAAAATACCAATGTAAAGGAGAAACTAAAATTGAAACTCCAGAAAAATAATTGACAGTTTTGTTGTGAATAATGGATGTGAAACAGTAAGTTTTCATGTTTTCTTTTGTGAACCTTGTGATATTCCTGTTATAATAGGATTGTTTCTCTGATGTTTTTTCTTGTTTTGTGTGATAATGACGTCATAATGGACATACTTGAATCGCTGCCAAGACTGTGTAGGTCCTGCGTATTAGTGACTAAGCAAAAAAAAATCCTTTTTGTACAGTGATAAAAAATTTGTGATTTTCGTGTTGTAATAGGACTGTTCTCTGGTCTTGTTTTTCTTTTCATATTGTATTGTATTGTATTGTATCAATAATAAAACGTTTGAAATTTTTTTGATTTTTGTATTTTTTTTATAAAAAAAGGGGGGGAAATGCACTTAATTGACCCGACCAGCGCATTTTGGGACTCCTTGATACGGTATCCTGGATAGACCCGTCCAGCGCATTTGAGATTTTTCTTATTTTGACCTTTTTTTACCGTCTATAACGGCCCCTATACGCCTGGATAGACCGGTCCAGCGCATTTTACATTTTTCTTATTTTTCCATTTTTTTTTTACCGTCTGTAAAGGCCCCTATACTTCAGGATAGACCGGTCTATCCTGGAGTAATCTACTACTGACAGATTCTTCCCATCTTGTGAAACAGTGATTGCTACTTTTTACGGCCTGCTTCTCAGAAAATCTGGTATTCATGGACTACAAGTCTTTGCCTCTTCTGTTGCTGTCAAATTTTGTCTAACATACCTAAAAATAAAACTCTTCTATAAACGCACTTAACTACTTGTAAATCAGTTTGCAAAGTTATGTACATACAAACTGAAGGCACCAGTTAATATTTTACATAGTTTGCATTTTAACAATAAAACATGTCTTGCATTGATTTACCTTAATTTCTTTAACCGACACTACATTTTCCATCTAAAATATAACCTACCTTTGGTATGAATCTGGAGGAGAATCATTCCGTAGAATAGTAAGAAAATGGCAAAGAAATTTTGGCTTTTTGGTGTCTAATTACTCATATTTTAGACTTATTCTGTTTTTGTACACCATCCTTGTAATTTGCAGATGCACTTAATTTTTTTTACGAAATGTTTGAAACCATCTCTAAAAATGTTAATAAAATTATGCAGCAAAAATTTTGTAGAATGCATAGCAGATTACTTTTACAAATCCAGCTAAATGATGTAATTTTTGGCCAAAAGATCTAGATATTTTTACTCCAATATTTGAACGTGATCGGAAGGTCGTGTGTTCGAATCACGGCCGCGACTGACATAAGTCGATAAAAAAAAGGTAGCAACTGTTCCTTCGCCAGGCGCTCGCACTTTGAGGTGAAAGTTGTGGGGCTTTCGGATGAGACCTCAAAAACCGAGGCCCCGTGTCACGGTAGGCGTTGGAACGATAAAGAACCCTCACTGCTCAATGGCCCCGAGTGCCGAGTAAAGATCTAAATTTGAAGCCCTTTACCGGTATATGGTGACGTCTTTTACGAGTAAAAATTTCGAATGGGACGTAAAAGAACATACAATCAATCAAAGAGTCTCGCGTCGGAATTTAAGATTTGATTTTTCTCACCAATGGTGATTGCTGAAAAATTTTCGAATTCTTTTTTCAACAAATTTATCATTAAATTAAGTGGGCAGCTCAATGATGATATTTTGGACAATATCGAAACGGTCTTCTTCATCTGCTGCAAGTGATTTTTTTCTTTTCCGAACAGCATTCACCAAAATGCTTTTATTTGCATTTGTCCAGTTGGTATTTGTTGTGAGATAATTTGTAGTCTTGGGAGTTGTCGTATAAAAATTGTGTTCGGCACACGCATTTCTCTGGTAATTAAACATACCTCTGTTTATCATTCATAACGCTTTAATGCAGTGTATAGAATACGGAATTTTCCAAATTCAATAGATGCTATTTGAGACGAACTGCTTTTTTGCTACAGGAATTCCAGAAATCAATGTTCTGAGAGTCTTTGTTATTAATAGCTATAATTACTTTGACAAAATTATAATAATTCATGTTTTGTTTACCTCAAGGTGACGATCCCCTCTACTGCATGATGTCATATATGTAATCTAACAGTTATGGAAAGATTTTAAATAAAAAAAAAAATTAAAATTTTTGTGTGTGTTTCTAAATTTAACTGGCTGTTACCAATGAAATGCGTAATTGTGCCTCCAACAAAAGTCGCTGCAATCTGCCCATGGTGAAATAAGGAGAGGAGCGGATCGTCACCCTTGGCTAGCGAAAATATATAACTTGGAACTCAAGTAGACTACACTGAGTAGTGTCTGACATACCTAGATTTGCCGTTTTAAGGACGTACCCCCAGAACTTGGCTTAACTGGTTAAATACGTTAAAAGTTGGTCCAAATATTGTGCGCCTGTATCTTTTGGGGAGAACGTCAGGACAAATTCTACAAATTCTTTCCGAAGGTAATTTTGTTTACAATATTTAACTTCACATGGTGAAATGTTCGACGCGCCTTATAATTGGTGGTGCTAGCTCTCTGGCTGTAAGCTATGAAATGCGTAATTGTGCCTCCAATAAAAGGTAGCGCAATCTGCCAAGGGTGAAGAGCGGAGCGGATCGTCAACTTGGCTAGCGAAGATGTATAACTTGAATCTCAAGGAGACTACACTAAGATACATAATTCTGTTTATAGGTTTTGGATTTCATAACTTAATTCATAATATTGAGATGTAGGTGTTCAAGATACTAAAATTCAACTGTATATGAAAATCCCAGTGACTTAGAGCTTGATGCCCAAATGCTTACAACCTTAAAATACTGATCAACTAAAAAAATGTAAAAAATTATGAACATGTATTTTCAACTTTTCAACACAGAATTCTCATTACAATCTACACTCAGGAAAACACATGAGGAATGGCAATCAGAGACATCAGAACTGGACATGATAAACAATATAATTCAGCTTTTATCCAATGGAAACATCAGTCCTTTCATGTAAATGTAAAATCTACATTCAAATATTTTTAAATATTTTACATAAACATTTCAAAATAGACAAAAAAATAATTCAAGGTTGATCACAGATCTGTTTACTCTTACGATTTCGCCGTATTTTGTACGGATTTTGAATCCAAAATACGTCTCACGTTTTGCTATAATGAAAATACGGAAATCGGGAAATCCTTTCATTTGGATTTTAGCAGCTAGGTTTCATTATGATGTCTCAGTTTGACGCTTTTTAATCGCTAAAACAAGAGATAGATTTCAAACACTTAATTGATGTCGGATTGTCAAAACGCAGTGGTTTAAAAATGACAGAAACCACTCGAAAGAAAGCAAGGCATTATGCCTTTCTTTGTTATTAAACCATGTTTATTTTTGCTAATCAGAAATGTAGTTGTTCTCTAGTAATATATGTAAAATCGATGAAAAGTGAAATCTTACGGGGAAATGCCAAATCTCACTGACAAACCTAATAAAAAATACCGAGAGACAACAATATGGGTAAACAGGTCTGTGATCATCTTAGAATATCAAGCAAAGGACAGGTACCAAATAACACTGGCAATGTGCTCACAGGTTCCAAGTACTCTTGCTCCTGATTTACAACGGCAATACCAAGAGATCACGATACCACCCTTAAAACCTTATCATATGGAAGCATTTGCTTGAGATATGTCTATCCTTGATCTGGCAGCAAGGAGGCGTTTATGCTGGTCAACCCATATCTCATTTTCATCCTAGATCACATGTTCCTGGGTGTGAGAGTTTGCCAATTTAATTTGATACACACCAAGATACAAATCACGAAATTCTTCGAATACTTCGGAAAGTCATCAATAGTGCATGATATTCAAATCATCAATCTCCCTCCAAATGAACCATTTCTTTAAGAATTTTCTGATTCTACCTCCATCTGCAGCAGATTTGTCTGGGTAGAAAGATATCGCATTTTGGCTGCAGTCTGTAAATCACTCTCTTCATCACCACTGCTGAGCTGGGGCCTAAAACATTTCTCTTTCAGATCAATTACAATTTATTCTAATTTGAATTTTTTGTAATAATTTAAATATGTTCACACTATTATAGATTTTTATAATTTTAAAGAGTGTTCCTTTATTTGTTGCAAATTGCACTTTTGTTTAGTGCCATTATCTAAAAAATATCGAGAGAATGTATTGAATTAATTCTACCGTGTTTTTGTCTTCAGGGTGTGCATGTTTCACGCCGAGGTGCCTCATTAAATCGCCTTTTCGCAAGGGCAAACACTTAATGGAACTTGACCATTTTTGGAATATATATAACGGACACAGTCCTTAACTTGAAAAGTGCTGCTGCTTTCCTGAACTCTGGATCATTACTTAAAAAATAAATTTGTTTGTTTGTATGTTGTTTAACGTCCTTCTCGAGAATTTTTCACTGTATGGAGACGCCACAACTTGCCGGTGGAGAGCTGCAAATTTTGTCCTATGCTCGGCACTTACGGCCATTGAGCAGTGAGGGATCTTTATCGTGCCAGCACCTACTGCGACACGGGACCTCGGTTTATACGGTCTCATCCGAAGGACCGGTCTCCACGTCCCACAGTGGGATTCGAACCCGCGACGTAAGGATCAACTCCTTACTTCGCGACTGTAGAGCAGACGCTCTAACCATTGCGCCACGCGGGCGACTAATAAATACATAAAAGTTCACATGTATTTCGGTCACATATATTTCGACATTAGCAAGATAACTTGAAATTTAAAGTAATAAAATGCGAATTCAATTTAAAGCAGCAGCACTTTCCATAAACTGCAAGTTATGTAGAAACAATCTATTACTTTAATTTTAACTAGGGTATGCCTTTGCGATATTGAAATTTGTTTGTGACCTACATACAGTACACATTACATGCATTTATCACGTGACTATCAAATAACGTGACCAAACCAAATTCAGTACAGAGCGGGGTATACAATGTTATTTCCAAGAATGGTAAAGTCATAAGATAATATAGTACCTTAACAAAATTAAAATTCATTTTAAAAAGGTATGTATTTATGCAAGTTTATATTGTGTTGATTTCTTCGAAGTACGCCTTAACAATACTGCGTAATGTTTTGTATCTGAACGGCATTGATGCGTGATAATCAAAATGATTTGATGCGTATAGTTGCAATGATTTCCAATATCGTCAAAATGCCTAGAAATATAACTAATAGAAAGTCATTTTGATATGAAATGATAATCAATTTGAATATAATGACAGGAATACAGTCCAAATAAGATCTTTGGTCTACTCATGGTGACTTTTAATGAGTCACAGTAGACTATCGAGTTAGTGTGATTTTTCTCGAGTCGTCAAAATGAGCTCAACATATTGTCAAAATGACTAAATACACCCTCATCTGGAGAACAATCAATCTGATTATTTCTTTAGGTCATGGTGACTAACTTAGATTTTCAGTGAGTTGATTGGTCTATTACTTTTAAATTATTTAGGCTCTCTCTTTCGACACATTTCAGTTTGAAAGAAAAAAACTTTAACAGCAGTGTTTTGAACTTTTGAGATTTGCTTCTTGGATCAAAATGAAAAAAGGTTCCAAAGATTGTTCAGTGGAGAAGGCTCTTCTTTGATATTGAGGGTTGAAAAAAAATTCCACAACGGCGTATTGGATGCAGAGTGTAGAAAACGTTCACAATGATACCTATGAGGTTGAAAGATAAAACTTACACATTTACTACAGGACCTAAGTTTCAACAATTAAAGAAGATAAGAAAGGGGAAGAGAAAGTACCATGGATTTAACGTTAAAATAATGCAAGTAATATGTGGTTGTTTAAATTGGCAACTCTTTTTTTGCGTTAGCTGCAGACATTGAAGATGGTGCTTTTTCTGCTCGGCTTCCAAATGAAGCAATAATTTTCACAGCAGAAGCAAAAGCCACACAACTTGCATTAGAATATATTAAATTATCTAGTGTCATTGTTTTTACAATATTTTGGGACTCTCTCTCTTGTTTACAATCCATAAAAAATATGGACATTAATATCCCATTTATTTTGGATACTTTAAGCCAGTACTTTCAACACGGTAAAATACCGTAAATCTGGAAATTTTTACCGTAGATAAATTTTTAGCAAATTTACGCTTGCATTGCATTCGCAAGAATATTTTTTTTTCTTTTTAAATAAATCAACAACAAAAATCTGCTGACAGCTGATGTCTGTTTTTAACCCGGTGAACAGGTGTTCGTAAGCAATGGTCATTTTAAGAAATCTTTTTATACTACAAGCAAATTACCCATGACAATAACTACATTCAATATTGTCTGATGGTTTGACAGGCAGTATGTCTCTATTAAATTATTTCTCTAAGAAAGAAAGGCCTGTTGTTTTATCTAACAACGAATCCCTAGCACGACAAAACCTTACCGGGGAACATAGTCTCGTGTATAATGAAATCCATGTTCATGCAAAATTCATTCCACATGCGTAAGTTATAAACTGATATGAAAATTTTAAGCGCTTTTTATTTTTAGCGCCAGTGACAATTCGCAAAATTTTAAAACGTAAAAATGAATCAACACCTTTTTGACCCAGATTCGCAAAAATAATCGACATAAAAATTTCCAGATTTACGATAATTGACTTTTGTTGGATTCCAAGACATATTAGTATCCCTGTAACACCAAAGCTGATAGGGTTGCAAAAGTGGCACTCCTCTATAAAATTACACGTTTCAAAATTCCTGATACAGATCTTAAATATTTTGTTAAACTGTACGTTAAATTTACTGGGATTTCTGTGATACAAATAAACTTTATGCAATAGAAAATAAAAGTCAATAAAAACGTCCGACTTCGGTCTAAAACGTTATTATTTCAAGAATACGTATTGGCCAATTAAAACATTACTCTTGCGTACTTGCATAACCATAAAATTCAACCAGAATGTATATCATGAGACTGTCCGTTAACTGTTAATCATATTCTCTTAAAGTGTTCTAGTTTTACGCCTATTCGAAGAAGACATTGTGGTAAAGTTCAGTCGATGCAAGAACTATTTGCAAATATTAATATTTGCACAATCTTAGATTATTTACGAGAGACTGATTATTTTAGTAAAATTTAGAGATGTTTTAATCCTGTTGGAAAGATTTTGAACAATGTATATTTTAACTGTTTACATATTTTTAACTTTTAAGTCCCTCGGATGGGGCATTAAATGGTGCCCCGTGTCAAGAACAACTTACTTGGCACGTAAAAGATAATTTCTCTGGTTTTCGAAAAAGAGTAGACTCACTTGGGGCCCGCAGAGAAACTAGAATTTTTCAAAACCGATCATATAGATTCTTCCTACGAAATATGGCTGAAATATTGCCGACTCGGCGGTAAACAGCAATCAATCTTTTCCTTGATGGTGCTTTGACTCTAAAACCCAATTCAGATTCGAAGAGATGCTTAAAGTTTTCTGATGCATCCAAATTGTTTCTTCATTGCCCCTTATATATACTTAGCCATTTTTTATCATTACGCATTGACCTAAAAGTAGCAAAGTCTTTGGCCAAAAGATGGCACCTCAGAGAGAGAGAGAAAGAGATATCATTTTCACAATTCCCAATTTTATCAATATTATCTGGCGACAGTAGCTTGTTCAACGATGATAGTGGTAAACTTTTACGAGCCAACATTACTAAATGTGCAAGGGTTCCGCAATTTGAACTCACTCACATGTCATATTTTTTCTATTTTCTTTCTTCTTCCAAAGTTTGAACTTGTATCGAAGCAAATATTGTAATTATAAGATCCTTCTTAATGATTTCTTTTTCTTCTCTATCATTTGTACTTTTAAACAAACAAATAATATTACTATCATTATACCCCCCTCCCCCGCAGACGAAGTTTAGTCACCCTGCCCGTCCGTCTGTAGACGAGATTTTTTCCGGACCGTATCTCGAAAACTATCGCATGGATTTTTCTGAAACATCACAATGAATGATCAAAATTTTACATGGAAATGCATAAGAAAAATCTTCTTATCCAGAACTACTAGGCCAAGAAAATTAAAACTTGTGTGGAAAAATCTTCAGGTAGTGTAGATTTAAGTAATTTTTTTTGAATCATGATCCCCGGGGGTAGGGTAGGACCACATTGGACAATGAATGTTTTACGTTGGACTACGTAGGGCAAATTTTGAAAAAGTTCTTTTCTCAAAAACAGCAAAACTATGATTGGTTATATTTACATGGAAGCATCCTCAAATAGTGTAGATTCAAGTTTGTTCAAATCATGATTCTGGGGATAGTGTGGGGCCACAATGGATGATCAAAGATCAACACATGAATACATATGAAATATCTTTTAACAACCTTCTTCTGAAGAATAGGAAAGCCATGATTTGTCTTATTCATATGCAAGCTTCTTTGGGTAATGGTACCGTTCACGGTAGCTCAGTCGGTAGAGCGCTCGCTCCGTCATCGGGAGGTCGTGAGTTCGAATCTCGGCCGCGACAGACCTAAGTCGATAAAAAATAGGTAGCAACTGTTCCTTCGCCATGCGCTCGGCACTTTGAAGTGAAAGTTGCGGGTCCTTCGGATGAGACTTTAAAAACCGAGGCCCCGTGTCACGGCAGGCGTTGGCACGATAAAGATCCCTCACTGCTCAATGGCCCTGAGTGCCGAGTAAAGGTCGAAATTTGAAGCCCTTCACCGGTATATGGTGACGTCTTTATATGAGTGAAAAATTCTCGAATGGGGCGTAAAACAATATACAACCAATCTTTGGGTAATTAATTCAAATTTGTTCATATCTTGACCCCCTGGGGTAGGGAGGGGGCACAACAGTTGATCAAAGTGTTTTAGTTAGGAATTATAGGAAAGATCATTTTAAAATCTTCTAAAAAAGAAACCATGAAAGTCATTTAATATAATTTAATTCTGTTTGTAACAGGTCATTTGATTGGATAGAAAAATAATTTATATTGTATAATCTGTTTTTTTTTTAATTTCGCAGCTTTCAATGTATATTTCATGGATCCTCTATGGATTGTTGTTTTATACTCAGGTGACCGTGACGGCCCTTGGGTCTCTTGTCCTTTAAACACTGAGATCTGGAAGCAATAACTATGGTGTTCTAGCCAAGTCGTAAACACTACTCACAAATACATGACATATTTTACCTGAAAAAATCATAATTAATTTCTAAAATCTATACAACGCTCGTTTTAATCAGGAAGTTTACCCCCAAAATAGCAAAACTGAGAATCCTACAAAAAGGAATATTAAAAAAGAGTTAAACAAATACGAGAAAGAACAAGCACCTGTATCTTGTCACTTTGTTTCGGTGAAGCCCCTGTTGAAGAACCTTGGTTAACATGTTTTATCATGTGCCCTAACTTTCGTTTATCTAAAAACTTTTTTTAATTTATGTAAATTCACAGTTTTCAAGAAGTTTGTATGTACATCTTTTCGCAATCATTATATATTCAAAACCGAATGACAAAGCAGGTGGGTGAATTCACACGTAGAGTCATTTGGAACTCTTGTAGAAAATACCGGTACATAGTGGATGCAGATATTTTATTTAACACCCCCTCTCCTTCCCTTAAAAATATACTTATCTTCTGGGTTCTACAATTTACTGGGCATTGTCCTCTTAACACCCTACCAGTGTTCTACTTTATGCCCGAATGACCTTATATGATTTAGAAAATTGAACCCGCACATCCTCGAGTCCGATCTGACAGAGATCAAGCCAGTAATTAATTTCAAGTTAACTGGGTTCTCAATCCCGATACCAGTCTCTATCATATTATTTGTAGGAGATAACACTTTCAGTGGTTTACCACAGAGTTTGACACATCTGTTTCATATTTAGATATTTTACTTGAAAAAGACGTTAATGGTAATCTAACAACCAAGCTTTATGATAAACGTGATGACTTTAACTTTTCAATCGTAAACTTCCCTTACTTATGCAGCAATATACCTTCATCACCTGCATGCAGAGTATATATCTCTCAGTTGATTCGATACGCAAGAGCATGCTCTACGTATGTACTATTTCTAAAACGAGGTAAATTATTGACAAATAAGTTGATGAAACAAGAATATCTGCTGTCTCGTTTAAAGTCATCATTTCCTAAGTTCTATGGTCGATACAATGACCTTGTCAGCAAATACAATTTATCATTGAGTCAAATGCTGACTGACGTTTTTCATACTAATTGTTAGGCCATTATTTACACACTGAATTATCGACGGATTTTTCCGTTATTTCCCGATCATGACAAGGTCGGCAGGGGATGCTCACTCCTCCACGGCACCTGATCCCACCTCTGATGTTTGGAGGTCCGTGTTTGCTCTGCTCCTATTTTGTGTTGTTTAATGGACTTTTGAGCTTGAATACTGTTCGTTTTCTCCATATATTTCATTTCAAACAAAACTGCCGAAATATTTATAATGTTTATGTTTTTTACATAAACTGGTTTTAACATTTCCATTATTATTTATATTCTATCTAGAGGACCGTTAGAATTATCTCTCGCTGAAGAGTAATCAACCGAGCACAAGCGAACACAGGAAATGGCTACTAAGCAACGCTTAGTTCCGAAGAAAAAAAAACACGTTAAGAATCAAAGACAAAACTCTCAAAATTGCACGAAAGTTTTTCTATAAATACATACAGCTGCAAGGTGATTTTTCATCCCGAAGAATTAGATTTTGGCTATAAATCCTCAGAAAACCGTCAAAATTAACAGAACTCAGAAAAAAATTTCCGATAATTCCTCTGTGACACGTGACTCTGCATGTTTGTATATTCGGTCAAATGATCGAGTTCTTCCTTTTTAACTCGTGAGAATTTTAATCTCTTTACATTTTACTTTATTGAGAATGTACCTTTATTTGCTTACTAATTTTTTTTTTAATTTTTATAGCTGAATAACACAACAAAGAAATTTGAGTTTTCTTAAAGCAAAACATATGAAACAGAAGAAGAAATGAAGGAAAGCTGCACTATTAAACGAACAAAGAACTAGAACTGTCCAAAAGGGACAAATACCCCCCGCTGGGTTTTTTCAGAGAAGGTACCAAATCACTAATGTTTTCTAGATGTGAGAGGTGTTCACAATTTGCTTAAACATTTAGAGTGAAAATTTAATTACTCATTATATTTTTTTTAATGAATGAAACTAAGGTGCAGCCTAATAAAACATCAATACTAATAATTACAGTGTTTTTTATTACATTGAAAAAATAGTTTGCAACTATCTGTCATCTTTGTGAGACATGACACTCTGCAAATTGATTGTTGAAAAAAAAAATTATCATAATTAATTATACAAAATCAAATTGATCTTAATACCTTTATATCAAACTCATTTTAAAAATAAAAGGCTGGTTCCAGTAACTATGCATTTTGACAGACATAAATTACAATTAAGAGACTTAGACAACAGAGATCTTTATTTCTTTCTGTCCAATTCCCAGGAGATATAGATAAGACCTACTTGATCAGAGATGCCCTAACAGCTTCCCACACTGAACTCATTAATTAATCTTTAACTGGATGCATGTCCACTCATAACTCCCAAGGGACAAATGGATTTACAATATCTGCTGTGTAATGTAAAAACTGTTTTTAATATTTTGTGATTTTTTTTTAGTTCTAATGAGTTGTTTTAAGCTGTAGTTCACATTTTTGTACATATGTTCTAGATTCTATGTCTCAAACCTTAGACATGAACCCCAAAATGAATAAGTCAATAAAAATGAAAAAAAAAAACTGTAAAATGCAGAAAAATTATCAAATAATGTTGAAAATACCAGGTGCACATCTTCATATGGTAAGTAATAAGTGTACAAATTTTCATACAAATCTATGCAATAGTCTCTGGGAACAGATCCGGACAAAACCACAAAATAAAAATGAAAAAAAAAACTGTAAAATGCAAAAAAATTATCCAATCATGATGAAAATATCAGGTGCACACCTTCATATGGCAAATAATAAGTGT
The DNA here is from genome assembly GCF_033153115.1 of Saccostrea echinata. Lineage (NCBI taxonomy): Eukaryota > Metazoa > Mollusca > Bivalvia > Ostreida > Ostreidae > Saccostrea > Saccostrea echinata. Next base: position 9,949,389 of record NW_026889754.1, read on the forward strand.
ACAAATTTTCAGACAAATCCTTGCAACAGTTTCCAAGAAATGGTCCGGACAAAATCTCGTCTACAGACAGACGGACAGACAGACGGACAAGCTGATTCCAATATACCCCCCCCCCTAAACTTCGTTTGCGGGGGGTATAATTAACCTGCTGCCTTACGTATGATCTTCAAACAAACGAAGCAACTGACGACCCTTAAGTAATTGGATATGACTCCTGTTTTCAATTAAGAAGGAGGTCCATCAGACGCAACTTATTAAGTTTGCCGGGAAAAGAAACTTCCTCAGGCAACTGGAATCCAAGGAAGCCATGCTTTCCACACAGGAATTAATATAAGTGTAAAATATCAAGGAATGTAAAGAAAAGATAGTTCCCATAAGTTAAAGATAAGACGGAAATTGCATTGACAATGCCATCAAGAATGCCCTGTGGTCCAGACGTATCAAAAACAAGAAATAAAAGAAAATACTGACGTCGCCAACATTAGATAATTCGACCCCACCTTTTGTAATTTTTAAATAGTTTTCATATTTTTTAATGAATACTCCAAAAATCGTGATAATGGCAATTCATAAGATTACCATTACCAAAAGGCCTGTTTTAGATGTATTGAACTATCTTTGTAAAGGTGAAGTTCAGGACTACCTCAGGAAGTTTACTCATTATTACAATCAACAACCTACAAGAACTTTTTTAAGGAACAAAATACAAGGACTTTTAAGTACATGTATATTTGTTTATCATATTAACAACAAAAAAAGTAGTATGTGTTGGATAGGAACAGGATTGAAGCATTTTTTGTAAGATTACCAAAAGGATTACGTAAGAAACACTGCTCTCTGGTATCTTGCACAAATGCTTCGATAAGGTATCTCAATGTTTTGTGTGGAATCTTTTTATAGGATCATTACCTAAAATCAAATCCTGTTGCTTTTTTTTCTTGCAGAAGTTTGAAACGAAACGGGAAACTGGAAAAAAGCTGATCCTTGCACACAGAAGCTACTGGTAAGAAAACAACTAACCTCTCTATAGATCATAAATTCATGGAAGATACAATGGTTTTTAGAAAACAGAAAAATATTGTCAGTATTTTTTTTTTCATTTTAGGGAAGGATAAAGGTCAAGCAAGTACGTATTAACTGACCAATGTCTACACTAATGTTTTACATTTGACATTGTATACTATAGCTGATTTACCTATAGACAATCTGTTTCATTTAACTTTTCTCCTCGATTGTTAACTAAAACTTATACATATTGTAAATGACTAGAATTAAAAATAACAAATTCTTATTTTCTTAGCATTTAAAGTTCCCTGTTTATATTTTCGAGTGTGATGGATTTTCGAGTGTGATGGAGAAGGAAGAAAACATGAGTACAGATTTATATGGAGGGAGGAGAACGATGACAAGTACACTAAGATACAATTTAGATAGAGAAAATTAATACAAATCAATGTTTATGATATTTTGTCTTGACTTACTGTATCTTTCAATTGCAATAAAGTGGATTAAATGGATGTGTTAAACTTTTGAACGACTTGGAACACAGTTACTTGAATTAATAACATTAATTAAAGTACGGGTTTTCAGGCTAAGAAATAGCTGTCATTTCTATGACCTTTTGTCTGTAGTTATGAAATAAAATCTGTTTTTCTCTTGACCTGATTTCTGCTTCGTGCAGTGATATATGAAGGGGGTAAAAGTATTATTACACCACAGAACCATCAAAGAAGAACACCGCAGAAATTAACCTTAGCTGTATCCTTGGAAATAAAATGGTGCATCATGATATCTCTGTCAAGGTCAAATGGTATGCTAACTTAATTCTTAAGGTTACATATTTAGGTTTTAAGTGTGATATGGAACTTTTCATCCATTTTGTTTTTCAGTTTCCTATTGGTAGTTTTAATTGTAATGAGAAAAAGCTAGCTGTTATTAAACTTCTGTCAGATCTTCAAAGGAATTATGTACCTCAGAGAAATGTTTGTTTGTTTTTTTTTTTGGTAAGACTTGGCTCAAAAAATAAGTGACAATATGAGATTCAATACCCAAAAGGCATACAATGAACATGGTTAGAACAGATTCAAGCGATTTATTTTCCAATGAGAACAGTATAACAATTTCAATTGGAACTTTTCACTCAATTCTATTCTTATTCAAATGAAAATAAATTCAACAATTTAGGTATGTATTCAAATCATTATGCATATAGTTATAAAAGATCTGATAAACATCTACCCATATTTGAAAATAAACTTTCATTATTTGTAATGAGTACACACTGACATGAAGGCAAAGTAGGAGAAACAGACAGCTGCAGTGATTCCAGAAAACTGTATTTCAAACTTGGCCATTAAAATATTGTAAGCATAACCTTTGCAAAAAATGACCTTGACATATTAAAAATTTAAAGAAAAGACCGATATGCCTCCCACCGTTCACCATTATTCAAATTATTTAAAAAAAAAAAAAGAACAGAATTCCTCCAAATCAAATTTCCGAAGTGAAACAACATATAGAAAAACTGTTGAACCAAGGCATTATTCGTAAGATTACCAGTCCATACGCTTCCCTTGTTGTGATTGTCAGAAAGAAGGACAACAGCACAAGACTGTAGATGACAGAGCACTCAATTCAAAGACGTATTTCCGCTCCCGCGTATTGAAGACACTTGGGATAGTCTAAATGGAGCCAAAGATTTCAGTTGTTTAGACCTTATACAAGGATACAATCAAGTAGCAATGAGAGAAGAAGATATTCCTAAGACCGCATTTCGTGTTGGTATTCCTCGACCTCAAGGGGTCGGACGTGCCTATTTGCTATCTGATTATGCCAGGTTACGGTTAATTCTCGCAGGTACGGAGGGGACAGGGGCACGTCGAGTTAGATCTAGGGGTACTCAGACTAGGTGCGCAGTACATGGGTGTGGAGCGAAGTTTTCAGGGGCGACACCTATGTTAACTTTACTTGGGAATCTCACACTATGGGTGTTGATGATCCAGGGGTATTTCTAGAGTCTCTGTTAGAGTTAGCGAAGTTATTGAGGGTGGCTCCCGGGGGTGCTGATAAAGAGACTATGCTAGAGAAGCTCCGCCTGTGGGTTGTAAGGCGGATGGGGAAAGTCGAATGGGGATTTTCGGTTAGTGTGCGTGATATCATGACTAGGTTCTCTGCCCATTTGGGAATAGTATCTGTGTATCTGGTGTACCTTTTGTCTACTTTTGGCCGCACCGTAGATGTCGCATTAGATGTAGCAGAGCCTATCCATGCATGATGTCTTGGACCACGTGGTGGACGACAGGAGTCGGGGAGCAGTGTAGGATCACGTGGTGGACCGAGATGAATCGGGGGATGATTCTGATGAGTGATTGTGTCATGAACTGTGTTAACTTTATTAATATTTTATTATGGACATTAATGTTTAATTGATATTACTATTGTTTGTTTGTATGTATGATAGGCACTGCTAGGAGTTAATTTATTTGATTATTTGTACATTATAGATTGTCCCATTGTACTATATATATACGGGCTGAGACGCCCTTTGTTCAAAATGGGGAGGAATGTAGTGGACTTGTAGGTACCGGGCACGAATTGCCCTGCTGCCTCTTGTCACGTGGTGCACTGCACACATTGTGTGACGTGTACCCGCATTCCTTCTCTCTCCCTTATTCTTTGGCTGTTGTCCAGACCAGACACGCTGTAACTTCAAGTCTTGAGATTATTATATATAAGCTAATAAAGTGCGGATTATATCATAGTGTTTTCCCTTGACCGCCATCACAGTTTTACCATGTAATTATATAGAGAAACGCTATATGTGCAATCGGGTGTAACGAAATAGAAGGGTTTAAATACCTGTGTGACGGTGCCTATTTATTATGAGTAGTGTTCAGCTTTAACGGTGTCCAACCCAATACTCATAATACAAGATTTTTCAACTGATATCGTAACAAGACGCCCAAGGGCCTAAAAGCTCACCGAATATAAAAAAAAACAATCCATAGAGACTCCATAAATTATTAATTGAAAGCTGCCCAAAAAAGAACAAAACAAAAAAAAAACAGGTTATACAATATTAATTTTTTTTATCCAATCAAATGACATATTACAACCAAATTTCAATTATATTAAAATGACTTTGGCATGGTGTGTCCCACTGTAGGATTTCCTTCTGGAGATTATTGGTTCAACAGACTTAGGAGTTATTGGAGTCTTTTCCACCGATACCATCGCAGATTCGTAATCTTACATTACTGTCCCCTCTATCGACTAAAGGACATCAAGATGTACGACGTCATCTCCGAAGAAAACACCTTCATACCTCCAAAGAAACTAGTATCGGGAAAGAAATTGTGCTTAACGACAAGGTAGTGCAGAAGTCCTCGTCCCAGAGTGCGTCACAAGGAGCAGGAGAGGGCTAGGGAAGAGAGACTGACGGAGGACCACAATCCAAGGGATGAGAAGTGCCCTGTTGGAGGATTTAAGAAATCATAATATTGTGCCGCCTTCATTTCGGGTAATTATATTCCGATCGGGTTCGGTATCTAGTTTTTTCGGGTAATGGCAGCCATGTGGTTGAGCTGTTGTTTTGGATGTTAATTTTGGTGAAGTTGGCCTATCTAAGGAGTAAGTTTGTACTGTTTCACTTAAATTTATATCTAACTTGACATTTTTTGTCTTATAGTAGTATAATATTTCTTATTCTGTTTAACTTTTGCAACTGCATTGTTTTGTATAATCGCGGATTTTCAGCCTACGATAGGCATAGACCTGTTTAGCTTACATGTCCAAGTTACACATTTAAATTTGAATAATTGTTTTGGATATTGATATTTTGTCAAAATCTTATTATGATTTTGTACTTTGTAGTTTTTCACCCTCTCACGAGGATTGGCTAATAAACAGTACAAATATTCTTCATTATTATTCAGTATTAATAAAATTAGTAATTTTTGTTTTAACGGGTGAAGAGTGTGACGGTTTTGGTTTTTATTGCACATTTAATTTGCATAGTCTCACTACTATTTTTAGGGCGTTGTATAAAATCTCTCAAGGTGTATGGAAGCTCACTCCCATCTATTTTGATAGATTTTTCTTAGGGTATCACACTCATTTTTCTCCTTTATAATTTTGTTATCAAATTATTTACTTTCTTATTATTTATTCAGCTATTAATTTATTTTTCTACCTCATTTTATTTTTGTTTTACATTTTGAGATTATTTTGGAAACCTATTTATTAATTGTTGTCATCTTCAAACTATTCAGAATTATCACTATAATAAATGTAGCGTAGATATATTATTTTTCTTTTATTGTTTTACTTTAGATTCCCTTATTCATGTCTGTAGTTTTAGTTCAAATATAGCATTCTACTGCATTGGTCACTTAGATAGATTTATTGGAGGTTTGACCCGGACTGTGGACAGGTCATGGGGAGCTAGCGGTAATTAAGGCGATTATAATCAGTGGGAGGAGGATGTTAGTGATTAATTACGTCTAGACTAGGTAAATGGATCGGGGGGAGTTAAGTGGAGTAAGAGGAGTCAATAGAGTATATAAACGGGATAATTAAATAATTAGGAGAAGTTGATATAGAAATTGATATAGAAGTAGTGATAGAGTTAGATATAGGAGTGATTTTATAGTGCCTTTCATTCATTAATATTTTGGATTTATTTTTGTTTTAATTTCTTTGGATTATATTCTATTTTCCTTTGGATTTAATAAACATTTGTAACCAGTTATTGAGTTTTATTACGAGGAAAAACCTATGATTTTAAACACAAGAATTATCATATTGACATTGGATTTTTCAGAAGGCATTAACTTAGACCGCTCGGAAGAGCTACATTTCTTTAATCCTATTGGTCAAAACTTTTACCTCCAAATTCTGGACATGAGACAAAGACATTATTCAGATTGCTTTCAGATAGTGAAGACATGATTCTTCTATATAACTTATAACTTTTACTGTGAACTGGTTACCAGATCCTTATATGTAAGAAACTTATTTACTTCTTCTTATTAACAAAATATATTTCAAAATCTGATTTAACTAATGAAAATATTGAGTGTACAAGAGTTGAGAGTGAATGATATTTATTACAGTACATACAATGATAAAGTGCCAGTGATTGTTGTAATATACAAAAGTACCTGCAGGCACTCTGTTCCATAAACAGGTACATGTACATTTCATATTTTTACAAATGTACTTATTATTTTTATATTTTCAAAATTTATAAGTGGACTTAGAATTCACTTAATGATTATAATAAATAATGTAAAACAATTCAATATATGTTTCAAAGGAATATATATAAATTGTACAAGTTTTTATGAAATGCTGTGAAAAGGGGAATAACTCTTTCAAAGTATGCAGAGTACGAATGTATTATGATTTTATGAGTATTACTATATTGTATGTTTAAAGAATTGTCATCCTGATTATATTGATATTAAGAGCCATTCTCTGTAATGACTTGAACTTTTATATAGGAACTGTGGCACGCATAGTCTCAGAATTTCTCCAAACTCTCTATGATAAAAGTCTTTGATACCGTAAACTCAAATCAGGCAAAAATTGGTTGCTACGTGTTATGGTTACCATAGCAACATGTCCTAAAGTTTGAAAAATGGCATTTTTCAACATCTTCAGAGTCCTACAGTTAACGTTTGCAGCAAAGCAAACAAGTGGCCATGACTGTTTCTGAAAGTTGAAGGCCTGGTGTCTTAAATGCATGATAAACATGGTTGGTAAATCATCTATAACATACGTTACTATGGAAACAACGTGTTCAAAAGTAATAATTTTGTTCATTTGATTTTATAAAGTCATACACTTAAGAATAAAAACAATTATAGGTTAAAATGCAAGCAAATAATGGAGAAGAGATCCTTGTAACATATACCAAGGACAAAATATGATATTTCTTATAGGTTGGCAATTGTTGCCATGGTTTAATACCACGATGGTATTTTAAATTTACTCTCTTAGTGTTTTTATCTTATCCTATCTTTTTAAAAAGCATATTTCTATGTAACTGATGATCAATTTTTGAAGGCCTTGGTGTGAATCTAATTTTCACATTTCGAAAAATTCAATTTCAATTCTATAAATAGTGCGTTGCTATGGAAATAAGGCGAAAAAACATGCATAAAAATCTGAAAAACACTCTGTTTCCTTGGATACGTACAGTTGTATGTAGATTCCCAAAACTTTAATGATTGATATATGTGAACAACTAACCTGACTTTCAATTTTGACTATCACCCAATCTCTAACTGGATGCAAAAAGCTGGCACATAGGGTCTAATATTGACAAAAGCATAACAAAATAGAACATTTTCTCTTCTTGGTAACCATAGCAACAGTGCTGTATTTTTCAACAACCTTTATCAATATATGATATTCAACTTTACTTCTACGAGATAAGTACTATTCAAGGTGATTCAAATAATATTTTTCTTGATTTAAAGGTTAGTAAATTCCTAAAGCAGCAAAAAAATATCACCTTAAACAACTGGTACGTTGTTTCCATGGTTACACTGCAAAGTAACAATTAATCTCAATTTTTCTTATGTTGTCGGTGTTGCAAGGTCCTAAGGATGCATATGTGCCAGTCATGAATTTTATTGTTTTTTCTCACGATAGTAGCATTAACCCAATCATAGCAACATATTTTGCATGGTGACACTGTGTTACCATTGAAACCATGAAAGTTATTTTTAGAATAATATTGCCAATACCTAATTACATGAGGTCAAATATTTTTCATTGTTTTTCTTACGTTGTTGATTGAGTTTGATCATGTAACATCTATCATTTGTGACTATAAAGCGTTTTTCAGCATCTAAAATGTATTCCAAATGTACCCATGGTTACCACTTACTTAGAGATCAATTCTAAATAGTTACTTTATAGCATAAGTGGCCACAAGGTGTCATGTTTTTGGGCAAATGGTTTGTTTGTTTTTCTTAGTTTTCATTAAGGCTTAATAAAGATTTAAAGTAGCTGAAAATCTCAATTTTTTCAACTTCTCTGGCTGTTACCATGGCAATCAAGACACATAGCAACGAAATTTTATTTGATATATGTTTCTGGTGTCAAGTTGTAATAATGGGCAAAGTTTCATCAAAATCGGTGACCATGCGTGGCAAAGAGTTTAAGTGGTTACAGAGAATCGCTATTAAATTGTACTAATATTAATTATGTGTATATTTACAGGGTATTATTATCCATGGTATTATCGATAGAAATTATCTACATTCATAAATAAATTCACCATCAACGAACCCGCAGGTGTCTTGGTTATTTATCATCCTTACCTGACCCCTGTTACAAAATAAAATGAGTACGTGTTGTAAAACTGCTTAAATTTTGTTTAAGTCAAGTCGTTCTTTAACTGACTCGTGGCAAGCGGTTAATTTCGTTATCCCGACGCCCGACTGTCCCGAGATTCGGGTTTTATTAATAGTGTAATAGGAGTTAACCTTAGAACACCATTTTCAGTAGTGGTTCTAGAATATTTTTGAACTCTTTCCTATATTTTCATGTTTATTGTTTCCCAGGTTCTTATTTTGATTTGAGATTCTGCTTGGTCTTATTTCCGAGCTTATGTGTACCTTATTTCAAACACCTCATGTCAATTGTAATGAAAACACCGGCCTCAACAAACAACAAAATTTATTAACCTTTGTATAGACAAACAAAAAATAGTATTAAAAATAACAACAGTAAATTCCTGCCTTGTAGAAAAAATCCTAACACCTGTATAAACCCCCCCCCCCCCAACCTAGCGTACGGAAACGCTAGCCCAACCTAGCCGGGGGAAAAGGCCTAAGGTAATTTAGGGAAAAAACCTTATTTATTTAAGAATACATTAAAACCTATCTCCTAGCTTTCAGAATTATGGCCTAATAAATTTAACAGGCCCAATAGACGACGACAATTTAGTCAAAATGTCTAATATCTTAACATAATTTCTAAGGGTGCAACCTGTTAAGTACCTAATAAACCTTTATTAAAGAGAGAGAACTTACAGCAAATTAATGCTTTTCAAGCTTCCCCACGTGTCTAAGAGTTACACGGCTTTATATACTCTTTGGAGACAATAAAAACTTTTAACTTCAAATCTAGCGAATACACCCCAAGGCTATGAACTTTGACTGATATAAGTAACACCCAAAAGGTAAACTTCCGTATTGATAGCCAATGAGAATTTAGATCATCAAACGTAAACATTTACCCGTAAGATTTGATTGGAGCAGCACGTGCTATTATCTGAGAAGGTTTGTAAATATAAACAAATGATATGGGGGATAAGGCAGTATACAAATATATGCATGAAAACACTAATATTCAAAACAACTAAAAAATATATAAAAACAGGAATTAAATTCAATTAAACAATAAAAGTAAAATAAGTCCTAATCAAATAGAACAGTGTTTATATTTTCTGTACGGTTTTCCGACAAGTAGGCACCCAGAGGCGTCCAGTAACAACCAAACAGTCCTCTCCCTTGACCAGAACCTCCTGGTCTCTAGAGTTAGTTTCTGATCGGACTAGGGTGTCTCCTGGTGTAGCAGTGACGGCTTCCCTTCCGAGACTCGCCTGCTCATCTCGATATCTCTTCCTGACATCTGATACTGATGCCAGTGGCATAGTTCCTTGCCCAAGGTCTTTGAACTTGATGTTTCGAACAGTCTGTCCCAAAGGACTGAGGTCCGCCCCATGGCGTTGCCGACCATGTCTGCGTACTTGATTTTTCCTGTTACTGGCATATGAATAATTTCCTGTCCTACAATTGAAGATTTCGATGTTTTTTCTTGTGGATCTCTTGCCAACGTACTTTGCAAGACCGGTAGTTCGAGATCCAGCTGGTGCAATGGTCTACAGGCAGACCATCCCCCTTCTTGCCATACTGTTCTTATGTCACGGTCAAGTTCATCCATCTCTGTCTGACTTACGAATAAAACTAAAATATCCATAAGGAGCAAATATTTGAAAAAACAAAATTGTACAATAAATATTAGATTTTATTTTTTTCAAAACAAATCAATTATACCAATGTAATATCAGAGTATAGGAATAGGGCCCAACAGTCCAGCTGTTTTTAAAAGATTCCAACTCTTTTATATTACCATGAAATAATAGATAAAAAAAAATTTCCAAATGTTAATTACAAAAATTTGAAATTACAAATCATTACGGATAATATTTTTAAAAAATATGTAACTTTCAAATAACAGATAATTTTGAAAAATTCACTTATCTGAAATAAATTTGAATAAAGTTATGGTGAGTAGATCTCTGGGTTTAATTGTTCTCGCAGCTCTTGTTTTTACAAAAGATCTTTGATCAAAATTTGAAGCCCTTCACCGGTATATGGTGACGTCTCTATATGAGTGAAAAAATATCGAATGGGACGTAAAACAACATTCAATCAATCAACAATGATTACCTGGTTTATTCAAAAAGAGAGCGTGGTTTAATGCAGTGTGTTTTAATGACACATTGGGTGTGCTTCTGCTTTATTTGTTATTATAGTTCTTAAAAAAAAAGCAATATATATATTGGTGATTGATGGATTAAGGAGAAATCCAAACCTGCTCCTTCCACTGCTCCCTCGCTCTCCCTTCTCCAAAGTTTTAACTGTAGAGGTATCCTCCAAGGGTGGGTTTGTGAATTTCTCCTTCCCCTCCTTAGTGATGTGCTCAGCAGCAACATGAAACAGCTGAATATATATAAGGATATGCCAACATTTACATATATATAAAATATCAACAATATTTTTGATGGTGTTAATTGTGAACATTACTATGTTGTATGGATGGAAGAAATTTTTAAAGAAATCAAAGGTATAGCAGTTTATAATCAAATTTTTGCAGCTTTTCCTTGAAAAAAATTGAAATCACGAAAATTTACACATCGTAAGTATTTATTATAAAACTATACATACCACAGAGTACTCCGATAGTCGGATTCCTCCATTCTCTTTCAATGAGAAATTTTGAAGGAGGAGGAATTTGGATGTTGAGGAGTTCAGTTTTGCAATGAACTTTTCTGGAGTACTTAACTCGTGAAGCTGGCTGTAGCTAGAGGACTTGGAAAGTACATTGGTTATTCCATATGTTTTTCCTTCCATTCCAATTCTCTTTTCAGTGCTTTCAACTACGTATATTTTCATTCTTGTTCCCTGAAACTTAATTTAAACAGACATTTTATAACCATGGCCAGAAAGTTGTTAGAAGAGCACATACGTCAGGACATTCCGTGGGTGTGTGACGGTATGTATATCGCAGACCTGTTTACTCTTACGATTTCGCCGTATTTTGTACGGATTTTCAGTCCAAAATACGTCTTACGTTTTGCTATAACGAAAATACGGAAATCCGTTCATATGGATTTTAGCAATTAGTTTTCGTTATCTGTCTCAGTTTGACGCTTTTTAATCGCTAAAGAAGAGAAAATTTTCAAACATAGAAGTTGCCAAAACGCGGTGGTTTAAAAAATGACAGAAATCACTCAAAAGAGAGCAGTGTATGACGTTTTGCTTTGTTATTAAACCATGTTTTGGTAATCAGAAATGTAGTTGTTTTCTAGTAATATATCTACAGTCGATGAAAAGTGAAATCTTACGGGCAAATACCAAATCTCACTGACAAATCTAATGAAAAATACTGAGAGAAAACAATTTGGATAAACAGGTCTGATATCGTTCTTCTGCACATATTATCGTCAGTGATAATATGTACCTATCCTCACTACACATCATGTATGTTATTTCATACAATGCAATTGTGAGACTGGCACATATGGTAGCTTTTCTATTTTACGCAGTGATAAGTGCAGCATTACACACTTTTCCTAAGTTTTGTGGTTTTAATACAAAATTGACATTTAATATATGTAACATTTATGGGTCTGAAAATGTGCTTTTAAAACAAAAACAAGGAAAAAATCCTGATTCAGAAATGGCTCTTATAACATCCCAGTTTTTTATTTTGTAAGCAATGCATGACGCTGAATAATGAGGCATGACTTGCTTGTGTATTCAAGATTGGTATTGATATTTTACTAAAAACTGTTGACAGATCATAAAAAGAAACGTTCAAACAAGAGCCCCATTGGCCACAACGCTCACTTGAGTCACTTTGGGCCCACTATTAAAGTGTATTTTATTCCAATATTTTGATTAAAAAAAGTTACTGAGTGTGTCTGCTCTAACTCAATGTTTTGGAATGACGTGTAGGATGATAATATCCTTGAAATGCGAGAATACTGTTATGGAGTGTGTTTAAGCTTTATAAATTATTCAGTATAAATTGAACAAATTTGGTCCATTTTCGCTCTCTCTCTCTGAAAAGTAACAGAAAATCCAAATCGTTCATGATGTCACAGAAAAAAAAATTGCCAATAATTTACATCCAAACTATAATACATTTTGCTATCCAAAATTTTTCTTATATATATTTAAGCACATTAAAAAAAAATCAAAGTTTGACTTTTTTGGGGACAAAAGTATGCATAAATTGTATGCAGTTCTTTGTTTTTACAACTGGAAAATTGCTTCATTTATCATTTCCAAAAAAAATCTTGAAACTTGTAATTTTCCAACTTCAAGTTGTGTTCTGCAACTTTTGATGTATACAATTATATAAACTTTGATTTATTACGCAGTACATAGATTAAAATACAGGGTGTCCCAAAACATATCTTACACTTTTAAACTGTTATAAAATTTTAATAACTTAAGTTACATTTATGAAATTTACTACATATAACAAAATTGTTTTAAATTTTTTGTCAAGCATACACTTGTCACAGTTTCCTTATTAATCACCAAAAACTTTCTTTGGAATAACATACGTCAATTTACAAAATATGTTCCAAATGACGTCCCTTTGCCTTTAACATTGTTTGATTGTATGATTGGATTGTATGTTGTTTAACGTCTCTCTCGAGAATTTTTCACTCATATGGAGACGCCACCACTTGCCGGTGGAGAGCTGCAAATTTTGTCCTATGCTCGGCACTTACGGCCATTGAGCAGTGGGCACGGGACCTCGGTTTATACGGTCTCATCCGAAGGACCGGTCTCCACGTCCCACAGTTGGATTCGAACCCGCGACGTAAGGATAAACTCCTTACTTCGCGACTCTAGAGCAGACGCTCTACCCACTGCGCCACGCGGGCGACTTAACATTGTTTGAACACAATTTCTGAAGTTTTTTACCACAGCTTTACATGTATCAACAGAGATTGATCTTATTTCTCGTGTAATTGCTGTTTTTAGGTCCCCTGTTGCTTGTGGGGAAGGAGAGTACACTCTGTCTTTTAGATAACCCCACAAGAAGAAATCAAGGGGGTTCAGATCGGGGGAGTGCGGTGGCTAAATATGTTCGGTACGATAAGAAATGTATTGATCACCAAACGTGTTGTCAAGCCACTGAAGAGCACAACCTGCAGTGTGTGGTGTAGCACCGTCCTTTTGAAACCACACATTATCCAAATTTACAACTTTTCGTCTTAGGGCTGGTAGAAATTTAGATTTCATCAACTTTAAATATCATTCAGAATTTACTGTCACTGTATTGCCTTCGGTGTCCTCGAAGAAAAAAGGGCCAATTATTCCGCTTGAACTTAATCCAGCCCATACAGTAACTTTCTCACAGTTTAGAGGTTTTTCCACATAAAAATTGGGTTTCGCCGAACCCCAGAATCTAAAATTCTGTTTATTGAGTGGGCTTCATCAGAAAACCATATCGCACCTGTTACATTTTCAGAGTCAGGTCTACTTAAAATACAATTGGCAAACTCCAAACGACTTCTGATGTCTGTCTCTTTCAAATGCTGCATCACACTTATCTTGTACGGAATCAATTTTAATCAAATTTGAGTATTCTATGAAGACTAGATTTACTAACGGTGCCATTTAGTTCATGCAGTACCCGTCTAACTGATTTTTGTTGAGTTTCAGTAATAACTCGATAATCAATGGCATAAATGTTCTCTTTAGTACGGACACTCCTTGGTCTCCCAATACCAGAATTGTGTCTTGTGTCATTTATGGTGCCTTCAACTTCAAACTTCCTCACAAGTCTGTAAATTTGCATTCTGTTGAGCACTTTCACTCCAGGATGCTGTTTTCTCATGGTTCTAATGACTAAAGTAGCAGATTTACACTCATAGTAAAGTTTGACAATTTCTTCCAGCTGTTCACATAAAGGTTCCATCTTAAAAATGTGATGACGTCATTATGACGTCATAATTACCTGACTATTTAACAAATTTTCCCGAAATTTTATCAAATAAAATTTATACTAATACACTAGATGTTGACAAAATATATTTGTAATTGCTTTGGGTTTGATAAAGTTATAGATAATTAAAAGTGCAACATATGTTTTGGGACACCCTGTATCTTTTTTTTTTTTCTTTTTATCATTTTTCTTTTTCTTTGTTTAATCATATTCCTCATGACCAGTCTTTGTTTCTGGTTTTTCTTTTGTTTCTTCTTCTCTTGAGGCTGTTCCACCTTCTTTTCCCCAAATTTTTCTATCTGTTCCTTGCTTTTTTTTCTGTTTGGCTTTCTGCTTCTGATTTTTCTTGGTAGTGGGATCATTTTTTCTTTCAGCTGCAGATAGAATTCTGGACATTAAACAATTATTTATGGACATGTTAACACAATGACTACATGTTGATAACTATACAACTACTTGTACTGTATTCACACCTTTCTGAATCTCAAGAAAGACCTTTTTCTCCCTTAGTGCCTTTTCTTTATCATCTGTAAAACAATTAAGAAAAGCAGCTAAAAATACTGCTCAAGTTAAAGTTCAAGTTATTCACCCAAACCAAAATATTGGTACATGGGGTTTATAAATAACATATAAGCATTATATACAAACTGGTCAGAGGTACATTTACAAAACTAACACCCCCCCCCCCCTTGACAGATGATTGAAAAAGAAAAGAAATAAATAAATATACATCAAGGAGGACAGTCAGACATATTAAACATGGTAAATTTCTCTGAAGGAGAAGTGATGGGACAAATAACATATTGTGCAGAAATGGACTTTATATTAATTTGTAAATTTTCCATTGAGTTTCTGTAATTTTTTGGTTCTCACCAGTTATTAACAAAATCTTGGCATTGTAGTACTCATTATCATCATATTTTGCCAAACAGTGGTCACCCTCCTTTAGTTCTTCCTCATCATGGCCCTCATTGCTGCGTATATCATTCAGTTTTTTAATAGCTATGATACCATCATCTGTAAACTTAATGATGGTCCACTGAACTGCAATAATAAGGAAGAAAAATCATATCATGCCTTTCCATAATCTAATTGTATTTTGCAAATATAATAAGAGTTATGTTAATGCTATCCTGTACCCAATATATAGCTTAAAGTTTTACTGTTGACTAAATTTACCTTAATCCAGGCAGGCCATTGTTACTGATTACATTTTGACAAATAATTTTAATTTGAGTTTACTTTTTATCTTTAAAAAAATATGGGATATGAGCCATGGCTTTAATATGGCCTTATTTAGCCAATTTGTACCTCATCTATCTGTGGTTGCATCATGTAAACCACAATTAAGCCAGATGAGTTACCTCAAAGATAATATGGCTGCACTCTGTATTACATGTGTACAAGCTGCCAATTTCCCATAAAACAAGTAACATATGATTATGTAAGGGTGAAGGCTAATTGTTTTCAGATGAGTTCAAAGTTGAAAATTATCACTGCATCCAAGTGCAATTTTCTGCACTTTCTGGGAAAAATGCTAATTTAAGAAATAAGTTTGATTTGGTCGCTTAATAAAGCTACTTCAGGTGGGTAAATAAAGCTATATAGGTAATTCAAGCTTCTTAGTTAAATCTAGTGATTATACCAGACCTGACATTTTGTAACGTGTAACGAGGATGTACCATAAATTAAAGCATATCTTTAGGGGAAATTCGCAAACAAAGTAACACATAATTATCTATTTACGCACACAGTCACCTACCAGTGTCTTCAATGACCATAAGCTTAACTCGCCGTTTCTCTCTCCTTCCAATTGCAGATTCTGCCGCCTATTTCCTTTTCGAAAAAGACCGCAAAAGGTGCGAATGCGCAGAAATCAATGAAAACGTGCGATAAGTCGTAAAGGTATCCAGTGGTTTCGACCCAATGACATTAGGAACCATATACTTAAGTCAACAGAAAATGCTATACAAGTCAAAAATGCATGAAAAAAAGAGAACTACCAATCACATTTCACATTCCTTAAAAAAATGATGTTTAGCGTTTTTACTTTATTATGAATTTAAGGAATAATATATTTTAGGGCAAAATAGTTTTGGCCTGAACTGTCAATGGAAGTAGCTGTCTGACATTCGGAAAACCTCTGATGCAGTCTATCGTAACTGTGAGCATACTTTCGAGTAAAAGTGTTGAACATTTCTCGAAGCTGTGTAGAAATCAAAAAAAAAATTTTGGTACTGGTTAGATATATATATATTTGTACAAGAGTATTTTCTTCTCTTCAGCATAAAAAAAGACAAAACTTTTAAGTAAACAAGATGTGTTTGTGAAACACTGATGCCCCCGTATGGCAGCTTATGGCGAAGGTTAAAGTTTCTCAAATGCAAGTCAAAATCCAGGCCCAAAGATAAAAAATGTTGATACCCAAAGAAAGGTCTTGTCTCGAGGAATACACCTGTGAAATTTGAAAGACCTAGATACAACTGCACAAAAGTTATGGCGAAGGTTAAAGTTTTTTAAATAAAAGTCAAACGTCAAGATCAAGGTCAAAGTGGTTGGTATCCGAAGGAAGATCTTGTCACAAGGATTACATATGTGAAGTATGAAAGCCCTAGCACCAACCATTCAAAAGTTATGGCCAAGGTTAGGTCAAACACCTAGGTCAAGGTCAAAGGGTCAAAGTGGTTGGTATCCAAAGGAAGGTCTTGTCACAAGGATTACATATGTGAAGTATAAAAGCTCTAGCAACTATTCAAAAGTAATGGCCAAGGTTAAAGTTTTTCAAAAGTAGGTCAAACCCCTAGGTCAAGGTCAAAGGGTCAAAGTGGTTGGTATCCAAAGAAAGGTCTTGTCACAAGGATTACATATGTGAAGTATGAAAGCCCTAGCATCAACCATTCAAAAGTTATGGCCAAGGTTAAAGTTTTTCAAAAGTAGGTCAAACTCCTAGGTCAAGGTCAAAGGGTCACAGTGGTTGATATCCAGAGGAAGGTCTTGTCACAAGGAATACACATGTGAAGTTTGAAACCCCAAGCACCAACTGGTCAAAAGTTATGGCCAAGGTTAAAGTTTTTTTCAAAAGTAGGTCAAACTCCAAGGTCAAGGTCAAAAGGCCGAAGTTGTTGGTATCCAAAGAAGGCCTTGTCACAAAGAAGATACATGTGAAGTTTGAAACCCCAAGCACCAACTCTTTAAAAGTTATGGCCAAGGTTAAAGTCTCATAAAATTTTGCAAAAGTGGGTGAAACTCCAAGGTCAAGGTCAAAAGGTCAAATATGATGGTACCCAAAGAAAGGTCTTGTCACAAGGAATACACATGTGAAATATGAAAGTCATAGCTCCAACCAATCAAAAGTTATGGGCAAGGTTAAAGTTGACAACAGACAGACAAACAGACAAACGGACAAACAGACAGACAGACAGGACAAAAACAATATATCCCCGGGATCTTTCGATCCTGGGGCATAAAAAAATAATTGCAAGTATAATGTCAATACAAAAGTGAAATACACAAACTTTTTAAAAATAAAATTTATAAAGTTAAAATACCCAAACACAGAACCTTCAGTGTCATTTAAAATTACTTTGGTACAAAATAAATGTAAAACTAATAACAATGTTCTTCAGAAACATGCTTTAAAGTATTCTTTTATTTATAAAAACTGAAACTTAAACAAAAAGTTCTGTTCCCTACCTTGGGTCAAGAAACTTTAACTAGCGACTTCATTCAGAGAGTAGAATTCAATATTTTTTTTCTTGTAAAACTTCATTCTAAGTTTAATTTGCCAAAAAAAAAAAAGATTTAATGAAACTTCAAAACCAAGCTTTAAACAAATAGTCATAAGCTAAAAATTAAATACTTCTTCAAGATGTTTTTTTCTTAAATATGAAATACTATTATATGCTAATGAATCTTCTTTAACCTCTAAATAATATCCCTTTTTTCCGAAAAAAAAATTTAAACTAGTGAAATCTCATGTCCTTTCCTACACAGTACAGATAAATACGTAAGCATCTACTTTTTCTTTTTTATCCCAAACTAAAGTCTTCTCACTCAAAAAAATTAGTTGGTTTCTCTAAAAAAAAAAATCTCAATATTTTTGCAACAACGTATTACATACATGATATAAAAAGTTTGTATCTTACAAGAAAGGGATTACATACATGATATAAAAAGTTTGTATCTTACAAGAAAAAATATACAATGACATTTTAAAAATGGCTACTGTTACAAAGAGTATCTACGCAGAGTGTCTAGCGAAAAGTCTACTCCAAAAAAAAAAGTTCTCCCAAAAAATTGTCTACATGCTTCTTTTTCCTACATCGTTAACATAACAAATTATGCCTGCAACATTACACCTCAAACTCTGTCAGTCTGCTTCTGGAGGATACAGGTGGAGTTGTATCCAGTGATGACATCAAGGAAGGTGGTGTTTGGAGAAGCAAAGGAAGTCGACTTACGGGACTACTGGGAAGATTGGAGGGGTCGGACATTGGAGTGTTCCGCTATAAAGGGAATTGGCTGATGTCCAGGAGAGATGTTGGTGAGAGATTGGGGGGATCCGGTTGGACGCTGATCAGACATCTTCGGTAGATAACGATTCATACACCGTTTCAGACACTTCTTCAGAACCAATAATACAATGGTGAACACAGAGAGGATTCCCAACATTAAAAGACCTACAATAAATATAATACAAGAGCACCGCAAAGCGGAGCATCCCCTCGCGGCAGGAACTTCACCGGTAATGGCAATGTCTCCATACGAGAGAAAAATTCTCAAGAGGGAGGTAAATGAAGATACAATCATCTAGTTAGGTTTAAAATAAGGTAAAGAAAATAAAATATGTTGCAGCACTTATTATTTTTTAACAAAATCGGAGGGGGGGGGGGGAGGTTGTCATTTTTAAACCAAAGTGCATAGCATCGGGGGGGGGGGGATAACATGCATACGTAACTGGGCAGTTTCCCTTATTCCTAGCAGAAACATATCATATATGCTCTAAGTTTCAGTAATTTACCTTCCTAGGTATATATCAAAGTTGCACGCTATATGCATAAAATCTGAGAATACCCACGGAGACAATAGTTTCTCGTAATAAAAATGACAATATACCGGTGTTGAGAGGTCACTGAAACCATAGACCTAAACTTGCAAAATGTCTTCATAGCTTTCAGGAATTACGTGTGTCTCACGAATAAATTCCATGTTGTAAACAGACACCTGTGGATTTGGTAATGAAACCGCGACGTTCATCAAATTATTTCAATTACTCAGCATCCGAGATGAAACTTAATTCATACAGACTGTCTCAAGATGCGCACAATAATATGACAATACGCAAAAATTTAATAACTTACTGAAGCGAGTCTATCGAAGCGACCCGAATTTTCCAAGGTTGATTAAGCGGAAGCGAGTATTGTGAAGTCGTACATAAAATTTCAGGGTTTCAAGGTAGTAAAAACGCAATATTTTGAGAAATATTTCGCCAATTAATTTGAAAATGAATAGGGTTCGTCCTTTTACAATGCCACATAAGTATGTGGAAGCTGAGAATTGATAGTCTAAAGGTTCTCTTTAAATCTTGCTCACAAGCTGTAACGGACACACTAACACACACACATACGCACAGTAGCGATGCTATATCCCCTCTGCAACTAGTTGCGCGAGGGGATAATAATAAAAGTATTACTCTAGAATGACAATTTTTCAAATAAAATTTTTTTTTTTTTGGTCTTATTCTGCATGTGCAACCTAATATTCAGCAGTACAGTGTAGTATAAAAAAATGTGTTCTCAATAAAAGAGGATTTTCACAAAAAATAACATATATATATTACATTATTGGATCTCTCCTTGTCTAAAAGATGCTCTATACTAAATCAGAAAAGCACTTAATCAAGAATTTAAATCTAAAAATTAGACATCCATCAATGTGATAATAAAAAAAAATCTTAAGAATAATTTATAACTGATTCTGCTTTTATAAACACACCCTCTGTGCTTTACAACTGCATTGTTTGGATTTTTTCTCAAGGGTAATTTCAAACTACTACAATTAAATATTTTTTTTTCAAAATATAGCATGAATATTACCTAAGCCATCTCATTAAGAGACTCCACTGATTTTTCTGCCAGTGTTCTCCAAGATGTTAATTCTATGTATTAAAAAGAAAAAAAAAATGAGCTCATGAATATGCTTTAGTGACTGTAATTTTTTTGTTGTTCAATATTTGGATAATGTAAAGTTTATCAATGGAAAATACCTGCAGATGGGACAGAGCTGGTCAGAATCTTTGCTGCATCTGGAGTTGGAATCTCGGGATTCTCTGATGTGATCTCAGACTGGATCATGGCACTTTCAGTCGTACCACGAGTCGGAATTTCAGGAATCTCGGCAATCTCTGATGTGATCTCAGACTGGATCGTGGCACTTTCAGTCGTACCTCGAGTCGGAATCTCGGCAATCTCTGGTGTGATCTCAGACTGGATCGTGGCACTTTCAGTCGTACCTCCAGTGGGAATCTCGGGATTCTCTGATGTGATCTCAGACTGGATCTTGGCACACCTCGAGTCGGAATCTCAGCAATCTCTGATGTGATCTCAGACTGGATCCTGGTACTTTCAGTGGGGATCTCGGCAATCTCGGGATTCTCTGATGTGTCCAACCTAGGATATTCTACAATAATCAGTAAGATTTTATTATCATATCGATTTAATCTTTTTTTAATTTGATCACATTAATATCTTGAGATAATTAATTCTTTCATTAGTGTAATGAACTTAACTATGAATGAATATTAAACGGATTACAGATATATATGAAAGGTCAAAATTCACGTGATAGTCCAGGCGCTTATTTCAAATTACGTTGAACTTAGCTTTTCTGTGTGAAATTCCTTATTTGGTAAGATACAAGTTCATCCGATGGTCCAGATGCCCATTTTCGAAAGATGTGTTTAATTAACTGACCTTTTTGTACAACATTCCTTATTTGGAATTCTACATGAGTTCTGGATTTACAAATTACATATAAATATGAGCTGATATTCCCTTCTCATCACAACTTTCCAAACACAGTCTTGAGTGAAGTATATAAACAAGTTTCGTTTGACTTCAGAGAAGATGGCAGAAGAATTTCTTAAAATGTAAGGTTTTTTTCATATTTGATAAATGCAATACAAATGTTAATAGAATTTTAGTTCTACTTTACCTATGTTTCGGTTATATATTCGTAATAGCATACATTCTACTGTTTCAATAAAGTACATGTAGATGTGTGGGTGGATTGATAAGCTGTTAAACGGAGGCTGGGACTGTTTGTAAGCTTCATTACTCCGTCTTTGAAAATACTCTGAGGGGTATAACATGACAGATTGTATAAATCAATGCAGATTAATTGTTATCTACAAAATATTTTAATCTGATTTTAATTTTACAGGTGTGACTCTTCCCCAAAAAGGGCGTTCAGTGATTTTGAGACGGAATGAGCGTTGCTGGGAGTCAATGTCAGACACAGGTTAGGCTCTCTCTCTCATATGTTATGTGTGATCATTTGGTATGCGCAGCGGAGTCTTTTACCTTATTGTTTTTTTTTTTAAATATATTTTATATAGGCTTAACTATTCCTCATTCGACCCGTATTTTGCGTTGACTGGAGATGACGGCACAGAAAAACCTCAAATCCCGGTCTTGGAGAAGGAAAAGGAAAGAGAAAGCTTACGTTCAAAACGAAAACTGAGTGAAACAGAAGACTCAATTTTGCTTACATTATTGAGGTAAGCCCTGGTTAGGTGAAAAGAAGGGGGGAGGTTAACTTGGATGCGAATACATGATTAAAGAATACAACATGAACAACTAAAGTTACCTTTTGGTAATGGAAATTATAATTTTTTTTTAAAGAGACCCCATTTCTATACATATTATTTGCTTTTAAGAAGTTTTAAATAATTTCTGTAGTTTTTTTTTTTTTGGGGGGGGGGGAGGGGGGTTACATGACAACCACGCGCCTGTTAAAGTTAAACTACTTTAGACTGACAATTAGAAATATCATCCTCTCATTCTATACAAAATTATATGCCAACATGCAATATGAAGAGGTGTTCATTGTAAATAAAATTATTTTTGAACGTCGTACACTTAGATCATAATATACTTGACATTTTAATTACTTGTAAACATAATATGATTCAATTATGTACGTAATTAAGACAAAATCTCATACCACATTAAATTTTTGAATGCATATAAACATAATTTAATTGCATACAAAAAAAATTAAATGGCACCTTGTTTTTTTTTTCTTTACAGGAATAACGATAAATGTAAAACTCCTGAAAGTAAACACTTCTCATCTCAAGAGCGAACTAAAACAAAACAACAGACTAGTGCCCCCAATACAAAGGTGTCCACCCTAACCTCAAAAGAACAACCCAGGGTCTCTCCAACTCTGAGTGAAAAGAGAAACCATGAGAGCAGATTTCTAGAGACTTTTCGGTATTTATATCTTTGTTCCTGTTTATAAATCATTCAAAGTATGATAAAGGGAAAGTAAACTTTTTTTTTTATGTGAGTCATAATAAAAAAGTTGAAATACGTGTATTAAATTACAAATATAAATTTTTAATTGATTTATCACTCTTTAAAGACACACATTATTTCTACTTTGTAGAAGACAGAACCCCCAAAAATTCCATGCATTGGAAGAGAAGATGAGGACACCAAGCACCCCTGAGGAAAACCCTTTATTACACGAGGAATTTACAGCGCTGAATGAGCTGATTGAGTGTATCCAATCAGACTTAGCACAGACAGTGTATTTGGTGGATTACATCTCAGACTATGTGAAAAAAATTTGTAAGCGAAGAGTTTCTTTTAAAATGTTGTGAAAAATATAGACTGGATGATACTAGCACTCAAAATTGTAATGTTCTATTAACAAATTGTTGGTTCACACTTTTTTGTGAAAATTATTTTATACATGTATGAATGAATTGAAATTGCTAAATCAAACATATTTAAAAAAAAGTCTTAGCTGCATTGAATAAGCTGATTGAGTGTATCCAATCAGACTTAGCACAAACAGTGCATTTGGAGAATTACATCACAGACTATGTAAAAAAAAAAATGCGAGCAAAGAGTTTCTTTAAAATGTTGTGAAAAATAAAGACTGGATGATATTGGCATTTAAAATTGGAATGTTCATACTTTTTTGTGAAAATTGCTTTATACATGTATGAATGTATTGAAATTGCTATAATATCATTGTCGTTTCGACAGTAACAAAATCAAACATATTAAAATATCCTTATTCTATTCAAGTGTCTTCTTTTTTAGTTTACGAATGCTATGAAGAATTTATTGTCCAATACTCATATAAGGATTTTAAACCAAGTCAAACTAAATTTAGGAAATAATTGAATACATTTTAAAATTCTGACAAGCGTTAAAATCACTTAAGATCTTTTGTGTCTTGATTAGAGATTTTTTTTTAAATTAACCATAAAACTGATAGAGTGATAATATTAAGTAAGGATGCATCTGATTGAAAAAACAAAGAAGATAATAGTAAAAGGCAGAAAACAATATTTTTTTAACGGAAATATTTATACTTACTGTTTTACATTCACTGTGTGGTATATTGTCAGTAAAAGTGACTTCCGTATTAATTTTACAATTTAGTATCCTTTTATAGCATTGGATTTAAGAAATGACCATGACCTCAGATTTTAACTTTATCATGAATTAATTTTGACCTTTCCTGACCATGAAAACGTGACCTTCACCTCTTAATCTTCATTTTCACCTTGAATAAGTAACTCTCTTTTTTGATCCAATTTCAACCTGTGACCTTCATTTGGAACTTATTTTAACCTTCATCTGAACTTTAAATAAGTGACTCTCCTCTTTGAATTAATTCTAACCTGTGACCTTTTTTTCATTCTTGAATAATAGATGTACATAGGGTGTGCGCAATCACCTTGATGTGACATTTCATTTGACCCTATTTTAACATACATGTAGTTGACTCCAAAAACATAACCTCATATGACCCAGAAGAAAGAGGGTGACCTTGGACAACTACAAAAATGTATGTGACCTTAGACAGACCCATAGAAGGGTGACCCTAGAGGGACCGAATGGTGTAGTGACCTCATGTTAATGAGTGACCCCAGACACACCTTGGGAGTTGTGACCTTAAATGTCCCCTGACCCTAGACGGACCCATGACGTCATTGACTCCAAACTGACCACAGACTACTACCCTTACTACTAACATTTTTATTGTATGCATCTCAAGGTGATTCAAGGTTCTTTCAAGTTTTTCGAAACAGTCTTTTAAAATGTTTATATTTTTATCCTATAAAGGTATATTAAAAATAGAGCTTTAAAGAAATCAGTTTTTCTTTTGATTTAGCCTTAGATACCAATACTAATTAGCATAATATGAAATTAGAAATTATTTATGGCGTTTTGCAATGATAGGAAACAGTTTATAAACTATGCATTATAAAATAATTGAAGTACACAGAAGAAACTTAAGTACTGTATAATCATGCAATTTTCTTCAAATGCCTGGACACCTATAGTTTTTTTCACCCTAAAACGTTTTGTTGATCAATTTTCAATCAGAAAATGCATAGTATGTGTCTTTATTCACATTTCCTTATAATTTATTTGAAATTTACGAGTGTGCTACCACAAGGCTACCTGGGCACCCCGGAGTCAGTGTAAACATGAACAACAGATTATGTTAAAAGACAGTAGGAAGAAACCTTTAACATGTAACAGTCATAAACACACATGGTCTCATGTTTACTACACTGTAGGACGAGAACATTGACATGTAACACTAACAAACAAATGGTCTTATGTTTACTA
This sequence comes from Saccostrea echinata, assembly GCF_033153115.1. NCBI lineage: Eukaryota > Metazoa > Mollusca > Bivalvia > Ostreida > Ostreidae > Saccostrea > Saccostrea echinata. The sequence continues at coordinate 9,974,540 of NW_026889754.1, forward strand.
CTCTGTAAGACGAGACCACTGACATGTAACAGTCACAAACAAATGGTCTCATGTTTACTACTCTGTAGGATGTAACACACACAAAAACACATGGTCTCATGATTACTTCACTGTAGGATGAGACCATTGACATGTAACACAAACATACATGGTCTCATGTTTACAGCATTGTAGAATGAGACCATCGAGATAACATGTTGTCACATGTTTCAACAATGTAGCGATCACAAAGACACCTAAATTAACATTAGGAGACATACATCATTTTAAGCATATGATATGATTAACGTGTATTTACCTTGCCTGTAGTAAGGATGGGGATAGGGAAGATCCCCTGTTTTTTTTTTCAGAAATGTCTTTTGATTTCAAATTAGTATAAAATTATGATTATATATATTTAAATCTATTTTAGAGTATGGCACGTTAACCTCTCTTTAAATGAGTGGTTAAAGAACTATAAATATATAAATGAAATACATTAGATGAATTTAAGTAAAGTTCAATTTTATAGTTGTTTAAAAAGCAACAGTATTGTTTTGCTTCATCATTTTATTGTTATTTATTTCAGAAGACATCCCAAGCCGTCATTTCCACCGTTTGGGGGGTTGGAAAAAGATGTTAGCAGAATGGATGTTGTGGAGATGCAGGCCATTTTATCTCAAGCCTGTACAAATCAGCAAACACATGTTGATTATGTAGGTTAACATTCTATGATTTTATAGAGTAAATGTTAGAAAATTTATGTAAAAAGTGTAAACACTTTCTCGATATTTAAAAAAAAAAGCCTAACAGAATATATACTATCAATGATATTGTTTTCTTAAAAACTTCATTCAAAGGGTAGACTTTACTTTACCGGTCCCCAGATCCGCAAGATCCGCGCGCTCATTGCACTATGACGTAAGATTTACGTCACTCAACTGATTAGGGTTGGTTTTGCACATTTTTCGACTGGTTAGGGTTAGTCTTGCACCCACCTGAAAGATTAGGGTTAGTCCTTGCATAAGTTTTCGACTGATTAGGGTTAGTCTCGCATATATCCGAGAGATTAGGGTTAGTCCTCGCACATGGGTTAATCTAGCATGGTCTAGCATCCGCCTGGGAGATTTGGGTTAGTCCTCGCATACCATCCGAGAGATTAGGGTTAGTGTCTTGTTCTTTTAGATTAATTAAGAAATTCAGTTGCATCTGTATTTTTTGCAAGATCTTAATCAGCTTCAACGACATCTCGTTGGTTTGTTTACATGAAAAAAATGGCTAAGTACGAAAGAAACGGCACTAAGCATGCGCCGCACGTGCTTCGTTCACAATTATTTTTTGTCTCCTTTTCACTGAATAAACAACATTTATTACTTTTTTTCAGAAAACGAGGTTAAAAACTTCGTTTATAAACGAAGTTTTAAACTAAACTTTTAACCGTAGAATTCGAATGTGGGGTCAAAAAGGCTTAAAACCTCATATTTTTATTTTTTTTTTTCGATCGCTCACGCGATCTCATATATATTGAAGTCGCCTACGGCGACACTATATTTTAGCGCGTTTTTCTGGGGACCGGTAAAGTAAAGTCGTTCCCCTTCAAATTATTATAAATGTCACGTCAGCTAAGCCTTAATAATAATCATCTTTCACTGACTTAGATTGTCAGTTCAAATAAGGGACAAGTATTATCTTTTTTGAGGTTCTCAGAGTTCCTAGTTTATATTGTTAACTGCTCCAATTTAACCCAGTTACAACTGTATTGACTGGTTGCTTTGAAATCAATTCCTTATAATTTCATTTTCATTCATTTAGTGTAGAAAATAAGTGCCTTGTGCTTATATCTGTCAAATGACAAAATTACAAGCCAGAAAGCTACAAAGGCTTAAGTAACATTTTAACGGGTTTTCTTCAAAAGTGCAAAAAGGGACGTTACTTTTGAAAAGTATGAATTCAACTATTGTGCATCCTCATTTTGTTTGTTTTGTTTTTACAATTATGGATTAAATTAAAAAACCATTAGGATCCTTGAGTCGATTGAACTGCAGATACTTGGGGGAGGGGGGGGGGGGCTCCATAAAGCAGAACTTTGCAATATGAAAGAGGGTCGTACAGATATTGAAAAAGTCACCAGGAAATGTAAAGCAACTTGTAAATCAGTCAATTTTAAGTTAGATGTCATAGAAAAAGATATAAGGGGTCTAAAAGAAAACAGAAAATTAAAAGAAAAAAAACGGAATTACAAAAAGAATTAAAAAAAAACTTTAAAGCGACAAAATGAACATTGAAAAAGAATATTTGGATCTAAAACAGGAAAAATCAAAAACGGAAGAGCAACTCACAACAACTTATAAATACTTTCTTGTCTGAAAACCTGCAAGAAGACTCTTAAAGTGAATCTGCTCTTAATTCGGGAGATGACAGTACACAGAGGGGAGAAGATGCAGAGGCAAGTGGACAGTCTGAAGACGTTTTCATCTGTCCAGAAACAAAGAAAATCAGAAAATATTCACTTTGAGGGTATTCATCATTATCATATATTTTCCACTTTTTAAAATAGTTAGCCTTAATTGATGTGTTATACATAATTATTTAACTATTACATTCAATTATTTACTTGTTCACTTATGTGTCTCAAGCGAGCTGGGGTGAACATGTACAAAATTTTAATATAACATCATGACAGTTACAGTGTTTGACATAAGGAAGTTCGACGGCAGTAGTGTAAACGGGTGGTGAGACAAAATACAACCAGTCAATTTTAAAGGCTGAAATTCTTTTAATTTTACAACATTTTAAGTATAACTGAAGGATAAATAACACAAACTTTTTTTCCAGAAATCAGCAATATTTCTCATTGATTTATATAAAGATAGGTAGCCTGAATAATGTTTTCCGGTTAAAGTTGGAGAATTTTGTAAGATTTCGTCACAATGTTAAAAATGGGTGCAAAATGTATAGACGACACAAAGTCGCATATTTAAGCACCAGAGAAAACTCACGATTTCTTAATATTTTAGGAATTTATTGTGAATGTCATTTCCATTCAAAATCAGTCGAAAAAAATATATCAATCCATGCATCAATTTTTTGTTTGTTTGTGTTATGTGTCCTTAATTGAAGCTGTTGTTTATTTATAGCCAAGACACAAAGAAGACATTGGTACTCCAATGTTTCCAACGCCCCTCAATGGTGGATGGGCACAGGCATTCCGTGGCTGTCTCTTAACCATCCAAAAAGAACAACGTTTTTTACATTAACATAGATATTGATACATTTTTAATTATGTATGTAAGCTGCAAAACCTTAGTGTGATTAAGGCTAAGAGTGCAACGATAAACCGTTTGACGGTATATCACGGTATATTTTTCCACGGTTCAATTCATGATACGCTAAACTGATATCGCGGTTCGTTTCAATCGGTCCAGAATAATCCGAATCGTCCGTTTTTTTTTTCTTGTTTACAATTTCAAAATGGCTTCTGCGCAAAACATGGGGTCGACGATAACGCCTTAACGGCAGTTAAACTCATCTCCAGCATCTTACAGAGCTCAGATTTAACACACTGAAGGACTTTATCTCATTCTTAATGTTAAGACAAGTGATAAACCCTCTAGATCTAAATGTATTCTATGGTAATTAATACAAGATATCTCATCACACGTGTTATTGTGAAAATTTCGCTGTCTTCTCGACTAAAACGTGAAATGACAACTGGTTTTCTACGTAAATAAAAGGAATAAATGAATGAATGTCTTCCATTTTCAATTCAATTTAAGAGGAAGATTATTAGGAAAGGTCCCAGTAGTTCCTTGTAAATGTTCGTCGTTGGTTTAGAACATTGTCACGACTCAAAGATCTACCTATCAATCCAATTCAAGTTAACAAAATGATATTTTAATAATAATTATAAAAAAATGAACATTTGATATAACCCTGTCAAGTTTTAAAAAATATGATGACAAATTTGAAAGACCTCTTAACCTTGTCATGTAGCGTGATAGGTATCGAATCGTGAATGGAACACCGTGATACGTATCGTATCGTGAGGTTGGTGTATCGTTGCACCCCTAATTATAGTTAGAATAATCTAACTGTGTCTCGGGACAAGCCCTCACCACAGTTAGAATACGTTCCATATACTTGCAATGTAGCAAATCGGAGTGGATCCACTCCGAAACGATTTTAAAGAATACAGAAGGAGCTGCATTGACAATAACTACCAAATTAATCATAACAAACCTTTTTGAGATGGTGTGTCTTTCAACCTAAAAAATAATCTATATAAATACGAAAATTCAACTCATTTTCTCAACGTTTATTTCTTCGCTTCAAATTTAACGCCATGTTGACATTCGGAACTCTCTGGATTGTTCATAGAAAAAACACAGAGTACGAGTTATCGCCCGTGTTTATTTTGCAACATTGCCAATACACGGAAAGAATTCTACCGTTAAACTGGGTCCGTAGGACAATAGAACATTCTATCTACCCTAATTAAGGCACTCATTTAATAGAATAATACGTAAGTGTAATAATATGCATGCAATTGAATGCTGCAGATAATATATATGTATATTTCTATATTTTAAAAGCTAATACTGGTGTATAGTAATGTTTAATGGTCATTGTTTGTGAAGAAGGACGTTTTTTTTGTTGTTGTTTAACGTCCATCTCGAGAATTTTCCCAAGTATGGAGACGCCACCACTAACCGTTGGAGAATTGCAAATTTGACCTATACTCGGCACTTAGGGCCATTGAGCAGTGAGGGGTCTTTTCGTGCCAGCACCTACTGCGACACGAGACCTCGGTTTATATGATCTCACCCAAAGGACCGGTCTCTACGTCCCACAGTGGAATTCCGACCCGCGACGTAAGGATTAACTCCTTACTCCGCGACCCTAGAGCAGACGCTGTAATACTGCGCCACGCGAGCGACTCCCCAGCAGGAAATGACAGATGTAAAACCCATCACCAAGAAGGGAAACTGCGCCATAGGAAGAAGAGTTACATGCATCATCCCCAAGCCAATGGCCTAGATGAATGGACCAAACCAACACTTAAGCAGAGTCTGCGGAAAGTAGTCCACGACAATCCAGACGACTGACCAAAAATATATCGATCATGTGCTTTCAGCCATAAACTGTCTTCCACAGTTTTTCACCAATCTACCCATGGGAGATAGGGACACGCATCAAAACAAACTCGAACCCTGCACAGAGGTTAGCTTTTCAGAAATTAGAAAACCGTACAACTGCCATTGACTGCAGAAATTAAATTTTTCAGGATGCCGAGGACATTTCCCGTGCCCAGAAGCAGAAGACCAACTATGACAAATGCCACGATGTAGTTGGGTACAATTTCCAGGCTACCGATCTAGTTCTGCTACAGAACCTGAAGCGGAAGACGAAAATGGGCATTGGATGAGGAAAAATGGCTGGGTACACATCATTACCAAAATAAACAAATCTGGTATATATACCCTCATGTCATCCAATGGCAAGCTAATCAAACGTCATAGTGCACAACTGAAGACTTATGAAAGAAGTTTGACCACATCAACTGTTTCTTCTTCTTTGCAGGGCCCAGTACTTGCTCACCAGGACAACTGCAACAGTTCAATATCATTACTTGCTTATGTTTGCAAGGTTCAGCCAAAAACATCTTGAATGAAATTGCAAATGAAAGTCGAGCATGCGTATTCCAGAAATATAGACTAACGTAGTTGCTAGCGTTCGAGAGCGCTAGCAAAAACAAGGGCATGTAAAGGTAGATGAACAAACATAAAAAGAGTCAGAAATTAGGCTCATTCTATTTTTAATAATAAAAAGAACAATGGGTCAGAAATTGGAGTTAATTTATTTTAATAATGACAGTAATTATAGCCACAAAGTGTTTTTTTAATAAGCTGCTTTAGATTTTTTGTCTGTACTTGTACAATGTTAAAGAATTGTACATTTTGTCTTTCCGCGAAGTTGTAACTTTTTATATTTTTGTACATGCATTGTTAAATTTCAAGAAATGCACATGTACCAAAAAATAGTCCATGCAATATTATTTCAGACTGGCTGATAATGGCCATCGTATACCATTGTATCTTGAATTTTCTTTCAAGGAATGAGATAATTTACAGCAATGACATATGGAGTTAACGAAAACTAAAAAGGTTTACCGTTTCCAAATGAAATGGGTTAAACACTTATTGGTACAGTACAACTTAGGTGCCAGCATCATTGAAGGTTTCATGAAGTCCTAAACAAGCTTTAAGAAGTTGTAGGTTTCACTTTATAAGTAAAGGGGAGATGCGATGGAGACATGATTTTGAAAAACTTTTATATGCAAACAATCGTCTGCAAGATCATGACGGGAAAGATTTCTTATCATGGATCAGCTTCAAATAAATTTAAGCCGTAAGTTTTCCTATCTGTAATAGTAGACAATATTATTGAAATAGCTCATGATGGCCACAAAACTACAGCCTTGGAAAACATGCAACTTTTAAAAATTTTAGAAAAAAAGTAGAAAGAAAAAAATCTTAAAAGCAAGGCTTTTAGTAAGGCAGGATAAAAAAAATGCCTTCTGGATCTATACAATCATAGTGGACAAAAACCCACTCATGTTCAAAAGAAGCATGAGTGGCTGTTTGCTCATTGATTTTGTGGTCTCCATTATACAATTAATTACCCTTTATGAGGTCAACATGGTGAAATAAGGACCCGAGACCTGGCCCACGAGGTGACCTGACCTGACCGAGGCCGCTACCCGAGGCCGCGTAGCGGCCGAGGTCAGGTCAGGTCAGCGAGTGGGTCAGGTCGAAGGTCTTTATTTCACCATGTTGAACTCAAAAGGGGTAATCAATTGTTTTATTATACCGATATAAGTTAAGACAATTTTTGTAGGTTTAATTACTAAAATAATCAGTTGTGTAGGCCTATGAAATGTTATTATTAGTGTTACATCGGGATCCGCTAGTGAAGTTGTTTACTTTTCGCATGCAAGTCTTGTAAGTTTTTGCACCGCCGATTTATTAAAACACTCTGTGATTGTCAGTAACAAATTCATAAATACCATTCCCAAGTACAATGACAATCTGATGCAGACTATTACTGTATAAAAGAGCCAAGTCTGCATTCGTGGAATTTGACATTGTAACGAAAGTTTCAATGAAAACGATAAATTTTATGGCGCATCTAAAGGCCAATCGTATTCGTATCATAAAAAGACTATACATATTTTTATAGCGCCATTTTTATAATGAACAATCATTACTGTATGCATAAATTTTTAATTTGAATGGAATTTAGATTAACAGGTCATTTTTAGCGGTCATTATTTATAATGACCGGGTCATTATACCCCACGTGCAATGATTCCTAGGTCATTATTGCTGTAAACGGTACTTTTTGGAGGCATTATTGAGTTTAAAAGCCTTCTAACATGCCAATCAAATTTGAGTATTCTTAATGGAGGTATAATAAGTGTATATATAGGCTTCGTGTTGTCTGTTTATCAATCGTCTTTATGTTACCAATGCATCATGAGACTTAAGACGTATCTAGTAGATGGTTTCTGAGCAGTTACAAACACCATATCTCAATTCCTCGCATGTTATTTTCATGGATAAGAATGCTATTAAACACAAAATATCAATGACATATAGAGATCTTTTGAAACAGTAGGGGCTTTCCGTGCATCAGATATGTTGCGATTTCAGTGCGCTTGAAACAAGTGTCTGGTTACAGAAAATGATAACCGAGATTTAACCCTAGTTTAACAAAAAATCACACGACGTGTTTGTGAAAAACAGATTTTTCAATGCGTTCTTGATGAAATCCTCTTCCTGACCAGAGGCCTGACCACATGCATAATCTACAGACTATTAGATTTCACATGCAAGAACATGCCCGTAAAATTTGTTGAGTGAAAATCCTCGTCGACTTCCAGGGGCTTGCGGGTCAGAAAAATTCTACTCGCTACTCCACTGTTAAAAATGTACCTAAACCAAGGAATGCATGAGCCCGCATTTACCAAGTCGTTGAATATACACCCAGTTGATGCTTTCGGGGGTTCGTGCGTGAAGTTACCAAAGAAAGATGCCAGGAAGATAGGAATCCTTCCTTATCAGTAGCTGATTAGTTATCGCGGGCCTGTCTAAACACTGAAATATAAAATACGTCGAAGAGATTGGAAGAAGCCACCCAAGAAGTGAATGAGTTTAAATTATTAACTCTAACCTATCTGGGATACAACGTTCTTGAAATAGAAAAGGCAAAAGGTATAATTTTATTCAACCTATCAGTTCAGCTTGGATATTTCGTTTTACATGCAGTTAAAAAACAAAGAATGTTAAGAATTTATATATATTAACTTGGAGTTACAATGGGAATTTTTCATTTCCTGTACCTAAGAGGGAATTTTGGAAACGGATTCTGTTGGAGAACTTGCACATGATACATAAACCAGTGTAGAGCATTTGCAGCAGATAAGCATGTTTCACAGACGTGCAACAATTTTAATGGCGTACAAATTTCCACTTGACAGCGAGGATCCCGTTGCGGTTCTTCAGATTCCACAAACAAGCGAGGTTCCTGTTAAAGCACATGTAAATGATGCATTGATTCCACAGAACAGTTGTAGATCTTTTGCAGCAGATGCACATTGACAGATTTCATAGGGCAGCGTGGATTCCGTTGCAGCACATAAACATGTTTCATACAATCATCTGACCACTGCACAAATTCAGCAGGCTTTTACACGTTTTTTCCCCCATCATTTTCTTATCTTTATTAATTTATTTCAATATCTGATTTACAAGCTGAACTCTGATTACTATAATTATTTTTTAACGTACAACAGAAGGCATACTGGAGATGGAGATGGACACAATGTACCGTAGATGATCCACTAACTAGTAAAGACCGAGATTCTGCACACGTTTCCTTAGATTGCACAGACTAGTCAGGACTTTGGAACTTCTCATGTTTAACAGCTAAGGCATTTCATACAGGTATTTGTTACTCTTTCTGAAATATAGGATGAAATTACTTCTTAAGAATTTTTTCCAGAACATTTTATCTTTAAGAGAAAAAGCTGAAAAAGTTTAAATGTTAACACGTCACATTGACGATGGTGAAGATAATGAATAGTGATCGATCTAAAAAAAAATATATCAACAATACAAATATGGAAAAGGGAATAAAACATGGAACCCTGGGAATTCCAGAGATGAGATCAGGTGCCTTGGAGGAAGACTGAGTGACCGAGTATCGGATAACGTGATAGACTATCAATATTATCGGATAACGTGATAGACTTTCAATATTATCGTGATAGACTATCAATATTATCGGATAACGTGATAGACTATCAATATTATCGGATTACATGATAGACTTTCAATATTATCGGATAACGTGATAGACTATCAATATTATCGGGTAACGTGATAGACTATCAATACTGTGGGAAAAGGACTACAATAGTTGAAAGTAAATGAGAACACTCGTCCTTGTTCAGTTAAATTTAAAAAAAAAACTAGGGTTCTACCTTAAAGTGCTACAGGAAAACAGTGCAATAACCAGCCTGTCATCACATCTTTACATCTACCTCGTTCAATAACATATGGCGGCATGCAACTTTGACTTCTGTCATTTCGTTTGTTGAACCTCACGTGGAAGTCATGTGTAGCACATTTGACAGGATGGATATTTTTTAGTGAGAATGTGCTTCCACTGTTGAAGGCTTTCTTTTTGTTCGCATTGAGGTAAACCGCAGTGTATCTCAAGACAATACAGTCTGTATTATAGAAAAGTCCGAGATCTTCGATGATATGCGTGCATGCGACTCTGGACATTTCAAGTGTGTGGGACTAAAATATTGTAAAGAAGAATGGTACGATTTCAAGTGTGTGGGACTAACATCTTCTCCGCAGGGTTTGTGGAGTTGCCTACCTTGAAGAAAGATGCCTCCGGCCAAAATAACAGATAGTGACAAACATTACTCAAGTGTTTTCCTCAGGAACATTCAATATGACGATTAGATATGTCAATTCTTTTTAAATAGTTGTAACGATAATTTTGTTTCACATGCTATCTTGTTTTCTATGCTACCCTAGAAATTACATTAACAATTGTTAAAACAAGTAGATTTTAATTTTTTCATGTTTATGGAACCAATCTTGTATTAAATGAAGAAATATTATAAACATTTATGTGTGTTTATTCAGAAAACCCAATAAAAAATAATTCTTTCTTGCATCTATGTTAAAACCAAAATCCTTTTCCGAAAATCCAAAAAAATTCTCTCATATAATAATTTGATCCATGTGATGATAAGGATTTAACTTTGATATTGTTTTTATTGGTATATTTATAAAATAGTTACATTCAAATACAACAAGATATATGACATAATTACAAACTTGTCATGATTAAGCTGGTATATTGATGGTTAATTCACACAGATCTAATACGCTTTTAACTATTCACTTTGGAAATACTTCGTGGTTTATTTGATATCAAAGATGGACATGTACGTAAGAATTATTTTTAATTGAAAAGTTTTATTCACAGAATGATTTGTTTTATCTACTTATGAATAGAAATATGATTCATGTGATCTGGTTAGAAGCCTTTATCTGAAAAAATATATTAATTTTATTTTGGTTAAAACACAGGGTCGATTTGAGAGTTCCTTGAAGGAACAGGTAAATGTTGCCTGCCTCAGCCGAAGATGTTACGCCCTGTCACTGGAGATAATGGCTATGAACGGGAGATGTGAGCTAAAGCAATAAAGTCAATAGAATGTTGATTAGGCAGTTCCCGGGATTCAGAGAGGAGAACCATAGTACCATCTCAACAGAGCTTAGAAGAAACATCATTTGCCTTAAGGTTTTGTCAAAGGTCAACATGTTCAAAAATTTAGTTTTACAATAGCTCCAAAACTATGTGGTTTATAACGTTAAAACTTTTACAGTTTATAAATATATCTTTGATTAACAGATAGAATGTATCATTTGATAACAAATACTTAAAAAAAATATTTATCGAGAAAAATTCTTTCAAAAAAATGCATATATTTTTAAAAACTACACCTAATTAATTCCGTACTTTTAGTGAAATCCATCATTGCAGAAAGAATATATGTTTATCAATGAAGGGCAAGTTGGACTTCGATAGCCTCTGGAATGTTGTTTTCCCTGTTTATTTTGTCCAAATGTTAAGATTTGAAACCGAAAGTACATTGCAAATGGCGGATTTTATAGGGGTCTTGTTGTCATCTCTCGAGAGAGATGACAAATTAAGTTTGTTATCCGGATATGAAGTCCCAGTGTAAGCTGCCATTGATAAGCTGGTAGTCTGGCAAATGACGCGATTTCTTAATATAGAGATGTAAACAAAACTGCACAAAGAATGAGCGATCTGTTTCATCATCAAACAAAACAGGCCATCTGAAAGAAAAACTACACAGGAATCATAAAAAGTCAAAGAGACAGGATCGCTTGGGTAGTGGTGGGTCTTCAAAATACATGTAGTCATCTAACGTTAGGCTATTGCGTAAATGATGGTCAGCGCGTGTGTATTAAAATGCACTAAACACATGGCATCGAATAGATCAGCCAAGGCGTGGATCCATGAATTTACAGTAATGAAAACATTTACACAAATACTTGCATTAAATGCATAAATACAACTGGTATGAATTGATAGCGAAAACTTTACTTTTGTGTGTACTTTAGTCATTCGATAACTTACTGCCATTTTAAAATTAAACAAATCTATTCAGCGAATGCTATTACGAGGGGGAAAAATTATAGAAATTAAAAGCACAAGTTTAGCAGAGACATGCACAAATGTCTGCGATTTAAGAAACTATAGGCATTAATAGATGATCATAACGAATCACTATGAGTATCTTCACGCATGTCTGCACTATTCTTTTTTTCTTTAAATACAATATTGCTACCCCTGCATATAAAAGACGCAATTTCTTTACTTGACTCGCGCTCTAAGGATTTATAATTAAAGCACCTGCAATCATTTTCGAATTCTTTATATATATATGTCATTTAAAATTGCATTGTTGGTTAATGGGAAAAATATATTAAATCACATCTCCTATTCTTGAAATAAAACCAAAATTATTAAATAGAATGATTATTACCTAAAACGGCCTAAAGATTTGGATCTTTTTTATAGATAATTTGTAAATGCTTAATTTTAGCTGATAACATTTGAATTTTAATACTTACATCTATTTAAATTCATGTGAGCTTTATTTCTTTGGATAAGCCATGTGTTTAAAAGTATAGGCTTTCTGTGTATTGCAAGAAAAGTTACGTTGATTGTATTTTTTTCAGTTTTCTATGCCTTTTTCTCAGTAGCGTGTACATGTAATTATTTTATATAAAGTGTTAAAAGTTAAATCTGGACAGTAGAAGGTTTTGATGTAAGAGTAGCTCATTTTCACCTTTATATACCCAGTGGCTCAATGGCCAATTAAGTCACTTAGGAGAATACGATTAATGAAAATCTTTGGAAGTCAGCTGAGGGCAGGACTTAATTTGTTAGCGCTTTAAAACTTGTTGACTGCCGTCAGAGTAGGCGGCAATGAAATAAAGTCAAAAGGAACGCTAAGGTTTTATACATTTAATTGTGTAATAATTCTTTACAAATTTTACGAATACTGCTTAGTGGTTACTTTTTAAAAATATATTGTACAAAAAAATATTTGAAATGAATTGAAAATATTTTCACACAGTTTAAATAATACAGACACGTGTCATCAGGATGGCAACACCATCCCAATTTATTTAAGCATAATCTTTTGCTGTTACAAATGTTAACTGAAAGGCCTCCCCCTTCCCCACATGCACTTTTTGTTGCACTATTGGCATGTCCTCCCCAAATAAATGTGTTTTTAGAAAAAGTCAGAAAGTTTACATCTTCCCTTCTCATCCACGAAATTTGGACACCCTCCTTTTTTTCTAGTCAAAGATTGTTCAGGAAAGTTACGTTCAATCTAATTCAGTAAAATTTGATCTTAGAACAGCTTCAACTAGATCGCTTGACACCCCCACCCCCACGTTTCTCCTGCCTATAATAGCTGAAAACAAATGTTACATTCCACTGTTTACTCTGTGACATTAATGAAGCCAAAGAGATGACATTTCAGGCTTTCTAGAAAGCCAAACTTGTCTTTATGCATGTCATGCTTTCAACAACAGCCTTTCAGAGACCATTCACGTCCAACTTGCCCTTCATTGATTGATTGATTGATTATTATTGTTTTACGCCGAGTCGGCAATATTTCAGCCATATTTCGGCGGTAGGAATTTAAATATAGGAACGGTTTTGGAAGTTTTGGGTTTCTTTGGCGGCCCCCAATGAGCCTACTCTTTTTCGAAAACCAGAGAAACGATCTTTAGCGTGTCAAGGGGGTTGCAATCCTTGACACGGGGCACCATTTAACGTCCCATCCGACGGACATGAAATTTAAAAATAAAATGAAAAGTTAAATTGAAAATTACAAAAATACTAATAAAAAATATGTACATTAAATCTTGTTGTAAAAATCAGTTTCTTGTAAGTATTGTATAATTGTACAAGGATTAATGTTTGTAAAAAGATCCTGCATTGTTCGCACATTATTAAATAGTCTCTTTCGTATAGGCGAAAAATCAGAACATTCCAAAAGAATATGGTGTATAGTTATTGCACATTCGCAAGATACACATTCAGGTTGATTTTCTTTGTCTAGAAGATATGAATGGGTAAATCTTGAATGTCCGATTCGTATTCTTGAAATAATGACTTCGTCCTGACGTTTCAGGCCGAAATCAGATGATTGATTAACTTTGTTTTGTATTGCATACAATTTATTATTATCACAAAAATCCCAAAATATCTGCCAAAGAGAATTTACATAAAGTTTGACTAAATACTTTAGATCGGTGTAAGGAATTTTAAAAGAAACGATTTCATATTGAAGAGCAGTTTTTGCAGAACTATCGGCCTTGTTATTACCCGGAATACCAATATGACTCGGAATCCAACAAAATTCAACTTCTTTACCTTGTTGAGTCAGATGATAGAACTTAGTCAATATATCCAAAATGTATGGGTGATCTGTGTTCATATTGTGTATGGACTCTAAGCATGAGAGCGAGTCTGAAAATATTGTAAACGATTTTTCACTAGAAGTTGTCATATATTCAAAAGCTAGTTGTATAGCTTTTGCTTCGGCCGTAAAAATTGTTGCTTCGTTCGGAAGTCGAATAGAAAACACATCATTTTTGACCACTGCAGCGGCAGCAACCCTACCTCTGTCCTTAGAACCATCTGTGTAAATTTCTGTTGTAGGATGTTTAGATTTTATTTCAGCTAATTTCTGTTGAAAAATGAGGGGATTTGTTTCTGATTTCTTTAGTTCGGATAAGGATTTGTTAACTACTGGTTTAATTAATTTCCATGGTGGTATTTCAGAAAGAGTAGTAGGTTTGACAATATCCAATGGTAGTTCAGAATCTCTAATACGATTTTTAAATCGAAAACAAAGTGGTTTTATGCATTTCTTGTTTTTATCAAATAAATGTGCATTTTGTGGATGAAAAACACAGTCATGAGCAGGATTATCGGTGTTTGCTTTTAATTTAATTATATACTGTAAAGCAAGTTTAATTCTTCTTAAATCTAGAGGTGGTTCATTTGCCTCTACATATAAACTATCTTTAGGAGATGTCCGAAAAGCCCCCAAGCACAATCTAAGACCTTGATGATGGATTGCGTCGAGAGCTTTTATATAGGAAGTCCTAGCTGATCCATACACAATACACCCATAGTCTAGTTTCGATCTTACTAAAGAGCGATACAGTTTAAGTAGGGTACTTTTATCAGCTCCCCATTTCGTGTTTGCTATAACTTTAATAATATCTAGTGCCTTTAAGCATTTTTCCTTAAGCATCTTTATATGTGGAATAAAAGAGTTTATTATCAAAGATGACACCTAAAAACTTTATTTCTTTAACTACTTTTATTGGATTTCCATTTAATTGCAAATTTGGATCATCATGGGTTTTCCGTTTTAAACAAAAATGCACACACGCCGTTTTACTCATTGAAAATTTAAAACCATTATTATCGGCCCAATTTTGAATTTTGTTTAGACATGATTGTAACCGCCGCTCAATAAAATTCATATTTTTGGACTTATAACACAGAACAAAGTCATCAACATATAAACTACCATGCATATCATTTTTAAGTACTTCAGCCAAACTATTTATTTTAATGCTAAACAATGTGACTGAAAGAATACTTCCTTGTGGTACACCCATTTCTTGTTCAAAATTGTCTGAAACTGTAGAACCTAATCGCACTTTAAAAGTTCTATCATTTAAAAAGTCCTTAATAAAATTAGGTAAATTTCCTTTGAGACCAATATTGTAAAGATCTTTTAAAATACCATATTTCCATGTAGTATCGTACGCTTTTTCTAAGTCAAAAAATATAGATACAGCATGCTCTTTTTTAACAAAAGCATCTCTAATAAAGGTCTCCAGTCTTACTAACTGGTCAATAGTACTTCGGTTTTTTCTAAAACCACATTGTATATTTGTAAGAATGTTATTGGTTTCAAGAAACCATATTAATCGTTCATTGATCATCCGTTCCATGGTTTTACATAAGCAACTTGTTAACGCAATTGGTCGATAATTATTAGGGTTTGCATGGTCCTTTCCAGGTTTTGGAATAGGAATAATTGTGGCTTGAGTCCAGGAAGGTGGAAAATCCCCTCGTTTCCAGATAATATTAAAAATTTGCAGAAGACACTCTCTACTCTCTCTAGGAAGATGTTTAATTAATTGATAGTGGATATGATCCGGTCCTACAGCTGTGTCGTGAGATTTATCTAGAGATTTTTGCAACTCTTCAAAAGTAAATGGTTCATTATAACATTCTTTGTTTTCGGATGTAAAATCTAATGTTTTCTTTTCTTGAGTATTTTTGTATGTTATAAAACTAGGACTCATGTTGTTTGTCGAGGAATTCTTGGAGATTGCATTGGCTATTTCATTAGATATTTCTTTCTTATCAGTAATAATTTGATTTCCAATACTAAGATGTTGATATTTTTCAGGACTTTTTCCTTTTATTTTTCTTATTGCGTTCCAAACTTTATTTATGGGGGTATGTGAATTTAGATTTGAAACAAACTTTTTCCAAGATTTTCTTTTGCTAAAATTAATAGTTCTGCGAGCTTTTGCTCTAAATACACGAAAATTGTTTAAGTTTGATGATGTAGGTAATCTATTAAATAATCTTTCTGCTTTTTTGCGAGCTTTTATCGCTTCATTGCATTCTTCTGTAAACCATGGTTCTTTCGTTCTAGTAGAATTTGTCGAGGTTTTAGGTATACATTCGTTTGCGATATTTAATAGTATTTCATTAAAACTTTGAATAGGATCAGGATGGTTTTCAAATTTTTCAACAGAAATATTTTGTAAGCATAAGTATTCAAATTTATTCCAGTCAGCCTTGTTTAATTTCCAGTTTTGAACATTGTTGTTTTCGGAGGGTTTATGTACTTTAAGAATAATTGGGAAATGATCACTCCCGCATAAATCATCATGCACTGACCAACTTAGATCTAGGAGTAAAGAAGGATCTACTAAACTGATATCTATTGAAGAATATGAACCATTACCCGGATGCAAGTAGGTGTTTGAGCCGTCATTAAGTATACAAAGATTATGATGCGATATTGCATCTTCAATTATTTTCCCTTTATCTGTGATTTTATCGCTACCCCATAGCGGATTATGGGCATTAAAGTCACCGACAATCAGAAATGGAGCAGGGAGTTGTTTTATTAATTTTGTGAGGTCTAAAAGTTGTAATTGATAATGTGGGGTACATATACAGAACAAAGGGTAATTGTTTTATCAAGGGAAAGGCGTACAGCTACTGCCTGAAGATTAGTTTTCAAACTTATTTGGCTGTGAATGTATTTATTGTTAATTGCTATAGAAGTACCACCAGATGCTCTATCAGTTTGAGCATAATGGTTATACATACTATAGTTTTTAATATTGATCTTATCTGTTTCTTTCAAATGTGTTTCTTGTAAACATAAAGCTACCGGGCAATGGTCCTGAATAAGTAATGATAATTCGTTAAAATTAACCCTAAAACCTCGACAATTCCATTGTATGAATGTAGGATGATTCATTTCTATTTCTTATGATGGGAAATGGGGGAAATCCTCCCTTTATTTTTATTGGGCGATTCACTTCGGACTCGCGAGGAAGAATGGCATGGTGTAACGTCCATTTCCTCAAAGACCCCATATTTATTATGCAGAGCGACGGGATCTTTTGCTGCTTTCGGTAATCGATCACTCGACTGCTTCTTAGTGTTTTTAGAGGGAGATCTATTCTGTCTCCCAGATGATTTTGATATACCCGCAGCTGTTGACTTTGATGCAGTCGTAGCCACAGGGTTTGGTGCAGCCACAGCTGCAGGTCCTGCAGAAGCAGGTGTCGAAACAGATTTAGCTTTGTCATTTGATGACGTAGACATCTTAGATGTTAAGGTTTGCTTAAGAATATCATTCTCAGAAACCTGAGTAGAAACGTCCTTCATTGAGGACGATTTTAAAACAGTTGCGTATGATGTTAAATTTGGTCTAGGAACACTGTACATGTTGACTAGCTTCTTTGCTTCTGGGTACGGTATTCTTTTCTCAGATTTTACTTTTTGAATTTCTTTTTCTTTTTTCCATAAAGGACATTGTTTTGAAGAAGCCATATGGTTACCTTTACAGTTCTTGCATTTAGGTTCCTTTTGACAACCTTTGCCGTCATGGCCCTCGTCACCACACCTGAAACATGTTTCTGTGCCTTTGCAATTAGTTTGTCCATGCCCAAATCGCTGGCATTTGAAACACCGAAGCGGATTTGGGATGAACAGTTCAACTTTCATTTGGTACAACCCAACTTTGATGTTCGTAGGAAGGGTTGGCATTCCAATGGTAAGAAGGTAAGTATTTGTAGGTTCAATGTTATCGTTACGTTTTTTGGTGAACCGTTTCACAGAGACCACACCCTGGGACTCCAATTCAGATTGGATTTCCTGTTCAGGAATATCATCCATGTCATGGTCTCTGTCAAATAGAATACCTTTACTTTGGTTGAGTCCACTGTGAACTTTTGCAAGTACAGGTATATCTGCAAGTTTTTTTAGTGCCAACAAGGATGTTGAATGCTGTTTTTTGGCTACTTCAATGAGAAGAGCACCTGTTTTCATCTTTTTAACCGACTTTGGTGTACCAATAACCCCCTGTATACCTTTTTGTATTATAAAAGGCGATACTTTTGTCAAAGGCTTAGTATGTTGATCTGAAATCTGTGCTTCAAGTATGATGAAGCGGGGCCAGTGTTGCACAACAGAATTATTTTGTTCATCATTAAAAGATATTTCAAAACCTGATGGGTAACAACGTTTTTTTGAAAGAGCCATGGTTAGTTGAGAAAAGTTTCAGAGTCCTTGCTCCCCGCCCGCCTCGGAGCGCCAACAAAGGCGATATCTAGTCAAACGGACATCCAGTAAGACTGATACCAAGAGGATACAAAGAAACTATACTCAGACAGAATATGCCTGATTAACCCTAAGCCACCGCTTGATATATATATATATATATATCAACATGGAAACGTCGGTGTATTGGAACAATGCAAAACGAAGAAGATATATAATTATAGAAATTGCAAAACATCAATACTAAGGCATGCAGATATTATCAGCTCGGCATGACTAGCCGATTGATCAAGTCGGGCCAAACTTGACCTCCCGTCTAGATGAATATGGGGCCAAAGTGGAGTGTTGGTCATGTCAGGTGCGTTACACCCAGCACCTGCAGACCTCAGCCACCAGGATCCCCTTCTCCACCAACACGGGTCACAACCCACGGCCAACAGGTTGCCCCATTTAGTCGCCTTTTACGACATGCAAGGGGGTGCCGGGGACCTATTCTTTTCACCCCGGGTCCCCACAGGGGTGCCCTTCATTGATAAACATATATTATTTCCGCAATGATGGTTTGCACTGAAAGTACAGAATGAAACAGGTGCGTTTTTTTTTAAATATGCATTTTTTTTTTTTAAATTTTCCCAAAAAATATATTTTTTTTATTATTTGTTTCCAAATGATACTTCAAATCTGTTAACCAATGATATATTTATAAACTGTAAAAGGTTTGACTTTATACCTCACAAAGTTTTGGAGCTATTGTAAAAATAAATTTTTGGACATGTTGACCTTTGACAAAACCTTAACAAAGGGATGCAAGCTGTAAGAAAACCGTAAACTTAAAAAGGCCACGTCAAAAAGTGATGAGGTATTTCAATTATGCCACAATTTAAACATAAAGATTTATTTATTTGTCAGAAATAGGATGTGTTATTATATAAAAGGAAATGGTACAATCAAATAACTTCTTGCAAGCATTTCTCTCTTATATTTGAAGAAGCAGGATGTGAATTGCCAACAATAAGTTGAAGAGGATGTGTTTGTGAGTAATGATTATAAAGTATACGGTCTGCCTGTTCTGATTTACATTGAATTAAATTTAATCAAAAGTAGGCTAAAGATCCATCTACAATTGTGTATTGACCAGATTAAGACCTTTTTGGTCGAGAATTTGAAAAATTATCACAATGAAAAAATACAATCAAGTGTATTTATTGAAAATGAGCTACACTAGGAAGCAGCCTTATAAAACAGAATGCGAACTTGATAAAGTAAAATCTTATGCAGGAAATTGTTCATGCTGCGACATATGTCAGAACTATTTATGCGGGGATTGATCTCAACTGCGATTGGAGAATTTGATTTTAGGGAGTCGTGTAACTTTTCCCGATGATCATGAACTTACAGAAGATTCTGATTCTGGAGAATAATTTTTCTTGACATAGGGATAACAAGAATTCTGTGAGCCAATGCTCACTAATTATGCCCCAGCTGAGAGTGTAGATGAAACGGCAAAGAAAACATGTAAAAAAAAAAAAAAGAACTTACGAGTTAACATGGTGATATAAAAAAGCATGTTACCTAACTAGAATTACAGTGCGCGAACTACTTGAATTTTTAAACGATACCATTCTGACTACAGTAATCAATCAAGTCTCACGATCCTCAAAATCCAGCCGCAGTTTGTCGTCGATCGAACCAAGAAGCGAGGTTTTATCTGAGTTTTTATCGACTTTCCGCCAAGTCTGTACCTTACTAGGAAATAAGTGAAATTAGATAGAGAGGACTTTCAACGATATGCTGTTTGTTCATCTTGTCAAACTCTGCATGAAATTTGTGACTGTTTCTGAAAGAAATGGTGTCAGGTGTGGAAACAAGGATGCGATAAGTGCTTAAAGATTTCTCCTGGAATTCTTACATAAGCTCTTCATACATGTAAATTTCAATGGACTTCTTTCAAAACTTCTTTGAATACCAGCTCTCCGACTAGATATCACTGAGATGGTGGCCATCTCAAAGGGTCCCGCTTTCAGCAATGAACATGAAAATGTAAGGTAGCTGAAAAGGGTTTATTTTGAAAAGGAACATTTGTGTAATATTAAGGGATGTGTTGTTTGAGTCTACAGGGCTTCTATGTTATCCTTGTTATAATAAAAAAATGGCACGAAAATCACGAGTACTCCATACCCTCTATAAAAAAAAACGGCACAAAAATCACGAATGATGCATATCCTCTATGAAATTGCTGCATATCCTCTATCAGAAATATGGATTGATTGATTGATTTAATATTGTTTAACGCCGAGTCGGCAATCTTTCAGTCATATTTCGGCGGTATAATCAGTTTAATCGGTTTTTGAAAGGTTTGGGTTTCTCTGGCGGCCCCCAATGAGCCTACTCTTTATCGAAAACCAGAGAAACGATCTTTTGCGTGCCAAAGGGGTTGTAATCCTTGACTCGGGGCACAATTTTACGTCCCATCCGACGGACTTAAAAGTCTAAAATATCTAAACAATTAAAATATATATTTCTCCAAGTACTTCTCAACAAAAATGCTAAAATTGTTAACTTCTGAATTTTACTGTACAAATCAGTTTCATGTAAGTATTCTAAAATTATACCAACATTAACATTTGTAAAAAGTTCATACATCGTTCGTACATTTTTAAAAAGTATATTTAGAATAGGCGAAAAATCTGTACATTCTAAAAGAATATGATTCACAGTTAGCGGACAGTCACAGGATATACATTCTGGCGCTGAAACTCTCGATTCAGTAAGTATGCATGCGTTATTTTTGAATGACCAATAGGTATTCCGGAAATGATCACTTCGTCTTGACGTTTCAGGTCGAAGTCAAATGATCTGTTCACTTTGTTTTCTATAGCATAAAGCTTACTTTCATCACAAAATTCCCAGTAAATTTGCCAAAGATAATTTACATAAAGTTTAACAAGATATTTCAAATCAGCGTAAGCTATTTTGAATAAAGTTATATCATGGTGAAGTGCTGTTTTTGCAGCACTATCAGCCTTAGTGTTTCCAGGGATGCCATTATGACTTGGAATCCAACAAAAGTCAACTGTTTTACCTTGTTTAGTAAAATGATAATATTGAATTAATATATCCGAAATGTATGGTTGATCAATGTTCGTATTTTGTATAGATTTTAAGCAAGAGAGCGAGTCCGAAAATATTGTAAATGTTTTGTCATTAGAAGATTTAATATATTCAAATGCAAGTTGTATGGCCTTTGCCTCTGCTGTAAAAATTGTCGCTTCGTTTGGAAGCCGAGAAGAAAAAACATTCTTAATCACTGCAGCCGCTGCTACTCCATGTTTGTCCTTTGAACCATCTGTATAAATCTCAACTGTAGAATTCTTAAAATGTTTCATTTCGGCTAATTTCTGTTTAAAAATAAGAGAATTTGTTTCTGACTTCTTAAATTCTGTTAAGGATGTATCTACTTTTGGTTTAATTAATTTCCATGGTTTTATTTTAGAGAAATTTGTGGGTTGAATAATGTCCAAAGGTAGGTCAGAATCCCTGATATGTTTTCTAGATCTTAGACCAATGGGTTTTATACATTTTTTACTTTTATGGTACAAGTTTTCGTATTGCGAACGAAAACACAATCATACGCAGGGTTATCAGTATTTGCTTTTAGTTTCAGAATATATTGTAAGGTTAGTTTGATTCTTCTTAAGTCGAGAGGTGGCTCGTTTGCTTCGACGTATAAACTATCTATAGGAGAAGTTTGAAAAGCTCCTAAACACAGTCGAAGGCCTTGATGATGGATTGCATCAAGAGCTTTTAAGTGTGAAGTTCTTGCAGAGTCATACACAATACAGCCATAGTCTAACTTAGATCTGACTAAAGAGCGATAAAGATTTAAAAGAGTATTTTTATCTGCCCCCCCCCCCCCCAATCTGGTACTTGAAATATCTTTGAGAACGTTAAGCCTTGGTACATTTCTCTTTGTGATACACAAGAGCGTTTACTATCAGAGATAATGCATAAAAACTTTATCTCTTTAACAACTTTTATAGGATTACCATCTAGCTGCAAATGTGGGTCATCATGGGCTTTCCGTTTGGTGCAAAAATGCACGGAAGCGGTTTTACTTTTCGAAAACTTAAACCCGTTTATATCAGCCCAATTTTGAATTTTGTTTAGACAGAACTGTAATTTTCGCTCAACATAATTAATATTTTTTTGATTTATAACAAAGGACAAAATCATCGACGTAGAAACTACCATGCATATCATTTTAAAGTCATTCTGCTAAGCTGTTAATTTTTATACTGAATAAAGTGACTGATAAAATACTACCTTGTGGGACGCCAATTCCCTGATCAAAACTTTCCGAATATGTAGACCCCAAGCGTACTTTAAAATGTCTATCATTCAAACAATTCTTGATAAAATTGCTAAGTGTCCTTTAAGGCTCATATTATAAGGAATCAAATACTTTTTCTAAATTAAAAAATACAGATACGACATGCTCTTTTTTAATAAAGGCATCTCGAATATAAGTTTCCGGTCTTACTTAGTGGTCAATAGTACTTCGGTTTTTTCTAAAATTAGTATATTAGATAAAATGTTATTAGTTTCAAGAAACCATATTAAGCGTTCATTAATCATCCTTTCCATGGTTTTACATCAGCAGCTTGTTAAAGCAATTGGACGGTAATTATTAGGATCTTTATGGTCCTTTCCCGGTTTAGGGATAGGAATAATTGTAGCTTGGGTCCAGGAAGGTGGAAAATGACCTCGCTTCCAGATCTTATTAAAAGTTTGCAGAAGGACGTTCTTTACTGTTTTAAGGGAGGTGTTTAATTAGTTGATAATGGATCTGGTCCGGTCCTACCGCTGTATCATGAGATTTATTTAAAGACTCTTGTAATTCATCGAAAGTGAATGGATGATTATAGCTTTCATTTTTTTCAGATGCAAATTGAAAACATTACCTTTTCTTGTGAATTTTTATATTTACTAAATTTAAAACTTACATTGTTTATGGAGTAATTTTTAGAAATTGTATTTGCTATTTCATTAGATATTTCTTTTTTATTCGCAATAATTTTATTTCCAACATTAAGATGCTGATATTTTTCAGGACCTTTCCCTTTAATTTTTCTTATTGCCTTCCAAACCTTATTCATAGGAGTGTGTGAATTAAGGTTGGAAACGAACTTTTTCCAAGATTTTCGTTTACTGAAGTTTATAATTATGCGAGCTTTTGCTCTAAATATGCGGAAATTGCTTAAATTTGTTGATGTTGGTAATCTGTTAGTCTCTATGCTTTTTTGCGAGCTTAATAGCATCATTACATTCTTCTGTATACCACGGTTTTTTGATTCTATAGTGGACTTTGCTGAGGTTTAGGTATGCATTTATTTGCTTTATGCAATAATGTTTCAGTAAATTTTTGTATAGGATCAGGATGGTTCTGAAACTTTTCAGCCGAAATATTTTGTAAACATAAGTTTTCAAATTGCTTTCAATCAGCCTTGTTTAGTTTCCAGTTTTGAATAGAACTATTTTGTGAAGGATTATTTTAATGATATTTGGGAAATGATGTGCTGACCAACTAAAATTCAAGAGTAAAGAAGGATCTACTGAAGTAATATCTATTGAGGAATACGAACCATTACCCGGATGCAGGTAAGTGCTAGAGCCGTCATTAAGTATACAAAGATTATGATGTGATAATGTATCTTCATTTTTTTCCCTTTATCGCTTATTTTGTCGCTTTTGTCTGCTGTCTGTCGGTCCACCAACAGTTTTATGTTCAAAATCAGCATTATATGAGAGAAGTGGGGCATTTGTTATTTTTTTGGATTAAAACAAATCAACGATTAAGAAGTGTTCATTCTTTTCTGTAATTGTTAAGATTTTCTATCTGCACTGTTTTTGAAATCATAATTGTTGTAAAGTATTTCACCTGAAATTCTCCACCGAAACTGGAAACTTTTGATTCCTCTTTTTTTATGATTATTAATTAAAAGCAGTTTTATCAGCTGATCGAATCCACTTTGAAGCTTTTAAGATAAAAGTATAAATGAATGAATGAATGAAATAAAATTGATAATATACATGAAAATATATTATGAATACTTGTTTAGATATTACTTTAAATTACAACAGATGTTATATTCAGTATTTTCTTGCAGGAAATACATTGAAATTGCTTTGTCTTTTAGGGGTCGACATATTAAGACTCTCTTTGGAAATGTGTACGTCTGGCTTTTTCTTAGTCATTTTCTTCGTGGACTGTTTTTTTTCACACGGAACTGGGACCAACATCTGCATCTGTTGAAGTACCGGAGGTTCTTTTCTAACAGTAAACGTACACTGGGTATGCCTTGAAATTCCATTTGTCACTGGAAAGTAACTCGGTCGACGTTTCACTTTTTTTTAAGAAGTTTGTGTATAAGCATTAGAACACGACTTTGCTTGTTCTGTTTCCATTAGCTGCTTCTTCAGGATTTCAACAAAAAAATTCTTTGGTAAGCATTTTCACCGTCTCGGAGAGATGTTTTATATTTTCCGCACTTTTACAATGGCCGAATCCCGTCTCAATATTTGATTCATTCGGTTTCTTTGAGGGACACGGGGTCGAAGTACAGTTCAACTGATCAACAATAATTTTGCACTCTGTTACAGAGTCAGTGTGGCTCAAGTCTGGTTGACTCTTTATTTCATTCAGAAAGTCATTCCTGTACCATTCAAAAGTATTAAACCTTGAATTAGAATGGTATCTGTGCAAGTCCAATTCATTATCTTTTCTATTAAATGATTGTGATATTTAATCCACTAAATCAGTTTAAAATTGATTTAAAAAGACTGGAATTTACACAAGATCCATCATTTCTTAATCATGTTTACTCATCAGCTGGGTATAGATAAGAGCTCATACAAATACATCTTATCTCCTAAACAGTCTTGTGCATTAATAATAAATAAAGTAAACCAGGAAAAAATTCGATATCCTCGTTAAGGAAAAATTTTTTTTAAAACAAATCAACAAACCAATTCATTACATGCTGAGTTGGAAAATTTTTCCGCCATTTGCAAAGGAAATAAGGGAACCAGTTTGTAAAATATATTTTGTAAAAAATTAACGAATATCAATCCCAATTTTTTCTACGATTGTCGCTGACGTGCTGCACCTATCATAACAACACTTATATATGTTTCCCTTACTTTTTTCAAGATAACAGTAAACATTGTAATAAGTCTACAAAAGAACTGATGACAAGAAAGAACATTCTGAAAAATGTCATGGATACTCCCGCCTCCTTTCCTGAACTTAATCCTATTGAGAATTTGTGGGCGACCATCAAGCTCCATCTCCAAAACAGGGTGAGGCCAAGAACCAAACACAAACTTGTTAATAGAATAAAAAAACTTCTGGGAAAGATTAAATGTAATGAAATGTGCTAAATTCATCGACCATATTCATAAAGTCATTCCCCATGTAATTATAGACAGTGGTGAACCTACAAAATTCTGAAGAGATTGTGCCAAGCTGACATTAATTATGTGTACACTGTGCCAGATGACATTTATAAATTAGGTTCATGAACACATGTTCCAGAGTTGGAGAACAGTTTATTTAATATTGTACATGCCAATTTTCCCTCAGAATCAAACTGAAGATTAATCCAGTGATTTTTACTGTATGATTTCCATCAATCATAATTCAAAAATAGTTTTGGAAAGATTTTACTTCATGCAGTTTTACAATTTCTCATTCTGAACACCTAGTTCATTTGTAGTACTTTTACGTATTTCTGTTTTTATATGCTGTTTGCGAGTGGAAGTATGTTTACTGAAAATATGTATTCTATTGTTTTGGAACGACTATTACAAGATTATTGGGGTGCTAGTCACTGCGCCCCAAAACCAGAACGCCCCATGCATGAGCGCCCCAAACATTTTTACCTGCGCCCAAGTACAAATATGAGCGCCCCAAACTTAATTCACGAGCGCCCCAAATCAGCATTTCGGTCGCCCCAAGGCTCATTAACTAGTAAAGAAATAAATTATTGGCTTTTTTTTTTACATTTCGATGTTAAAAATATATTGATATGAACAATTCACGAGCGCCCCAAATTATATCTATCATAAGTGCACAAGATTTTAAGTATAACGAACGCCCCAAGATTTGTAAACTAGCATTATGAAATAATTATGAGATTATAATTGAGCGGGCTCCTTTATGTGGGATAACGGCGGTGCTCAGACTTTGAAACTATCGTTTTTTAATTACACAAATATTTAAAAGTTGATAATATAAAAGAATATTACACAAGTGTTCTTTGAAGAAGGAAAGTCAAACAAAAGAATATTTTGTACAGTTGTAAGCAACTAAACATAAGTCAATTTCAACATAGATTCAAGTGAAATATTCCAAAAATAAAATATAACTGATGAAGTACTTATATGTATAAAATTATCACATAACGAGAGCACCTACAGATACCTGTGTTAGATCGGACGATGTTGTTTGGGGCGCTCGAAATGCTAATTTGGGGCGCTCGTGGAATAAGTTTGGGGCGCTCATATTTGTACTTGGGCGCCGGTAAAAATGTTTGGGGCGCTCATGCATGGGGCGTTCTGGTTTTGGGGCGAAATGACAGTAACCCGATTATTGTAGATACTAAAATCAATAGCAAGTTAAAAGATCCGTGTTATTTTATTTCCAATTTAACCACATGATCTGTGTTATTTTATTTTCTATGTAACCATATGATCTGTGTTATTTTATTTCCTATTTAACCCACTGTTTTGTTTTATGAATCTTTAAGTAATAATTCACCTGGTTAGGATGCCAGATGCCGTAAGTACTTTAAGCCAAAGAAAGGTTAGGATGTGGTTTTTGGTTGGTGTAGAGACTTCTTGGAGGAAGTAGAAGAAAATACAGTAAATATTCCAATTAAACCTAAAATTATACTTCCATAATGATTGTTAAATGTGTGTTTTTCATTTTGCGGTGCCAAGTTCACCCATAAACATGTCTCACCTCATTCAAAGATTTAATGGATTAATCAGTACACATAAAATAGATTTTTTTAAAGATCTCTGACATCAAATTAATTTTAATGTTTATAGTCTTTTCAGCAGGTGATTCCTCATTGACATTCAAAGATTCTGCATTTTGCAACTAGGGCAAAGGAGCACCGACCACTTGGATTTGATCCAAAACCAATCATTTGTTTTTACCAAGAAAAACTAACAAGAAAAAGAAATGAGAAGAGAAGGAAACTCATTCTGTATCTTCCAACGGAATATTCCACCTACAAGGAGTTCAAAAATTGCACAGATTAAGTCCCAAATGCTAATGCCCCCCTAATGACTGAATGATCTGGTTGGAAATCAAAGATCAAAGAAAAGCAACTCGGTATGCGTAAGACCCTCCTTATTTCTTTCCTTTATAAGCAAGTTGGAACCTTTAGCAACCAGTTTTCGTAATCAATTTAATACATTACAGACCACACCAACAGAAGTAGTTAATGCCATCCTCAAATCTCCAACCTTTGCGTCAATGATGAAATATATGGAGACAACGATCCAAAGTGTTTATGAGCAGCCGTTTCAGAAGTACTTAATTTTGAGCTTGTATCATGGCTGTGGTGTTTTTCCTTTGAAGTCAAAAGTACAATAACTGGAGATACACCGATGGGCGGAGCCAGCAAAAACTGTGCCGTGTAAATAAATTATTGAACACCAAGGCGATTTCAGCACATGTATATTGAAGAACTACAGAATTAAATGGACTTTGTTATATACAAAGAAAAAAATTTTTCTTGACATGAATTCGTCAAATAAATATCTTAAAATATCACACCTATTGTAATAGAACCTTTTAACAGGATATACGGTACCATCTTTGCTGTATTCTTTGCTCAACTAGAATAAAGTTCAGCTGTACTGCATCCATAGATGAAGAGTTAACACAGCATTTTTGTTCATGCCACAGCTCTGGAATATGTCAAATGATCAACGGGTATCTTTTTTTCTTGATTTTCGATTAACACCTGAATTTCCCTTCTTCAACTTCGAATTTTTCATCCTTGATATCCAAAGGTTTCTTATGAATTTCATAAACAATCCGTTTTCATATTAAGTTGGAGAGCTGCAATCCGACGTCCTTTCTCATGAACACACACATAAAATGTGCGAATTAAAAAATACTGGCGGGAAGGAGAGAATAATCATGCGGTCACCTGACAAAAACTATATTATTTAATGGTGTAATGAAAAGTCAATGAAATAAAGGTCTTTCACATAAATAACAGTGCACATGTATCCCAAAATACGAAATGTTTTTGTGGAACACTGCAAATACTCTATTCGTGCGACAGCTCTCGAAAATGCCAAATAATCAACGGGAATCTTTTTCTTGATTTTCGATTAACAGCTGAATTTCCCTTCTTCCACTTCGAATTTTACATGTACATCATTAATATCCAAAGGTTTTCCTATGAATTTCATTAACAATCCATGTATGAATTTCATTAACAATCCATGTATGAATTTCATTAACAATCCATGTTTATATTAAGTTGGAGAGCTGCCGTCCTTTCTCATGAACACGCATATAAAGTGTGTAAATAAAAATACTGGCGAGAAGAAGAGATTATCCATGCGGTCACCTGAAAAAAATTACATTTTTTTAATTGGTGTAATTAAAAATCATGCGAAGCTTAATGACTATGTATCCGTCAGTACGAGTAGACTTAGGAATGAACTACTTAATTCTTTGAAAGACATAAATTGGTAAGGTGAACACAAACAACTTCGATTGTAGAGCCATTTAGCTCTCGGCGGGTGTGACCGGTCAAGAATATAGATTCTTTATTCTTCCTAGGCACCCGATCCTTTTTTTTTTGGAACTTCCAAGGATCCATGCTTAATGCCCTTTCACAAATTTGTGTTGTTTGCAGATTTTTAGATCTCGTATGTCACTCAGGTGACCTATTGCTATATATTCTCGTCCGTCGTCGTGCTGGTGTGCGTCGTGCGTGAACTTTTCACATTTTCGACTTCTTTTCAAGAACCACTGGGGAACGACTTTACTTTACCGGTCCCCAGAAAAACGCGCTAAAATATAGTATCGCCGTAGGCGATTTCAATATATATGAGATCGCGTGAGCGATCGAAAAAAATTTGAAATATGAGGTTTTAAGCCTTTTTGACCCCAAAATCGGATACTACGGTTAAAAGTTTAGTTTAAAACTTCGTATTTAAACGAAGTTTTTAACCTCGTTCTCTGAAAAAAAGTAATAAATATTGTTTATTCAGTGAAAAGGAGACAAAAAAATAATTGTGAACGATGCGCGTGCGGCGCATGCTTAGTGCGGTTTCTTTCGTACTTGGCCATTTTTTCATGTAAACAAACCAACTAGATGTCGTTGAAGCTGAATTAAGATCTTGCAAAAAATACAGATGCAACTGAATTTCTTAATTAATCTGAAAGAACAAGACACTAACCCTAATCTCTCGGATGGTATGCGAGGACTAACCCAAATCTTCCAGGCGGATGCTACAAGCATTGCTAGACGATGCTAGATTAACCCATGTGCGAGGACTAACCCTAATCTCTCGGATGGATGCGAGACTAACCCTAATCAGTCGAAAACTTATGCAAGGACTAACCCTAATTTTTCAGGTGGGTGCAAGATTAACCCTAACCAGTCGAAAAATGTGCAGAACCAACCCTAATCAGTTGAGTGACGTAAATCTTACGTCATAGTGCAATGAGCACGCGGATCTTGCGGATTTGGGGACCGGTAAAGTAAAGTCTACCCACCACTGGGCCAATTTCCACCAAACTTGCCACAAAGTATCCTCACGTAAAGTTGATAGAAGTTTGTTCAAATGAAGGGCCACACCTTCTTCCAAGGGGAGATAATTAAGAATTGGAGTAAAATTAATGGTATCTTGTAAAAATCTTCTAAAGAACCACTGGACAGGTAAGACGAGACTTATATGGAAACATCCTCCCGTAATGTAGACCCAAGTTTGTTCAAATCATGACCACTAGGGGTAGGGCGGGGACATAATGAATGATCAAAATTCTACATGGGAATACATTGGAAAAATCGTCTCCTCCAGAACCACTGGGCAAAGGAAGATGAAACTTATTTGGAAACATCTTAAGGTAGTGTAGATTCAGGTTTGTTAAAATCGTGATCCCCAGGGGTATGGTGGGGCCACAATGGACAATGAAAGTTTTACACTGGAGTACGTAGGAAAAAATCTTGAAAAAAATCTTTCATCAGAAACAGCAAAGCCATGATTGGTTATACTTGCGTGGAAACATCCTCAGGTAGTAGAGATTCAAGTCTTTAAAAAAAATCCCTGTTTTCAACAGAATGACATAAATATGCATTTTACTGCAATACAGACGACAAAGCAGATAGTGCAGATCCATTCATCCCTTGGAAGTAATGAGTGGACATGCATCCATTTAAAGATTATAATTAATTAATGAGTTCAGTGTAGGAAGGCTAGCTGTCTCAATCATTTCTGTTGGAACATCTTTGATCAAGCAGTTCTTATCTGTTTCTTATGGAAATTAGACAGATCTACTAGTCAGTTTATAGCATATGTCATTTGATGGCCAGCCTTTTCTTTTCAAAATTAATTTGGTATAGATTAAATTGTTAAGACTAACTTGATATTGTTTATTTAATTTTTTGCAAATATCAAACAAATATGGAATATGAGGAGGGGAGGGGGTGCAGATGGGCATTTGTTAAGCTCTGACACTACCAGTTGAGAAATCTATGATGTAATATTTGTTATAATAAATGCCTTCACTACATGAGATGTATAAACAGCAAATATTATAAGGAATGGAACTAGAAGTCTCTGATGAGACTGTAGCTCTACTGGTCTGTTTGTATAACAAAAGAAAAGTAGCACTTGGATTTGAAACATTGCAACATGCAACAATAAATAGAATTATGTATCTTAATGTAGTCTACTTTTGTGACAAGTTATATTGAAATCAAATGAAAACTAGGATTAGTAGCGTTTTGAAAGTATTTCACGGAAATTCCTATTTTTAGTACCGGTAACCATGACAACATCACTCACCCAAATAAAAAAAAACAGAAATACTTATTATGTATCGTAGTGTATTCTTACTGTGTGCCAAGTTATACTGAAATCGGACCAAAACTGTAGGAGGAGTAGCGTTTTAAAGGAATTTCACAGAAATTTCTATTTTAAGTAACCATGGCAACACTGTTCATCGAATTCAAAAACCAATGCAATAATTATGTATCTTAGTATAGTCTTCTTGTATGCCTAATTATATTAGAAGCAGACTAAAACTGTAGCAGGAGTAGTGTTTTAAAGGAATTTCACAGAAATTTCTATTTTTAGTAACCATGGCAACACCGTCCATCGAAATCAAAAACCGATGCACTAAATTATGTATCTTAGTGTAGTCTACTTGTGTGCCAAGTTATACTGAAATCGGACCAAAACTGTAGGAGGAGTAGCGTTTTAAAGGAATTTCACAGAAATTTCTATTTTTAGTAACCATGGCAACACTGTCCATCGAAATCAAAAACCGATGCACTAAATTATGTATCTTAGTGTAGTCTACTTGTGTGCCACGTTATATTGAAATCGGACCAAAACTGTAGGAGGAGTAGCGTTTTAAAGGAATTTCACAGAAATTTCTATTTTTAGTAACCATGGCAACACCGTCCATCGAAATCAAAAACCAATGCACTAAATTATGTATCTTAGTGTAGTCTACTTGTGTGCCAAGTTATATTGAAATCGGACTAAAACTGTAGGAGGAGTAGCGTTTTAAAGGAATTTCACAGAAATTTCTATTTTTAGTAACCATGGCAACACCGTCCATCGAAATCAAAAACCGATGCACTAAATTATGTATCTTAGTGTAGTCTACTTGTGTGCCAAGTTATACTGAAATCGGACCAAAACTGTAGGAGGAGTAGTGTTTTAAAGGAATTTCACAGAAATTTCTATTTTTAGTAACCATGACAACACCGTCCATCGAAATCAAAAACCGATGTACTAAGTTATGTATCTTAGTGTAGCCTACTTGTGTGCCAAGTTATATTGAAATCGGACCAAAACTGTAGGAGGAGTAGTGTTTTAAAGGAACTTCACAGAAATTTCTATTTTTAGTAACCATGGCAACACCGTCCATCGAAATCAAAAACCGATGCACTAAATTATGTATCTTAGTGTAGTCTACTTGTGTGCCACGTTATATTGAAATCGGACCAAAACTGTAGGAGGAGTAGCGTTTTAAAGGAATTTCACAGAAATTTCTATTTTTAGTAACCATGGCAACACCGTCCATCGAAATCAAAAACCGATGCACTAAATTATGTATCTTAGTGTAGTCTACTTGTGTGCCAAGTTATATTGAAATCGCACCAAAACTGTAGGAGGAGTAGCGTTTTGAAAAATTGTTTACAGACAGACGGACAGACAGACGGACGGACGACGGACACCTTACTATCGCATAAGCTCTTCTGGTCTCTGACCAGTAGAGCTAATCAAAGTACTGAAAGTACTGAAAGCCGGGCTTTAATATGTTCGAGTGTATTGTCTAATCCTAAATTAGTACATATTTGAAAATCTTTCTTTCTGATCATTGATATTTAACAGGTAGAGTTTGTATGATTATGATTAACAATAACCCATCTACCAATAATTTACGGTCCAGAACCCAACGTTAAGACTTCAGGATAGGACTTGGTGATATTTTTCATCAAAATACATTTATACCTTTCTAAACATTAAGCTCACAATGGTTATGCATGGTAACAGTGCACTTTGAGTGGTTTTGCTGATTCATACAGGCACATATATAGTATCGGAGGAGCTAGGGGTGTCACCATTTTTCAAAAATAAACTTTTACAATGGACAATGTACATTGAAAGGTTGATTGACTCTTCGCAATCAAATTTAAATTGGAACTTTCATCTCACTCTTCGTAATATAAACCAGGTATTTATCACGAGCGACGAACAGATTTACTAAAAGCAAAATGGATATAGTCTAATTTTAATTAGATTGTACCATCATTTTATTGTAGCATATTAAAAGTACGGTAATTTGATAATGAATTAATGAAATTCGAAATGTGAAAGTAAGTTGTAGCCCACCCCTACTCCTTCTCCAACGGAATAGGATTTTCGGGTTTGGACAATTCTCCTTTTTTCTGATAATGATACTACATGCCTGTATTAATCAGAAAAGAAATATTCTTTATTTTTGGTCCTCTAGGAAACCAGCTGCACGAAAATTATAATTATCTAATCTTTATGACATGAATATGAGTCTAGTTCTAGTTCTAGGTTCGGCCATAATGGTCATTGCCTGAGAAAATCATGATGTATTCAGGTCTTTATGGCTCGTACATAGATGGCTCTTCATTCTGAACAGGAAGTTTTGAAGCAAAGACTAACCAACTTTTTCTGAAAAATTATAATGTGTTGTACTTAGATAAAGACTAATGAACATTTTTATATGTTGTTTTCTTTTAATTATATATTAACATAAACGAATTTTATTTCCGAGCACCCTTGAGAGCTTGCATGTGTTTTAAGACCTTTTTTTTTTGGAATGCGCGCGCACGCTCAATATACTGTAAAGCGCTTTGGGAGCACATACGAGATGAATCCAAGGTGAGAAGTCTCGAACAAAATTTTCACATTCAAAACATACCATTGACTTTTCACTAAAAATTTGATCTGAATTTGTAAGCATAAAAATTTTCGACGCTAAATTGATTGTTAAATGGGTATAAATAATTTATATATTATACATAAACATATTCACGTGAAATTTCTATCTTAAAGTTTACATTTTTATTTATTTATATTCCATGCTTCACAGAATATAAATCTTTATCCCAGTCATTTAAATTAATACTATTAAATTAAAATATTAACCAAATGGAATGGCATTGTTTATTTCATATTATGAAAGAAAACAAATAGTTTTGAACTTCATTTACATCACCTTTACACAAGATCTTAGTCGCTCGCGTGGCGCAGTGGTAAGAGCGTCTGCTCTAGAGTCGCGAAGTAAGGAGTTAATCCTTACGTCGCGGGTTCGAATCCCACTGTGGGACGTGGAGACCGGTCCTTCCGTTGAGACCGTATAAACCGAGGTCCCGTGTCGCAATAGGTGCTTGCACGAAAAAGATCCCTCACTGCTCAATGGCCGTAAGTGCCGAGTATAGGACAAAATTTGGAGCTCTCCACCGGCAAGTGGTAGTGTCTCCATATGAGTGAAAAAATTCTCGAGAGGGACGTTAAACAACATACAAACAAACACAAGATCTTAACCATCATAAGGATTTTTTTTCGAAATTATTTATTAGAAAGGAGAAAGTTATTTTAATTGCATTCAGGGTTATCGAAGTAATACCGTATTTTCAAACCCTTTTCTTTAAACGCATTCAAATTTTAACTTATTTATTTGAGTAGTAATATATTGAAAACATTACAGCATTACCAGTATTACAACTGTAAGATTAATCTTCATGAATATTTACATACATACATCATTAGGCTAAAAAAAATTGTTTGTTTCCGGTTATACCCGACTGACCTCCTACACATTTTTTTTTTTCAGAAAATTACGAGTATCCGTAACTGTCTCTTTGTTTTACGAATTCGTAATGGCGGCGCACTTGTTTGCTGCAAGTAGTCGGTGTTCGCTGTTATTTTATGCCGTTAATATAATCATAAAATCATCATCTTTTTGCAATTATTTTGAAAGGAAAAATTTAATAAATTGTCTCCTGTTAAGCCGTTTTCACAAGATCAACCCTGAAAATATCAGCAGAAATTAACACGGTATCGTACCAAATTACATCTGATAAATGACCACCGATGTTTTTAAAATTCATTATTACATTAAATTTCTTGCCATTCAAGACACCTTAATGCTATACTGATCTTAAAAAAACAATTACAGATATCACGACATTGTCAGTGAGCTTACTGTTTATACATGCATCACGGACGTAAATTCAGACTAATTATACTATAATATCAGTAAACGAACAAAAAATGTCATACAATTTTTTTTAAATTCTACCAATAACATATGGCTAGTGAGGAGAATATATATAAGTCATTTGTTTTATTTAATGTCACTAATTTAAACATTTAAGGTCACTAATTTTAACTTTTAAGAAAACAATTAATTTTTTACAAAAAATGTTTGTCTGTCAATTGCCAAACTTTTTTTTAAAAGAATGTTGAACCATATGGTTTGCTGATTTTTTTTAGATATATTTGAATTAGAAATTAATTTAAAAAAATTATATTCATATTGGTTTAATAATTTATGTAATTCATAGTTAAAGAAATGCACATATTTTTAGAGATATTCTTAAAGTTTCAAACAAACAGTACTTTTATCGCCGACTAGATACACCAGATACACCATGTACAATTGTCAGGCGACCTAATTCAGGCATAACGCACATTAATTAATTCTTTAAACTCCAATTTACTTATCTATTTATTTGCTGAAAGACAAAACAGAGAATATAACCACTCACATAACATCGACGAAAACGATATGAAATATAGGCAACCTGTCGAAAAGCCCGCGCTTATTGAAAATAGTTCGCTTACAATATGCAATCAGAAGCGTATGTGCACAAATTGTTATATCACGATTACCCTAATAAAGTAAATATCTAATTCCTCTTTCAATTTAATTCTCAAACAAAAATATTGATCAATTAACAATTCCGTAGATTGAGATGTAAAAAATATTTGTTTAAGTATCGTCTTTCAGTGTGACTATTTTGTTTATCGGAAGCGTCTGCTTTGACGCTGTTAGGCTTTTTGTTTACTTTTCTGAACATGTGCTATTTATAGTAAGGCAGTCGATCACGATGCCTACAGCCAGGACTTTGCTTTCAGCAAAGCCCGGCTAAAAATCATGGAAATCTTTGAATCAAGGTTGGCATGATTTTCTTGCACTCTGAACAATATTTATCATGCTGTGGCGAGGCAATTTATTATTAAAGGTGTCTTACTTGTTACGCTTGTCTAGGTGTTTTCTTCCAGACTTGTACCTACAATAATTATTACATTAATATATAATCACTTCACAGATATTATATCATTACCATTTCATAAAGGTTAGATGAGTCTGGGAACGACGTTACCTTACCGGTCCCCAGAAAAACGCGCTAAAATATAGTGTCGCCAAAGGCGACTTCAGTATAATATGACATCGCGTGAGCGATCGAAAAAAATAAAAAGTATGAGATTTTAAGCCTTTTTGACCCTAAAATCGAATTCTACGGTTAAAAGTTCAGTTTAAAACTTCGTTTTTAGCTCTACTGGTCAGAGACCAGAAGAGCTTATGCGATAGTAAGGTGTCCGTCTGTCTGTCCGTCTGTCTGTCAACAATTTTTCAAAATGCTACTCCTCCTACAGTTTTGGTCCGATTTCAATATAACTTGACACACAAGTAGACTACACTAAGATACATAATTTAGTGCATCGGTTTTTGATTTTGATGGACGGTGTTGCCATGGTTACTAAAAATAGAAATTTCTGTGAAATTCCTTTAAAACGATACTTCTTCTACAGTTTTGGTCCGATTTCAATATAACTTGGCTTACAAGTAGACAACACTAAGATACATAATGTAGTGCATCGGTTTTTGATTTCGATGGACGGTATTGCCTTGGTTACTAAAAATAGAAATTTCTTTGAAATTCCTTTAAAACGCTACTCCTCCTACAGTTTTGGTCCGATTTCAATATAACTTGGCACACAAGTAGACTACACTAAGATACATAATTTAGTGCATCGGTTTTTAATTTTGATGGACGGTGTTGCCATGGTTACTAAAAATAGAAATTTCTGTGAAATTCCTTTAAAACGATACTTCTTCTACAGTTTTGGTCCGATTTCAATATAACTTGGCTTACAAGTAGACAACACTAAGATACATAATGTAGTGCATCGGTTTTTGATTTCGATGGACGGTATTGCCTTGGTTACTAAAAATAGAAATTTCTTTGAAATTCCTTTAAAACGCTACTCCTCCTACAGTTTTGGTCCGATTTCAAAATAACTTGGCACACAAGTAGACTACACTAAGATACATAATTTAGTGCATCGGTTTTTGATTTTGATGGACGGTGTTGCCATGGTTACTAAAAATAGAAATTTCTGTGAAATTCCTTTAAAACGCTACTCCTCCTACAGTTTTGGTCCGATTTCAGTATAACTTGGCACACAAGTAGACTACACTAAGATACATAATTTATTGCATCGGTTTTTGAATTCAATGGACAGTGTTGCCATGGTTACTAAAAATAGAAATTTCTGTGAAATTCCTTTAAAAGACTACTCCTGCTACAGTTTTAGTCTGCTTCTAATATAATTAGGCATACAAGAAGACTATACTAAGATACATAATTATTGCATTGGTTTTTGAATTCGATGAACAGTGTTGCCATGGTTACTTAAAATAGAAATTTTTGTGAAATTCCCATTAAACGTTTCTCCTCCTACAATTTTGGTCTGATTTCAATCTAATTTGGCACACAGTTAGAATACACTATGATACATAATATGTATTTCTGTTTTTTTAATTTGAGTGAATGGTGTTGTCATGGTTACTAAAAATAGAAATTTCCGTGAAATACTTTCAAAACGCTACTCCTCCTACAGTTTTCATTTGATTTCAATATAACTTGGCACAGAAGTAGACTACATTAAGATACATAATTCTATTTATTGTTGCATGTTGCAATGTTTCAAATCCAAGTGCTACTTTTCTTTTGTTATACAAACAGACCAGTAGAGCTAGTCTCATCGGAGACTTCTGGTTAAACGAAGTTTTTAACCTTGTTCTCTGAAAAAAAGTAATAAATATTGTTTATTCAGTGAAAAGGAGACAAAAAATAATTGTGAACGAAGCGCGTGAGGCGCATGCTTAGTGCTGTTTCTTTCATACTTAGCCATTTTTTTTCATGTAAACAAACCAACGAGATGTCGTTGAAGCTCAATTAAGACCTTGCAAAAAATGCAGATGCAACTGAATTTCTTAATTAATCGAAAAGAACAAGACACTAACCCAAATATCTCGGATGGTATGCGAGGACTAACCCAAATCTCACAGGCGGATGCTAAACTAACCCATGTGCGAGGACTAACCCTAATCTCTCGGATAGATGCGAGACTAACCCTAATCAGTCGAAAACTTGTGCAAGAACTAACCCTAATCTTTCAGGTGGGTGCAAGACTAACTCTAATCAGTCTAAAAAAGTGCAAAACTAACCCTAATCAGTTGAGTGACGTAAATCTTGCGTCATAGTGCATTGAGCGCGCGGATCTGGGGACCGGTAAAGTAAAGTTTAGTCTGCACGGATGCCCCCTCATTTCCTTGCGGCTTCCATTCTGTATTGGTTTCTCGTCTCTGAGATGGGATTCGAAGGGAATGGCAATTTGCTACCTTGAATTCTTCCACCACAGAGGAAACTGGTATGCGTAATGGAGAATTGCTGTAGAGTCAAGTCGGTGTAAATGATGGTAGAACTCTTAACCACCTCCTCAGATATCATCACTTTCCTTGGTTTCGATTGTAGAAGTTGCAATATCTTATATGAGGATAAGCCACTTAAGTGTTGGTAGGACCTCAGCCTGGAAGATCCATGCCTTGTACTTTCCATGTAATACGCATCCATCAACCATTTTAGCCAAGAAAGGGGCTTCTTTGTGCCTTCGATTCCATCTTTGTCTTTATGTGATTCATTATACAACTTTCCCAATCATTTAATATTTCATCTCCTTCCATTGATGAGATCTCCTCTCCTTGAATTTGCATCTTGACTAGCCTGTTAACGCGCCCCCTCCTCAATACGAGGTATCTGAATTTCTTTGGCTTAAACTTCATGCATAACCACGAGACGCTATCTTCCAATGCTGATAGGACCCATGACGCTTGTATTTGTGTTGTTAATGTCACTGTGAGATCATTCATAAAACCTTTAGCTGGTTGCTGCTGAGAAATCCCCGATTCCATCCTTGGCCCTCTTGTTTCTCTTTCTGCAATTCTGGTCACTATCCCCATTCCCATTACAAACGGGATAGGGGAGATTGTACATCCTGTGACTATCCCTTTCTCTACCCTTTGCCAGGATGTGATGGAGTGTCATCGACAGTGATCTGCATTCCTCCGAAGAAATTCCTAACAAACCTCTTGACCTTCTCTGCTATATGGCACAGCTCCATTTCCAACTCAATAAGCTTGTGGGTCACAGATCCATACGCGTTGGCTAGGTCTAACCACACTACTGTTAAGTTTTTATTCCCCTGGATCGAAAGATCCTGGGGGTATATTGTTTTTGTCCTGTCTGTCTGTTGTCAACTTTAGCCTTGCCAATAACTTGATTGGTTGGAGCTATGACTTTCATATTTCACATGTGTATTCCTTGCGACAAGACCTTTCTTTAAGTACCATCATATTTGACCTTGACCTTGGAGATTGACCCACTTTTGCAAAATTTTATGAGACTTTAACCTTGCCAATAACTTCTGAACAGTTGTTGCTTGGGGTTTCAAACTTCACGTGTATTCTTTGCGACAAGGCCTTCCTTAGGATAGCAACAACTTTGACCTTTTGACCTTGGAGTTTGACCTACTTTTAAGAAACTTTAACCATGGCCATAACTTTTGAACAGTTGGCGCTTGGGGTTTCAAACTTCACATGTGTATTTGTGACAAGACCTTCCTCTGGATATCAACCACTTTTACCTTGACCCAGGAGTTTGACCTACTTTTGAAAAACTTAAACCTTGGCCATAACTATTGAATGGTTGGTGCTAGGGCTTTCATACTTCACATATGTAATCCATGTGACAAGATCTTCCTTTGGATACCAACAACTTTGACCTTGACGTTTTACTTACTTTTAAAAAAACTTTAACCTTCGTCATAACTTTTGAACAGTTGCAGCTAGGGCTTTCAAATTTCACAGGTATATTCCTCGAGACAAAACCTTTCTTTGGGTACCAACATATTTTATCTTTGGGCCTGGATTTTGACTTGCATTTGAAAAACTTTAACCTTGTTGCCATACGGGGGCATCAGTGTTTCACAACACACATCTTGTTCTTGTCTGATGAGTTGGCTCATGACACTTGGGTCTTCTACGCATCTGGAGTACCTTGGTATGCCTTCCTTTTGAATAGATTTCTATGCATTTGTTTTTCACCATGTACGTACCCCGATATTAACTTTGCTAGCACTGACATGAACATTTTCACCACCACGTTTAGCAAAAATATTGTTCTGAACTGGTTGAATGTCTTGGAATTCTTCTCTTTTAATACAAAACATTCCTCTGCCTCTTTCCAGCATACTGGTATTGTCCCTTTCCTCCGGTTTACTCTGAAAGATTAGCTTAGTCGTTTCTTCAGCCATTTAAGTTTTACAGCATTTTGTTTTGACGATGATGTTTTTGAGATTCGTCACCTTATGAATGAGTGTCAAATCTGAGAGGTACAAGATGCAACTTTGTTCATAAAAAAATGCCCATCTAGCTCACAGGAGCAGGCATACTTTTTTCTCAAATGTGGCATTTTTGCACAAATATAGGTCTAACTTTCTGAAATTTAAACAATTCTTGAATCGATAAAAAAAAAATAAACAGCATGCACCAATCAATATAGAGAACATAATGGTTGTCATTATTCTATGTAAAGATAATGATTAATATTTCATGGGAGAGCTAGGAAATGCAAAAGTAGATGAACAAGTAATTGTGTTTAAATAAGTGCACGAAATATATGTAAAATAAGTCACAATGGAATCTTTACAGTTAGTGTTCTATCAGTGCATTCCCAGTCTTCCAAATCCTTGTCCAAGAAAACACATCCCCTGCTTTGAATATTAATATTGAAAAATAAATATAACTTGCAGTCTACTGTATTTTCTCCACCAATTTCCAAAAGGACATTGCCACTCAGAGGCGCTTGACAATTTTCACAATTTACAGCAGACACAGTAGAGTCAGACTTCCATGTTGCTGATTATTTGCACAATAGGAGTCATAGTGCTGTAAGAATACGAATAAAACGTACTTATATATAAAAAAGAAACCCTTACCTCTTTTTTTCAATCAAACAAGTTAATATTGCAAACACAAGTACTTTGAGTGTAAGAAATTTATCTCATAAAAGAAAGAAACCCTACAGCTTTCCTTGATTTTATTCTGGTTGAGCCACCTGAAGATTTACAGTGACGTTTCTTGGTTGGAAGCTGTGAAAGCCCATTGCACATGGACAATGTACCTATTCCTCCAGTTTTACACTATAGGTTGAATCCAGTGTTGTTAAGGTAAAAAAGTTTGATAAAAAATTTAATACAAATGAACTTTTAAATACACTTTACCTCCAGGATTAAAAAAAAATCATACCTTTCTAAACATTTCAAAATGTAAGGTTTCATTTGTAAGAGAAGAATGTATTCCACATTTTCACTCGATTTTTTTCTCTGATTGACAGAGCTGAAGCCAAGAAACTAAACTTTATATCTCAATGAAAGATATTTTCTCCCAGGATTTATTTGAGTTCTTGAAGAATTTTGAATTGGTGTGATAGCATTGAACACGTGGGACTGCGATAAAATTGACTTTGAACAAGGGGAGATAATTAGGAAAATAAAATCAAAAGTACTTGTTGCTAAAAAATCGTCTTCTCAACAACCACTGGGCAGATTCTCTCCGAAATAACAAACAAGGATGAGGATATACTGTAGATTAAATTTGTTCGTCTCGAATATTGCTCCATTTCGTCTAGCTTAAATGAGAGCTTACTGTTTTACTTATTTCTGGGACGAAGACTTCAGCAAGCACACTTTTAAAGTTTTCTTTGTTAATTATAACCTTGACTGCTTGATTGAATGAGTTTTCAGTAAATCGTTCAGTTTGCTGACTTCACCCGAAAGGATAACACTAGTGTCCTTCTTGCTCTTTTGTTAGCTCTACTGGTCAGAGACCAGAAGAGCTTATGTGATATTAAGGTGTCCGTCGTCCGACCATCTGCCTGTACGTCTGTAAACAATTTTTCAAAACGCTACTCCTCCTACAGTTTTAGTCCGATTTCAGTATATCCTAGGACATAAGTAGACTACACTAAGATACATAATTCTGTGTATCAGTTTTTGATTTCAATGAACGGTGTTGCCATGGTTACTACAAATAGATATTTCTTGTAAATACTTTCAAAACGCTACTCCTCCTACAGTTTTGATCTCATTTCAGTATAACTTGGCACACAAGTATATTAAACTAAGATACATAATTCTGTATATCCGTTTTTGATTTCGATGAACGATGTTGTCATGGTTACTGAAAATATAAATTTCCTCGAAATACCTTCAAAATGCTACTCCTACA